>NC_088423.1:58965093-59565093 GCF_034236695.1 Oncorhynchus nerka | reverse complement strand
GTGGTCCGACCAATCAATGATAGGAATCAGCTACATTACCAGTGGAATAATATATGAATATGTAATAAAATCTTAATAAAGATATGGAATTGACTAGTCAGTACATTCTGTTATGGAGTTCTAGCCACAAGATGTACCTGTGTGTTTACACAAGTTAATAAAGCAGTCGAATCATACACTTCCCCTCTCCTTCTCCCTCTAAGGTTTCTTTATTCCTGGGTTTCCCAAACTGCAGCGCTTCCAGGCGCACCACGATCAAATTCTCTCCAAACTCATCCCCAAACTGAAGAAACATCTGGTTAGATCAGTTTAAATGTTTTATTAACCCATCGACTACCCCCCCCCCCTCTTCCGAGGACACATATCTTGTTTGTTTTTTACATCTTTTCTGCTACACATACATACGTTTTACATAGGCATTTTTCATACATTATTTGACATAGATCACTGTTTAGGTTGCCTTCACACACACAAACACACACACCCACACACACTACGTAATGGCATTATGTTTCATAATAGTGAGATTATTACAGTAATTGCATATTGAAATGCGTGTTACTGTGTAGAACTGATCGTCGTTCTTTCTACCCGTCTTCCATCTCTTTCTCCTCTCTCCCTCTTTTTCTCTTTCTTCCTCCATCCCCTCTCTCTTTTTTTTCTCTCCCTCCATCCCTCCCTCCCTCTGTCTCTCTAGGACAGGGAACAGATGTCCTGTGGGATCTACAGCACTAAATGGTTCCTGCAGTGTTTCATTGACAGGGTGAGAGAAAGTGTGTTTTAAAGGACTGTTGCCATTTTTAGACGATTTAAATCATTCTTCCTTTTTATTGGCCCGTGACAACAAAGAACTCTTCTCCTTAAAAGGTACAATCTGGGATCTGGGATTGCTGACAAACGATTGGCATATTATAACTTTCAGCAGAGGAGAAAGTAGACAAATAATTGATGCCGTGAGCCCCATATTCACCAACAATAATAATTTCAAATAGCAGAATTGCAATTTTATTCATGGACGTTCATTAATTTATCATGATTACAACTCCAAGCAGGGTGAACTTACTTACTTACTTATTTATTAGCATTGTTAACTGAGTATAAAGGGAACATAACATATGCATAATCACGAGGCTTAATAACTACTCTGTGTGTCCTCGACTCTGTTCATACACACAATCCTGTGGCTCTGGTAGTTTGGAGAGAGACAAGCTGCTGTCAGCGCTTCTCAGTCCCGCTGGGGCCCACCACAGGAAAACAATCTTACTAATGTATAGTGTGTGAACTCATGACTTCTGATTTCAAGAATAGTTTTACCGCTTTGTGAATGGGAAATGATGTTTCTTGGAAGTCAGATCTTTTTTCCCCCTCTCTTCATAGACCCCGTTCACCCTGACTCTACGTCTGTGGGACATCTACATTCTGGAAGGAGAGACAATCCTTACCGCCATGTCCTACACAATCCTTAGAATATTTAAGAGTAAGGAGTGCATCTACCTTTAACAAGTAGCCTTTTAGCTACTTTAGCCTATTAGCTACTCATTACACAAGTCTTTGCTAATACAATATTTGCTTGTGTCTCTGTTAGAGCAGCTATAATTCCAATGATGTTGACTCCTGTCCTGTTTGCTGTATCTGTGTGTCATCAGAGCGTCTCCTGAAGATGAATCTGGAGGACCTGAGAGAGTTCCTTCAGGACAAGATCGGCCTGTCGTTCCTCTACAGCGATGACGTCATCATCGATCAGCTGCAGGCCTCCATGGCGGAACTACGGAAGATGAAGCTGGACCTTCCACCCCCAGGTAGCACACTGCTTAGCTGATTTATGTGCTGTTGGACAAGGCTAACAATTTAACATCATTAGAAAATGCAGAGGTCAAACATCTCATGAGGGCTTGTGAATGAGCTTTCCCTTGTGGAAAGAAATTAGGTCATATAATGACCATTTGATACTGGTTAGTTAATGTGGGGTATTTTTGAAAGATGGTACCCATAATTACCATTTAATGTTTAAGCATAAACCAGGTAAACACTTAATTACCAACTGAAACAGAACTGTAAAGCAAAGCATAGTTCCTATAATTTACCTCAGTTTTAATGTTCCTGTGTTTTATTTCTAGCCAAGCCAGAGGAACTGCCACGGAAGGTCCTGGGTTTGGAGCTACCTGTTCTGCTCACCCCTCTCAAGCCCCCCAGGGGAATCACCTCTGACCTGGGTACCAAACGACCAGGAGCAGGGCCTCTGGGTCTCCACATCATCACCCACCAGCCAGATGTCATCTCCCAAGACAACAGCCCCTCTAAGGAGGCAAGGAAGGACAAGGAAGCTCTAAATAGGGAGGAAGAGGAAGATGAGGAAGTCCCTCTTCCATCTCCAGACCCCATTCTCATCCACACCATCCAAGCTCAAGTGACCCCCGATGGGCCTCCCCAGGCTGGGGCTGGGCCACCACCTTATGAGCCACCAGGGAGCAATGAGCACAATGTTATGGGACAGCCTGCCATTCTTATGCCACTCCACAAAGAAATAAGTGTTAAGAGCTCATCTGGTCCAGTGGCTTTACCAGAGACACAGGCCGTAGTTCAACAGGGTACAAACACACCTCCACAAAGCCCCATGGAGGAGCCGACCCTGACTCCCCCAGTTACCCCTTTATCCCTTAGCCCTCCACAGCCACCCTGCAGGGTCCCCCGGACTCAGTCAGCAACCTTAGCCCAGGCTTCCCGGCGGCCTATGTGAGAGTGAGAGCCTATCGGTGGGGGTGGGGGAGAGAGCGGAGGATGGGTACCTGGCCAGGCTTCTGGAGCAGGCCTTGGCTCTGCCTAAACACAGAGCCCAGACAGGAGACAAAGGAGAGCCAGAAGGGCCAGTTCGATTCTAGAGCATTGCAAAGCATTCTAAGTTCCCCCCTGTTGTCTACAAAACAGACATTGCAGAAAAATTGTGTCATGTTGTAGGAGAAGCTGCCATAGTGGAGTTCCAAGGGACAGTGCCACATTCTCTCCCATCATAGTGAAAGCATTACAGCTTACTTAATTTGAGTAGTTTTGTAATATTTTAACAATGGACATAATGTTTGCTTAGATAGCCTCTGTAAAATATTTTCTAATATAGTCTTATTTTAGTATAGTTTTATATTTGTATGTGGACACCTGCTTGTCGAACATCTCATTCCAAAATCATGGGCATTAAATTAATATGGAGTTGGTCCCCCCTTTGCTGCTAAAACAGCCTCCACTCTTCTGGGAAGGCTTTCCAATATACACTGCTCAAAAAAATAAAGGGAACACTTAAACAACACAATGTAACTCCAAGTCAATCACACTTCTGTGAAATCAAACTGTCCACTTAGGAAGCAACACTGATTGACAATACATTTCACATGCTGTTGTGCAGATGGAATAGACAACAGGTGGAAATTATAGGCAATTAGCAAGACACCCCCAATAAAGGAGTGGTTCTGCAGGTGGGGACCACAGACCACTTCTCAGTTCCTATGCTTCCTGGCTGATGTTTTGGTCACTTTTGAATGCTGGCGGTGCTTTCACTCTAGTGGTAGCATGAGATGGAGTCTACAACCCACACAAGTGGCTCAGGTAGTGCAGCTCATCCAGGATGGGACATCAATGCGAGCTATGGCAAGAAGGTTTGCTGTGTCTGTCAGCGTAGTGTCCAGAGCACGGAGGCGCTACCAGGAGACAGGCCAGTACATCAGGAGACGTGGAGGAGGCCGTAGGAGGGCAACAACCCAGCAGCAGGCCGCTACCTGCGCCTTTGTGCAAGGAGGAGCACTGCCAGAGCCCTGCAAAATGACCTCCAGCAGGCCACAAATGTGCATGTGTCTGCTCAAACGGTCAGAAACAGACTCCATGAGGGTGGTATGAGGGCCCGACGTCCACAGGTGGGGGTTGTGCTTACAGCCCAACACCGTGCAGGACGTTTGGCATTTGCCAGAGAACACCAAGATTGGCAAATTCGCCACTGGTGTCCTGTGCTCTTCACAGGTGAAAGCAGGTTCACACTGAGCACGTGACAGACGTGACAGAGTCTGGAGATGCCGTGGAGAATGTTCTGCTGCCTGCAACATCCTCCAGCATGACCAGTTTGGCGGTGGGTCAGTCATGGTGTGGGGTGGCATTTCTTTGGGGGGCTGCACAGCCCTCCAGGTACCGAGATGAGATCCTCAGACCCCTTGTGAGACCATATGCTGGTACGGTTGGCCCTGGGTTCCTCCTAATGCAAGACAATGCTAGACCTCATGTGGCTGGAGTGTGTCAGCAGTTCCTGCAAGAGGAAGGCATTGATGCTATGGACTGGCCCGCCCGTTCCCCAAACCTGAATCCAATTGAGCACATCTGGGACATCATGTCTCGCTCCATCCACCAACGCCACTTTGCACCACAGACTGTCCAGGAGTTGGCGGATGCTTTAGTCCAGGTCTGGGAGGAGATCCCTCAGGAGACCATCCACCACCTCATCAGGAGCATGCCCAGGCGTTGTAGGGAGGTCATACACACTACTGAGCCTAATTTTGACATGTTTTAAGGACATTACATCAAAGTTGGATCAGCCTGTAGTGTGGTTTTCCACTTTAATTTTGAGTGTGACTCCAAATCCAGACCTCCATGGGTTGACAAATTTGATTTCCATTGATCATGTAATGAAAAAAGTATTAATTAAGAATACAGTGCCTTGCGAAAGTATTCGGCCCCCTTGAACTTTGCGACCTTTTGCCACATTTCAGGCTTCAAACATAAAGATATAAAACTGTATTTTTTTGTGAAGAATCAACAACAAGTGGGACACAATCATGAAGTGGAACGACATTTATTGGATATTTCAAACTTTTTTAACAAATCAAAAACTGAAAAATTGGGCGTGCAAAATTATTCAGCCCCCTTAAGTTAATACTTTGTAGCGCCACCTTTTGCTGCGATTACAGCTGTAAGTCGCTTGGGGTATGTCTCTATCAGTTTTGCACATCGAGAGACTGAATTTTTTTCCCATTCCTCCTTGCAAAACAGCTCGAGCTCAGTGAGGTTGGATGGAGAGCATTTGTGAACAGCAGTTTTCAGTTCTTTCCACAGATTCTCGATTGGATTTAGGTCTGGACTTTGACTTGGCCATTCTAACACCTGGATATGTTTATTTTTGAACCATTCCATTGTAGATTTTGCTTTATGTTTTGGATCATTGTCTTGTTGGAAGACAAATCTCCGTCCCAGTCTCAGGTCTTTTGCAGACTCCATCAGGTTTTCTTCCAGAATTGTCCTGTATTTGGCTCCATCCATCTTCCCATCAATTTTAACCATCTTCCCTGTCCCTGCTGAAGAAAAGCAGGCCCAAACCATGATGCTGCCACCACCATGTTTGACAGTGGGGATGGTGTGTTCAGGGTGATGAGCTTTGTTGCTTTTACGCCAAACATAACGTTTTGCATTGTTGCCAAAAAGTTCAATTTTGGTGTCATCTGAACAGAGCACCTTCTTCCACATGTTTGGTGTTTCTCCCAGGTGGCTTGTGGCAAACTTTAAACGACACTTTTTATGGATATCTTTAAGAAATGGCTTTCTTCTTGCCACTCTTCCATAAAGGCCAGATTTGTGCAATATACGACTGATTGTTGTCCTATGGACAGAGTCTCCCACCTCAGCTGTAGATCTCTGCAGTTCATCCAGAGTGATCATGGGCCTCTTGGCTGCATCTCTGATCAGTCTTCTCCTTGTATGAGCTGAAAGTTTAGAGGGACGGCGAGGTCTTGGTAGATTTTCAGTGGTCTGATACTCCTTCCATTTCAATATTATCGCTTGCACAGTGCTCCTTGGGATGTTTAAAGCTTGGGAAATCTTTTTGTATCCAAATCCGGCTTTAAACTTCTTCACAACAGTATCTCAGACCTGCCTGGTGTGTTCCTTGTTCTTCATGATGCTCTCTGCGCTTTTAACGGACCTCTGAGACTATCACAGTGCAGGTGCATTTATACAGAGACTTGATTACACACAGGTGGATTGTATTTATCATCATTAGTCATTTAGGTCAACATTGGATCTTTCAGAGATCCTCACTGAACTTCTGGAGAGAGTTTGCTGCACTGAAAGTAAAGGGGCTGAATAATTTTGCACGCCCAATTTTTTCAGTTTTTGATTTGTTAAAAAAGTTTGAAATATCCAATAAATGTCGTTCCACTTCATGATTGTGTCCCACTTGTTGTTGATTCTTCACAAAAAATACAGTTTTATATCTTTGTTTGAAGCCTGAAATGTGGCAAAAGGTCGCAAAGTTCAAGGGGGCCGAATACTTTCGCAAGGCACTGTATTTCATTCATTCAGGTCTAGGATGTGTTATTTTAGTGTTCCCTTTATTTTTTTGAGCAGTGTATGTTGGAACATTGCTGCGGGGACTTGCTTCCCTTCAGCCATAAGAGCACTGATGTTTGGCGGTTAGCCCTGGCTCCCAGTCAGTGTTCCAATTCATCCCAAAGATGTTTGATGGGTTTGAGGTCAGGGCTCTGTGCAGGCCAGTCAAATTCTTCCACACCGATCTTGACAAACCATTTCTGTATGGACCTCACTTTGTTCACAGGGTTATTGTCATGCTGAAACAGGAAAGGGTCTTCCCCAAACTGTTGCCACAACGTTGGAAGCACAGAATCATCTAGAATGTCATTGTATGCTGTAGCGTTATGATTTCCCTTCACTGGAACTAAGGGGCCTAGCACAAACCATGAAATATAGACCCGGACCATTAATCCTCCTCCACCAAACTTTACAGTTGGCACTATGCATTTGGGCAGGTAGCGTTCTCCTGGCATCCGCCAAAACCAGATTAGTCCGTCGGACTGCCAGATGGTGAAGCGTGATTCATCACTCCAGATAATGCATTTCCACTGCTCCAGAGTCCAATGGTGGAAAGTTTCACACCACAGCCAACGCTTGGCATTGCACATGGTGATTTTAGGCATGTGTGCGGCTGCTCGGCCATGGAAACCCATTTCATGAAGCTCCTGATGAACAGTTATTGTGCTGATGTTGCTTCCAGAGGCAGTTTGGAACTCGGTATTGAGTGTTTCAACCAAGGACAGAATATTTTTTACGCGCTATACACTTCAGCACTTGGGAGACCTGTTCTGTGAGCTTGTGTGGCCTACCACATCGCGACTGAGACGTAGTTGTTCATAGATGTTTCCACTTCACAATAACAGCACTTACAGTTGACTGGGGCAGCTCTAGCAGGGCAGAAATGTGATGAACTGACTTGTTGGAAAGGTGGCATCCTATGACGGTGCCACATTGAAAGTCTCTGAGCTCATCAATACGGGCCATTCTACTGCCAATATTTGTCTATGGAGATTGCATGGATGTGTGCTCTAATGTATACACCTGCCAGCAACGGGTAGTCTGAAATAGCCAAATCCACGAAGTTGAAGGGGTGTCCACATTCTTTTGGGCATTTAGTGTATCTTTGCTTCTAGAGCAAATGCCTTAATTTAATCTGTACCATCAGTGCTGCAATTAGAATCATGCTGGCTTTGTAACAGGAGATGTATTGTAAATGTAAAGTGAAGTGTCATTGAAAAGGTCATTACAAAATAGAAAGGACAGCAATTGCTCATGTTTTCAAATGACGAAACCTGACACACTGGGCGAGTTCGTTTTGCATGGCCAGGTGCCCCGGGTGGGCAGAGTTTGCACACTTTCCATTGGTCCTTAAGGGAAATCTCCATCCACCCGGGGCACCGGGCCATGCAAAACGAACTGGCCCAATGTGTGCAAGGTACTTCATAATGAAGAGTGAGCTAGCTCACTGATCATTTGGATTGTAAACGATAACAGTAAGGGCGGGATTCAATCTGAGCACGCTTTGTCAGCAATACAGGTTTCGCAGGGACCACATTCACGGTAAATGCTGCATATGTCGGCTCAATCTGAAATGAACTTTGAATTGTGCATTGTCCAAATCTGCAACAGGATTGAATCCCAGCCTAATATTAGTATACCAGGTGTTCAGTACTTCACAAGGCTGCAGGGGGCCGCATTTTTTAGTCCATTAATTGAGGTCTCTTGAGGCCAAATGCTTGATATTTTAGCTGTAGGCCTAGTGTAGATGGATGGTCATCCACAACAACAACAAAAACAGCATAGGTGAAGGCAATTGGGGCTGTGTGTGACTTGTCATTTAGCAAGAATAATTCATATTTAAATCTAATTTTCTATTTTTGTTATGTTGAAGCTTAAAATGAAAAGATGTTTTGTGTTTTCTTGGCTTATCATTGACCTAGCAAAATGTATTTTCAGAATATTGGATCTTTGCTGTAATATATTATAAAGATGATTTGTATTTGTAAGAAGAGCATGTGTTGATATTTGTACTCATTGTGTTGTAGAAGAAACACAAATACTGGCTATAGAGATGCTGTAGTAGTAAATAGCCTAATTATGATGTTGAAGTAGCCCTTAACATTTTTCAAAATGGTTAGTGGTCGATTGTACTAGAGCACCAATTGATTTTCTTACTTTACTGACATCTAGTGAACAATTTGCGTATAGCATTTAATTTGTCCACTGGCACTTGGTTGGTTAAACGAAGACAAAGTTTCATCATAAGCCGAAATATTATAATCATCAATCATAAGAGTGTTGTTAAATAAATGGACCGAGTGCTCCACTGCAGAAGCCCAGTATTTATTTACCTGCATAGGTCTACAGCAATTTCAATGGTAATGTCTTGCACTTTGCTCTTTATCCACAGAAAAACAGGCTAAGGAAGAAAGGTTTTGTATGAGTTCTAAATTCATGTTTGTACATTGATATGCCTTATTTTGTAAGGTGTTGACAGTCAAAGCCAAACATATGTGGTTATAATTAGTGTGTAATCTATGCTATGATCCCCTGAGACTGTTCAATAATGATTTGTCAAATACAGCACGTTTTCTAAATGGTTATTGTTTCCCTCTTTGTCTCTTTGTCAAGAACCAAAATGTTACATCTGTGTTGAGTACGATCTTCAAATCAACCTACATGTGACGGTATGCAGGAGTGTTTTAGTATAGTGGTTCCCAAACTTTTTCAGTTGCTGTACCACCAATTACATTTTGCTCTGCCCGGAGTACCCCTGAAGTTCCCCCTCATGTGCATTTTACCAGTAGGCCTATGGTTTCATGAGTCTTCTCAAGTACCACATGTGATATGCTAAGTACCAACAGGGGTCCTAGTAACCCTGGTTGGAAACCTCTTTTTTATAGTAGAATATTATTAACACATACACTACCGGTCAAAAGTTTTAGAACACCTACTCATTCAAGTGTTTTTTTTTTTTTTTACTATTTTATACATTATAGAATGATACTGAAGACATCAAAACTATGAAATAACTCATATGGAATCGTGTAGTATCCAAACACGTGTTAAACAAATCAAAATATATTTTCTTTTTGAGATTCATCAAGTAGCCAGCCTTTGTCTTGATGACAGCTTTGCACTCTTGGCATTCTCTCAACCAGCTTCATGAGGTAGTCACCTGGAATGCATTTCAATTAACAGGGGTGCCTTCTTAAAAGTTCATTTGTGTAATTTCTTTCCTTCTTAAACTTTTTGGGATAGGCATTTTCACTTTTGGATGAATAGCGTGCCCAGAGTGAACTGCCTCCTACTCTGTCCCAGATGCTAAGATATGCATATTATTATTAGTATTGGATAGAAAACACTGTTTGAATGATGTCTATGGCAGGCGAAAACCTGAGAAAAATCCAACCAGGAAGTGGGACATCTGAGGTTTGTAGTTTTTCAAAGCTTGGCCTATCGAATACACATTGAGATATGGATGAGCTTGCACTTCCTAGGGCTTCCACTAGATGTGAACCGTCTTTAGAAACTGGTTTGAGGATTCTACAATAAAGGAGGAGCTCATGAGACCTCTGAGTCAGTGGTCTGGCAGAGAGCCTCGGTCTCATGATGCGCACGCCCGACAGAGTTACCTCTCGTTCCAGTGCTTTTCTGAAGACAAGGGAATTCTCTGGTTGGAACATTATTGATGTTTTATGTTAAAAACATCCTAACGATTGATTCCATACATCGTTTGACATGTTTCTAAAGGACTGTAACGGAACTTTTCAAGTTTTTGTCTGGATGAAGTGCCTGCGCCTCATGAAGATGGATTACTGGGCTAAACACGCTAACAACAAGTGGCTATTTGGACATAAATGATGGACTTTAGGGAACTTTATTGGACAAATCAGTCATTTATTGTCGAACTGGCATTCCTGGGAGTGCCTTCTGATGAAGATCATCAAAGGTGTGTTATTTCTAACTTCTGTTGACTCCAAAATGGCGGATATTTCTCTGACTGGATTGGGCTCTGAGCGCCATTCTCAGATTATGCTTTTTCCGTAAAGTTTTTTTTAAATCTGACACAGCGGTTGCATTAAGGAGAACAACACTTGTATCTTTTATCAATGTTTATTATGAGTATTTCGGCAAAATCACCGGATGTTTTGGAATCAAAACATTACTTTACGTAAGGCGCCAATGTAAACTGAGATTTTTGGATATAAATATGCACATTATCGAACAAAACATACGTGTATTGTGTAACATGATGTCCTATGAGTGTCATCTGATGAAGATCATCAAAGGTTAGTGATTAATTTTATCTATATTTCTGCTTTTTGTGACTCCTATCTATGGCTGGGAAAATGGCTGTGTGTTTTTTTGACTTGGCTATTACCTAATATGTTGTGCTTTCGCTGTAAAGCATTTTTTCAATCGGACACGATGGGTCAATTAACAAGAGGTTTATCTTTCATTTACTGTATTGGACTTGCTAATGTGTGAAAGTTACATATTTAAAAAAATATATTTTTGAATTTCGCGCTGACTTTTCAGCGGAATGTTGTCGAGGGGTTCTAATGCTTTAATATTTAATAATTTCCTAATTCATATTCGTTATACAAATAGGCCCTTTTAATTGTGTCTGGCTTTATTCTAAATAAAATTGAATATTTTTTGTTCATATAATTTAAAAAGCACTTAGGTAAACTATGATATGACTAAAGAGTTAATCTGGTTGATTTTGCCACAAATAGACAGGTATTTTCCTTTCCATGGTAGCAAGATCTTATCTACTTTTGCTAACTTTCTATAAATAAAAATTGGAGTGAGATCATTTCTTTCTTTTGGAATTTGTTTACAGAGTATGTCCACATATACGTCAGACCATTTAATTGGTAAACTTCATGGTAATGTAAAATTTACATTTTTTTAGTGATCCAATATGTTATATAGTACACTTATTATAATTAGGTTTTAATCCAGAGAGGATAGCAAAAGTATCTAAATCCTCTATGAGGCTGTGGAGAGATTCTAATTGTTGTTTTAAAAGAAAACATGAATCTTCAGTGTACAATTTTGGCCCATTCCTCCTGACAGAGCTGGTGTAAACTGAGTCAGGTTTGTAGGCCTCCTTGCTTGCACACGCTTTTTCAGTTCTGCCCACAAATGTTCTATAGGATTGAGGTCAGGGCTTTGTGGTGGCCACTCCAATACCTTGACTTTGTTGTCCTTAAGCTATTTTGCCACAACTTTGGAAGTATGCTTGGGGTCATTGTCCATTTGGAAGACCCATTTGCGACCAAGCTTTAACTTTCTGACTGATGTCTTGAGATGTTGCTTCAATATATCCACATAACTTTCCTTCCTCATGACGCCATCTATTATGTTAAGTGCACCAGTCCATCCTGCAGCAAGCATCCCCCGTGCTTCACGGCTGGGATGGTGTTCTTCGGCTTGCAAGACCCCCTTTTTCCTCCATCATTATGATGGTCACTATGGCCAAACAGTTCTATTTTTGTTTCATCAGACCAGAGGCCATTTCTCTAAAAATCTTTGTACCCATGTGCAGCTGCAAACCGGCTTTTTTATGGTGGTTTTGGAGCAGTGGCTTCTTCCTTGCTGAGCGGCCTTTCAGGTTATGTCGATATAGGACTTGTTTTACTGTGGAAATAGATACTTTTGTACATGTTTCCTCCAGCATCTGCACAAGGTATTTTGCTGTTGTTCTGGGATTGATTTGCAATTTACGCACCAAAGTACGTTTATCTCTAGGAGACAGAACGCGTCTCCTTCCTGAGCGGTATGACAGTTGCGTGGTTCCATGGTGTTTATACTTGTGCACTATTGTTTGTACAATTTATTTTCTGAGGTCTTGGCTGATGTCTTTCGATTTTCCCATGATGTCAAGCAAAGAGATACTGAGTTTGAAGGTAGGCCTTGAAATACACCCACAAGTACACCCCCAATTGACTCAAATTATGTCAATTAGCCTATCAGAAGCTTCTATAGCCATTACATAATTTTCTGAAATTTTCCAAGCTGTTTAAAGGCACAGTCAGCTTAGTGTATGTAAACTTCTGACCCACTGGAATTGTGATACAATGAATTATAAGTGAAATAATCTGTCTGTAAACAATTGTTTGAAAAATGACTTAGATGTCCTAACCGACTTGCCAAAAGTATGGTTTGTTAATGAGGAATGTGTGGAGTGGTTGAAAAACGAGTTTTAATGACTCCAACCTAAGTGTATGTAAACTTCCGACTTGATAATTCCGTTTTTGGCTCCATAACCTGTTAGTTCATATGCATTGCCACAGTGATATAGAGGCCTAAGGCTGAGACAATAAGAAGACAACCACACCTTTGTTTCATCACTAAACTGGAGAGCATATTGCATGTAACAAACAGTTGTGTATGGAGTAAAAATTACATGATTTTCTTTTGGAATGTAGTGAATTAAAAGTAGTGAAAAATATAAATAGTAAAGTACAGATACCCCAATAATCTACTTAAGTAGTACTTTAAAGTATTTTTACCTAAGGACTTTACACCACTGGTTACATAAACTACAGCATGGTCAATCAAGTTAACATTTCCATCATTTTCAGACTACTAAACAACTATTGATTTAGAACACTGTGGAGTTACCAAAAGTAGCAAAGAGAATAGGTGCTGCCTCCTCTAGTCCAGGACCATTTCATCTTCAACATTTCAACATCATTAAACCACCTATGATTATTAGTCTGAAAGATTCCAAAAACAATTTAGTCCAATCAACGTAAACTAAATATAATTTTGCTATCCATGGTACTGATTTGTTGTGTGTGTGTGTGTAAGTAGAAAAAACACGTTGACTCACCCTACTTGTAGAGAAACGCCAAAGACATCTTCCTCTCTTTCATGATGCCGAAACGGTCATACAGTACACGCTTTTAGTTTTTGTTGTTCTGGGCTACCTGGCTAAAATGCTTGCTCGCTAGCGAGTCAAAATAGGTCCCCGTGTGTTGGACATATGCAATACAACACAGGCTCTCCTCAGAGATGTGTTTTGTCCCCACTCCTGTACATCTTGTACACTAATAGTTGTACTAGTTCCCATCCTGACAGACACCTCGTTTGAGTTCGCTGATGACACAGTCTTGATCAGCCTGTTGCATGATGACGAGGAACATCATGGCCCGGTCCTAGATGACTTTGTAGAGTGGTGTGAGGAATCACACTTGGTCCTCAATACCAACAAGACCAAAGAGATATGCATAGACTTCAGGGTGTGTACAACACCTACCTCTGCAACATCTATCAGAGGTCAGAATATAGAGATTGTAGAGGAATACAAATACCTGGGTGTCCTCTTGGACAATAAGCTTCAGTGGAGTAAATGTGCAGACCTGATCTACAAAAAGAGACAACAGAGACTGTACTTTCTACAACAGTTGGGTTCTTTTAATATAGACTACTATACTGACTCTGTTTTACAAATATTTTATTGAGAGTATTTTAACTTTTTGTATTGTTTGTTGGTTTGGCAATGCCACTGTCAGCCAGAGAAATATGCTGAGAAGGATTATCACCACACCAATCAAGGTACTTGGAGTCAAACAGACAGGCCTGGATGAGATCTTTAAGGTCAGGGCCCTCCGCAAGGCTCACAAAATCATTTTAGACCCAAGCCACCCCCTGTACCCGGACTTTGAACTACTCCCCTCTGGGCGCAGGTATAGGGCACCCCTCAGCAGGAAAAACAGAACTAGACAATAATTTGTGCCAGGTGTGATATCCCTCCTAAATAGCTCGGACTAATGTTCCTATCGACTCAGTCAGGCCAGCAGGCTAGTCTTTTTTTCTTTAAAAAAAAAGTTTTTTTATTGGTATGGAACTGTTATGAAAGTTGTATTGTCAGTTTTGTTTTGTATTTAAACGCCACTTTAAACATGTACAGGACACTGCAACAAAACTTCCCCATGGGGACAATAAAGCCAGTAAGTAAGTAAATACCCCCTCATAAGCATTTGACCAGTAAGCCTATGGTCTCATGAGTCTTCTCATATTCTCATATTTTTTTATTTAACTAGGCAAGTCAGTTAAGAACAAATTCTTATTTACAATGTTGGCCTACACCGGCCAAACCCGAACGACACTGGGCCAATTGTGTGCCGCCCAATGGGACTCCCAATTACGGCCGGATGTGATACACCCTGGATAGCTACCCCCAGGGGTCCTAGTACCCATGGTTGGGAACCACTACTGTAAACACTACATACACAATTATACTTTATCAAGCTGGTTTCCCGGATGAGTCAAAAATATAAATGTTTTTGCCCAAAACAAGGACAATGTGTGAAAAACCATCAGTCTCTTAGTTGCACACAGTTGACTCATTCGGAGTTTGTCTCACTGATGTGTAATAACTTTACTGTTAATACAAACCAGACAGACAGAGACGACACAGGGTTATTTAGACGCTATGCGAGGAGGTCAGAGGTCAGACGACCTCTCCGCAGCCAGGAAGTTGCCATGCACCTGTATGTATGACTTTGTAGAGTGGTGTGAGGAATCACACTTGGTCCTCAATACCAACAAGACCAAAGAGATGTGCATAGACTTCAGGAAGTGTACAACGCCGACCTCTGCAACATCTATCAGAGGTCAGAATATAGAAATCGTAGAGGAATATAAATATCTGGGTGTTTTTTTGGACAATAAGCTTCAGTGGAGTAAATGTACAGACCTGATCTACAAAAAGTACTTTCTACAACAGTTGGGTTCTTTTAATGTAGACTGTACTATACTGACTCTGTTTTACAAATATTTTATTGAGAGTATTTGAACTTTTTGTATTGTTTGTTGGTTTGGCAATGCCACTGTCAGCCAGAGAAACATGCTGAGAAGGATTATTACCACAGCAAGCAAAGTACTTGGAGTCAAACAGACAGGCCTGGATGAGATCTTTAAGGTCAGGGCCCTCAAAAAATAATTTTAGACCCAAGCCACCCCCTGTACCTGGGCTTTGAATTACTCCCCTCTGGGTGCAGGTATAGGGCACCCCTCAGCAGGAAAAATAGAACGAGACAATAATTTGTGCCAGGTGTGATATCCCTCCTGAATAGCTCGGGCGAATGGTCCCATTGACCCCGTAAGGCCAGCAGGCTAGTCTTAGCCCTACTGTTATATGATTGATTACAAGCCCATCATTTTGCCTCGTGTCTGTGACACAATTGAAACATCCTTATGGTGCTTTTGTAAGGCAAATGGATATGAAGTCACTATGTATGGTGTTTTTTGAGAAAGACACAAGGTAGGATTGGTGTGTAAATGTACCGTATTGTAATTTCAGTTGATCTGTTAATCAAGGAGCCTCTATTAACAATCTTCTAGTGATTCATTTATTTGAAGACATGTGCTTCAACCTCTGGATGTCAGGAATTGTAAATCACACAGAAGTCTCAATCTGAGAGATTGCAACAGATACTTAAGCCTGGAAAACTGCCTTGTTGGAAAATCATCTGTTTTATAGTTTGATGAACACAGATGGAGATGTTATTTAATAGCGGTTTCAGTCCAGGTCTGTTTGGTCCATGGGTCTCTCCATGCGAGAGAAGCTTTGTTTTGGCCCAGATACTTCCGTCACCTGTCAGCTCTGGTACTGACTCTGATCCTAAGGACCCTAGATGTCAGATGTCAACACCAAGACATGACATGCAGACCCCTGAGCCCTGTGTCCATTTCCGACAGGTTCCTTCCATTCCACTCTAACTCGCACTCTTACTCTAACTCTCTCGCACTCTCTCCTTTGTCCTCTGCCTTTTTCTCTTATTCTACCCTCTCAGTTTTTTGTTGTTGTTTACCACTACTGCTTAACCACGTTGAGCTAATCAATTTTGAGAAATGTGCTGTAAATCTGGTTAGTCATGTGTCAAAAGGGGTTCTCAGTAAAGTTTGGGTTGCATATGTGTATCTCAGGGTAGGATTGGTCCCTATGTCTCCCCTCTATCCATACTGCTGTTTTAGTCTGACCAAACAGTCATGGCATTATGCCCTGCCACAGAAAGGACATGTTGTATTTCACAGAAAGGTGACTGCGCCTCAAGTTAATAAAGCAGTCAAGTCATACACTTTCCCTCTCCTTCTCCCTCTAAGGTTGCTTTATTCCTGTGTTTCCCAAACTGCAGCGCTTCCAGCTGCACCACGATCAAATTCTTTCCAAACTCATCCCCAAACTGAAGAAACATCTGGTTATATCAGTTTTTTAAATGTTTTATTAACCCATCAACTACCCCCCTCTTCCGAGGACACATATCTTGTTTGTTTTTTACAGCTTTTCTGCTACACATACATACGTTTTACATAGACATTTCTCATACATTATTTGACATAGATCACTGTTTAGGTTGCCTTCACACACACACACACACGCATGCATGCATGCATAGGAGAAGGGAGGTAAAGGAAATAACTTAATCATACGGCAGCGTAGCCTAGTGGTTAGAGCATTGGACTAGTAACCGGAAGGTTGTGAGTTCAAACCCCCGAGCTGACAAGGTACAAATCTGTCGTACTGCCCCTGAACAGGCAGTTAAACCCACTGTTCCCAGGCCGTCATTGAAAATAAGAATGTGTTCTTAACTGCTTGCCTGGTTAAATAAAGGTTAAAAAAAATAAAAAATAAAGAAAGAAAAGAGAAGCAAGCATGGCTTAAGCCATAACCTTGTGGAGTTAGCATACACAGGTATGGTTTGTGCTTAGTACCCCCTAAAGACTGGCCTCTTGTTGTGAATGAATGGACTATATGAACAAATACTTGTTCAGACGGCACTTATCTTTGTATTGTATTGCGTTATGCTTCCACAACCAATAAACCTTTTATTTCAAACGAAGATAAGTATTTTTTACCTAGACTAAATCAGTTGGATTGAGACCCACTTGGGCGAGGCTTAAGCTTATAGCTTGTGAATCGAACAATTCATTTTTGGTGTGATTTACAATTGCTACCAATAGTCCCATCCTAAATATTGGATTTATTTCATCCAAATGAAAGCCTCCAGTTTTGTTAATAGATACACTGTAACTTTTATCTACAGTTGAAGTCGGAAGTACACTTAGGTTGGAGTCATTAAAACTTGTTTTTCAACCACGCCATACATTTTTTGTTAATAACAAACTATAGTTTTGGGAAGTCATTTTTCCCAAAAATTGTTTAAGACAGATTATTTCACTTATAATTCACTATATCACATATTCAGTGGGTCAGAAGTTAACATACACGAAGCTGACTGTGCCTTTAAACAGCTTGGAAAATTCCAGAAATGTATGTCATGGCTTTAGAAGCTTCTGATAGGCTAATTGACATCATTTGAGTCAATTGGGGGTGTTCCTGTGGATGTATTTCAAGGCCTACCTTCAAACTCAGTGCCTCTTTGCTTAACATCATGGGAAAATCAAAAGAAATCAGCCAGGACCTCAGAAAGTAAATTGACCTCCACAAGTCTGGCTCATCCTTGGGAGCAATTTCCAAACGCCTAAAGGTACCACGTTCATCTGTACAAACAATAGTATGGGACCACGCAGCCGTCATTCTGCTCAGGAAGGAGACACATTCTGTCTCCTAGAGATGAATGTACTTTGGTGCGAAAGTTGCAAATCCCAGAATAACACCAAAGGACACCTTGTGAAGATGCTGGAGGAAACAAGTACAAAAGTATCTATATCCACAGTAAAATGAGTCCATATATCAACATAACCTGAAAGGCCGCTCAGCAAGGAAGAAGCCACTGCTCCAAAACCACCATAAAAAAGCCAGTCTACAGTTTGCAGCTGCACATGGGGACAAAGATCGTACTTTTGGAGAAATGTCCTCTGGTCTGATGAAACAAAAATAGAACTGTTTGGCCATAATGACCATCATTATGTTTGGAGGAAAAAGGGGGAGTCTTGCAAGCCGAAGAACACCATCCCAAGCGTGAAACACGGGGGTGGCAGCATCATGTTGTGGTGGTGCTTTGCCTCAGGAGGGGCTGGTACATTTCACATAGAGGTGGCAGGACTGAAAAAGCGTGTGCGAGCAAGGAGGCCTACAAACCTGACTCAGTTACACCAGCTCAGTCAGGAGGAATGGGCCAGAAATTCACTTATTGTGGAAAGCTTGTTTAAGGCTAGTCAAAACAAAGTTATCTTAACATACACAATACACACAAATATATACATACATTTTTCAGAGCAGACTGTGGGCTGGTGGTAAGTATGAGGCTGTGTGTAGAGTCACTGATGACACATGATTAGTTTTGGGGGTTGCCAGTGTGTGGACCGAGGTTTGAGGGAAGATGGGTGGGGTGGGGTATGACTGTGTAATGGTCTGTCTGTCTGTCTGTCTGTCTGGCTGGCTTATCCACTTAGTATGGGGCTGAGGGTGGACATGCTCTCCAAAGTCTGTCCCAAATGGCACCCTATTCTCCATATAGTGTACTACATTTGACCAGAGCCCTATGGGCCCTAGTCAAAAGTATCGCACTATAATGTGTCACACCCTGATCGGTTTCACCTGTCTTTGTGATCGTCTCCACCCCCCTCCAGGTGTCGCCCATCTTCCCTATTAGTCCCTGTGTATTTATACCTGTGTTCTCTGTTTGTCTGTTGCCAGTTCGTCTTGTTTGTCAAGCCCACCAGCGTTTTTGTGTCAGCTCCTGCTTTACCCCAGTCTCTCTTTTCTCGTCCTCCTGGTTTTTGACTCTTGCCTGTCCTGATCCTATACCCACCTGCCTGACTACTCTGCCTGACCCTGACCCTGCCTGCCGTCCCGTACCTTTGCCCTACCTCTGGAATACTGACCTCTGCCTGACCTGACCCTGAGCCTGCCTGTCGTTGTGTACCTTTGCCCCTGTTGTTGTGGTAAACATTGTTACTTCGACGCGGTCTACATCTGGGACTTACCTTGATACCTGATACTAATATGAATAAGGGGCCATTTGGGACACATCCTTAGTCATCCAACATCCATACATAATACACAGCCCTCTCCCACACTCATATAAATAGCTGAGTAAGACTCCTGGCTTGGGGGAGGGAACTTTGCATACTATGCTTGTAAAGAGCAGAGCTATCCTGGCTTGTATTTTGGCTTTTGGTGTCTTTTCCATTGTGTAGAAGACGAGGGAGTCAGCAAATACACATCTCACACAATGTGTGTGTGTGTGTGTGTGTGAGTCTGTGAGCGCGTGTGTGTGGGAGTATGTGTGTGTGTGTGCGCATGTATGTATTATATTTGTGTTTCTAGGAAACCTCCCTGTAAGGGGTGTTTCTATTTGTGGGTGGGTGTGTGCGTCATATACTGCACAGATGACTTATTTTGTGGTTTGTGTGGCTGTAATTGAGAAAGCAAGAGATTAGTTAAAACCCATTTTGGTCAGGGAAATACATGGTTGAACGTTCCATTACTACTCTGTTCTTTGGCTAATGATCTTGGAGATGGGGAAAGGACCGACAGTTTGCAAGACTGGGGCAGATCCCGGGTGGACAGCCATCCTTCTGCCCGAGACGATACCGGGGAGCCGGGGTCCGATGGCGATCTGCTTGTCATCGATACCTGGAGGTGGTCTTCAGGAGGGCCGACCAGGCTCTCCTCCAGGTAAGATGGCAGCGGAGGACAAACATCTGGGCAGAAGGACCTCTTTTGGTCAGGGCAATACATGGTTGAATGTTCCATTAATACACTCTTATTAAAAAAAGGGTTCCGAAAGAGTTTTTTGGCTGTGCCCCTAGGATAACCTTTTTTGGATCTAGGTAGAGCCATTTTTGGTTCCAGGTAGAACTCTTTTATGTTCTATATAGCAGCTTTTCTTCTAAGAGTGCACCCTACAGATGAAAAATTCACATTTTAAAGGTGGGAAAATAGAGAGAGAGAGTAATATAGAGAGCTCATACAAGAGGACAGAGAGAGGTGAATAGTAACTAAACATTTACCCTCTAACCTCATGTCTCCTTCGTATTTTCTCTCCCAGAGTTAATCTTAGTTCATAAAACAAACTAAAGCCAATATGATCCCCTCATTATTTTCCCTGATTACATTACTGTCCAGTTAACGAGCAGTGCACTCAACCAACCATCACCTCCAAGTAAGCATTTTATATAGTCCGTCTGTGGTCCTGGGTGTTTTTGTGCAGATGTCGAACCATGGTGACAGACATTGACAGCGTTAGTGTGAGTTGAAACACTGCATTAATGCTGAAATAAATTGAGGTATTTAGTAACTGTTCCTTTGATACCTTTTATCTTTTAAATATATAAAAAACAAAATGTGTGTACATTTTGTATGTACAGGTTTATTTTTTTAAATTTCACCTTTATTTAACCAGGTAGGCTAGTTGAGAACAAGTTCTCATTTGCAACTGCGACCTGGCCAAGATAAATCAAAGCAGTGTGACACAGACAACAACTGTCGTGGCAGAATCAGAATTATTTAGGTAACATTTATAAATAAGATGTTTTATTCATTTTCATAAGCGTGCTTATGTGGGAAAATTACTTAGGCCCAGAGAGGGGAGAGGTCGGGTTAGTCTTATCTGTGAATGTGTCTGTAAACTATTCCTAAACCATGTGAAGGGATGGGGTGATTAATGGGGAACCAGTTAGGTGGCTCCACAATGTCTGTGTGCCAGTCACATCTCTCTGTGATCTTGTCCAGGAGGGGGTGTATTTGATATATGCCATTGGATGAGGTAATGTTTTTGGTCCTAAGTGGTACCAAGAACGAGATAGGAACTTAGTTCAGGAGACCAAACTGAATGATAATTTATAGCCAGTGCTGTCTGGCTATGTGTTTCTTTGCTATAAAGGATCTCAGTTGCCAATATGTAAGGACTCAGAGAATTAATTGATAGACACTGAATTGATCTGAGAGTCACAGGGCTATGGTGAAGCTCATATAATTAAAGATGGACTTTATGATAACTCTGACTTGTGTGTGGTTTGCTCTCTCATGATTTGGTAATACAGGAAATTTCCACAACACAACACAGAGTTACACATGGAGTAAACAATAAACAAGCCAATAACACAATAAAAAATGCAATGACACAGTAGAAAAAAGAAAGTCTATATACAGTGTGTGTAAAAGGCATGAGGAGGTAGGCAATAAATAGGCCATAGGAGTGAATAATTACAATTCAGCAGATTAACACATATGATCATGTGCAAGTAGAGACACTGGTGTGCAAAATAGCAGAAAAGTAAATAAAATAAAAACAGTATGGGGATGAGGTAGGTAAATTGGGTGGGCTATTTACAGATGGACTATGTACAGCTGCAGCGATCGGTTAGCTGCTCAGATAGTTGATGTTTAAAGTTGGTGAGGGAAATAAACGTCTCCAACTTCAGCGATTTTTGCAATTCGTTCCAGTCACTGGCAGCAGAGAACTTGAAGGAAAGGCGGCCAAATGAGGAATTGGCTTTGGGGATGATCAGTGAGATGTACCTGCTGGAACATGTGCTACGGGTGGGTGTTGTTATCGTGACCAGTGAACTGAGATAAGGCGGAGCTTTACCTAGCATAGACTTATAGATGACCTGCAGCCAGTGGGTCTGGCGACGAATATGTAGCGAGGGCCAGCCGACTAGAGCATACAGGTCTCAGTGGTGGGTGGTATAAGGTGATTTGGTAACAAAATGGATGGCACTGTGATAGACTGGTAGGATAGTCAGTTTTACTAGGTTAAGTTTGGTGGCGTGAGTGAAAGAGGCTTTGTTGTGAAATAGAAATACGAGATTCTAGATTTGATTTTGGATTGGAGATGTTTAATATGAGTCTGGAAGGAGAGTTTACAGTCTAGCCAGACACCTAGGTATTTATAGTTGTCCACATATTCTAGGTCGGAACCGTCCAGGGTGGTGATGCCAGTCGGGCAGCGAACGGTTGAAAATCATGCATTTGGTTTTACTAGCATTTAAGAGCAGTTGGAGGTCACGGAAAGAGTATTGTATGACATTGAAGCTCGTTTGGAGGTTAGTTAGCACAGTGTGCCAGAAGGGCCAGAAGTATGCAGAATGTATGTGGTGAGCTTTCCCTTCCGGCCCATGTCAGTCCATACACAAAGGATCCCCGGGCACCAATAGAGAGCAGGGAGGATGCCTATGCCCACCTGGAGCTACGTACCTTGGAACATTCAAATCAAATCAAATCAAATTGTATTTGTCACATACACATGGTTAGCAGATGTTAATGCGAGTGTAGCGAAATGCTTGTGCTTCTAGTTCCAACAATGCAGTAATAACCAACAAGTAATCTAGCTAACAATTCCAAAACTACTACCTTATAGACACAAGTGTAAGGGGATAAAGAATATGTACATAAAGATATATGAATGAGTGATGGTACAGAGCGGCATAGGCAAGATACAGTAGATGGTATTGAGTACAGTATATACATATGAGATGAGTATGTAAACAAAGTGGCATAGTTAAAGTGGCTAGTGATACATGTATTACATAAAGATGCAGTAGATGATATAGAGTACAGCATATACGTATACATATGAGATGAATAATGTAGGGTATGTAAACATTATATTAGGTAGCATTGTTTAAAGTGGCTAGTGATATATTTTACATAATTTCCCATCAATTCCCATTATTAAAGTGGCTGGAGTTGAGTCAGTGTGTTGGCAGCAGCCACTCAATGTTAGTGGTGGCTGTTTAACAGTCTGATGGCCTTGAGATAGAAGCTGTTTTTCAGTCTCTCGGTCCCAGCTTTGATGCACCTGTACTGACCTCGCCTTCTGGATGATAGCGGGGTGAACAGGCAGTGGCTCGGGTGGTTGTTGTCCTTGATGATCTTTATGGCCTTCCTGTGACATCGGGTGGTGTAGGTGTCCTGGAGGGCAGGTAGTTTGCCCCCGGTGATGCGTTGTGCAGACCTCACTACCCTCTGGAGAGCCTTACGCTTGTGGGCGGAGCAGTTGCCGCACCAGGCGGTGATACGACAGGATTCTCTCGATTGTGCATCTGTAGAAGTTTGTGAGTGCTTTTGGTGACAAGCCGAATTTCTTCAGCCTCCTGAGGTTGAAGAGGCGCTGCTGCGCCTTCTTCACGATGCTGTCTGTGTGGGTGGACCAATTCAGTTTGTCTGTGATGTGTACGCCGAGGAACTTAAAACTTACTACCCTCTCCACTACTGTTCCATCGATGTGGATAGGGGATGTTCCCTCTGCTGTTTCCTGAAGTCCACAATCATCTCCTTAGTTTTGTTGACGTTGAGTGTGAGGTTATTTTCCTGACACCACACTTCGAGGGCCCTCACCTCCTCCCTGTAGGCCGTCTCATCGTTGTTGGTAATCAAGCCTACCACTGTTGTGTCGTCCGCAAACTTGATGATTGAGTTGGAGGCGTGCGTGGCCACGCAGTCGTGGGTGAACAGGGAGTACAGAAGAGGGTTTCAGAACGCACCTTTGTGGGGCCCCAGTGTTGAGGATCAGCGGGGTGGAGATGTTGTTGCCTACCCTCACCACCTGGGGGCGGCCCGTCAGGAAGTCCAGTACCCAGTTGCACAGGGCGGGGTCGAGACCCAGGGTCTCGAGCTTGATGACGAGCTTGGAGGGCACTATGGTGTTAAATGCCGAGCTGTAGTCGATGAACAGCATTCTCACATAGGTGTTCCTCTTGTCCAGATGGGTTAGGGCAGTGTGCAGTGTGGTTGAGATTGCATCGTCTGTGGACCTATTTGGGCGGTAAGCAAATTGGAGTGGGTCTAGGGTGTCAGGTAGGGTGGAGGTGATATGGTCCTTGACTAGTCTCTCAAAGCACTTCATGATGACGGAAGTGAGTGCTACGGGGCGGTAGTCGTTTAGCTCAGTTACCTTAGCTTTCTTGGGAACAGGAACAATGGTGGCCCTCTTGAAGAATGTTGGAACAACAAACTGGGATAGGGATTTATTGAATATGTCCGTAAACACACCAGCCAGCTGGTCTGCGCATGCTTTGAGGGCGCGGCTGGGGATGCCGTCTGGGCCTGCAGCCTTGCGAGGGTTGACAGGTTTAAATGTTTTCCTCACGTCGGCTGCAGTGAAGGAGAGTCCGCATGTTTTGGCTGCGGGCCATGTCAGTGGCACTGTATTGTCCTCAAAGCGGGCAAAAAAGTTATTTAGTCTGCCTGGGAGCAAGACATCCTGGTCCGTGACGGGGCTGGTTTTCTTTTTGTAATCCGTGATTGACTGTAGACCCTGCCACATACCTCTTGTGTCTGAGCCGTTGAATTGAGATTCTACTTTGTCTCTATACTGACGCTTAGCTTGTTTGATTGCCTTGCGGAGGGAATAGCTACACTGTTTGTATTCGGCCAGTCCCTTCTGGCCACATGCGTGGGCAGCATCACAGAACTCAGTGAGTGTGTGTGTGTGTGTGTGTGTGTGTGTGTGTGTGTGTGTGTGTGTGTGTGTGTGTGTGTGTGTGTGTGTGTGTCTGTGTGTGTCACATTCTCAATCTTCACATTCACTCAAACACTCTCTTCATTTTACATTCAAAGATTCCCTCTCACACACACTCTTTCTCAAACACCCACATACTCCTCTCACTTTAGTCCTAGCCAGAGAGGAACTAGCTGGTCCTTATGCATGTGATCAATAAGTCTTATCTAGTCAGGAGACTCCTACTGACCATGTTCAACCTGGTTCTGAGTAGAGGTCCATCTTTCACATTTAGAGATACAGAGAGCTACCAGCTGCTATTCCAGCTGCTACTCCAGCTACTCCAACATCCCCAGTCTGTCTTGTTCTTCTGTTGTTCATCTTCATTAAAACTAGGGCACCTAAGTATGGCAGTACTGAACACCACCATTGGTTACTTGGCACCTCTCTGATTCATAGGGGTTGGGTTAAATGCGGAAAACACATTTCAGTTGAAAGCATTCAGTTGTACAACTGACTTTCCCCTTTCCCTTTACTTTGAAAGCTGGCCCCCAAAATTCAAATTTTGAATCCAACCAACTGTCCATTTGTCTTATGTATTTTGTTAGAATGTAAACTTACTTAGACGTCTCTTTCTGTAAATCAGTTGTTCCCGTAACATTTTAAAGCGCCCCAGCCAAGCTAAAGCCTCTCAAATAGACAAAACTCGTTTTTAGCCAAAAACAATGCACTTTTTTTTGCCTTTACCTCCCTTATCTCACCTCATTTGCTCACATTGTATATACACATATTTTTCTACTGTATTATTGACTATTGTTTTAGTCCATGTGTAACTCTGTGTTGTTGTGTATGTCGAACTGCTTTGCTTTATCTTGGCCAGGTCGCAATTGTAAATGAGAACTTGTTCTCAACTTGCCTACCTGGTTAAAAAAACGGTGAAAAAAATAAGAAAATAAAAAAGGCAATGTTCCCGTGCTCGAGGTGACGCTTGCATATGTCGGCTCAATCAGAAATGACCTGTAAATGGCGCATTGTCGACAAAGTGTGATTGGATTAAATCCCGGCCTAACACTTTAGCCACAATTCAGTAGGGATTGGTCGGGAAACACTGCTTTACGATTTATGTGAAAGCTAGCATTGTAGAAAGGATGACAGACAGACAGTGTTGGTGTAGATAACAACACTGGTCTCAGGTCTGACGTTAGCATAATAAAGTTAACCCTGTTCACAGTCTGTTTGTTTTTTTACATCTGACCCTTGGTCTTTCTCTAGGGTCCCTTCATTAGAATCAGACTGGGATGTCGTATTCACTGAAACATTAGGCTACATAACAGACCACTGTGTGTTGCCAAAACATAAGGGTATATTCACGTCAGCCACAGGGTGTTATAGACCCCCTTGCTCCCTCTGCCATGCACACACCCCAAACACTCACACACACACTCCCCTGTTTCCACAAACCAAACAAATTCCATGTGGTTCCTTTTCTCTCTGGTCATCTTGGGAGTAGCACCTAGCGAAACAGTGCACACCCTTGTTCATTCTTGGAGACCAAGCGAATAAATGAAATGGGACAACATACAGTTTGTTTCACCATAGAAAGATAAAAATAAATAAAAAACAACATAATTGTGGTGCTTATTGCTATCACTAGATATTTAAGATGATCTAGTATATCTACCCATATGGATATACAGTACATACTGTAAATACAGTATGATATTAACTTAAACCTGCATATACTTTGACAGACACTGTGGCTACTTCGGGAGCCTTAGCGTCATTAAACAAGGAAGTAGTCATTTTAAGATGGCAATCTCTTTCACAGGAGCAGATTCTCTCACTGCTCTCTGGTTGCTAGGTTTAAGCACCTCTTCTAATGCCTTCCACATATGTTGCGTGGTAAGTGACTGGTATAGCTACGGCTGAGGACCACCATTCCTGATTTAAGGGTCTATAGGGAAGACCGTGCCGTTGAGCCCAGCTAAACCCAACTCTCCTCCCAAACTTGACATCTGATAACCTGTATCTGAGAATTCGATCGTTGAACCGTTCGTAAAGTTTCATCTGCATAGAGATATAATAAGACACAGAATTGATTCGATGTACCTGTGATATCTCAGAAACTGAAGGACAAACCCGTGATGTAGCTCTGTTTTGCATTGGTAAGGAAACGGATATGGTATACAGAGCACTATGGGTACTGCAGTACATCACGCTACAACTGCAGCATCCATGTTTAAAAACTTCTTATGGCTGAGATCCCGTTACCGGGAGCGATAACAACATCCATTGAAAGTACAGGGCGCCATACAAAAGAACAGAAATCTCATAATTAAAATTCCTCAAACATACATGTATTTTATATCGTTTTCAAGGTAGTCTTGTTGTTAATCCCACCACAGTGTCCGATTTCAAATAGGATTTACGGGGAAAGCACCACAAACAATTATGTTAGGTCACCAACAACTCACTAAAATACACAGCCAACTTTTACCAGCCAAAGAGAGAGCGAAAAAGCACAAATAGAGATAAAATTAATCACTAACCTTTGATAATCTTCCACAGATGACACATACATGCATGTTTTGTTTGATAAAGTTTGATAAAGAAAATCTGAGTTTACATTGGCGCATTACATTCACTAGTTCCAAAAACATCCAGTGATTTTGCATAGCCACATCATTCAACAGAAATACTCATCATAAATGTAGATGATAAAACAAGTTATACACATGGAATTATAGATATACCTCTCCTTAATGCAACCGCTGTGTCAGATTTTTTTTTTAAATTACGTAAAAAGAAACCCAATGTAATAATCAGAGACGGCGCTCAGAAGTAAAAACACCACAGCCGCAAAGATGGCGTCAACATAAACAAGAAATGACATGATAAATATTCCCTTACCTCTGATGATCTACATCAGAAAGCACTCCAGGAATCACAGGTCCACAATAAATGTTTTTTTTTTCCGAAAATGTCCGTTATTTATGTCAAAATACCTTCTTTTGTTAGCTCGTTTGGTATACATATCCAAGCGCTAATTCTGGTCGGCGTTATATCGGACAAAAACTTAAAAAAGGGATATTACCTGTAGAAGAAACATTTCAAACTAAGTACAGAATCAATCACTAGGATGTTTTTAACATATAGCTTCAATAAAGTTCCAACCGGAGTACTCCTTCTTGTCTTCGTGAGCCATGGAACGCAAGTGACTTCCACGAGGAATAAACATGATCATTTACATTTACATTTACATTTAAGTCATTTAGCAGACGCTCTTATCCAGAGCGACTTACAAATTGGTGCGTTCACCTTAAGACATCCAGTGGAACAGCCACTTTACAATAGTGCATCTAAATCTTTTAAGGGGGGGGAGAAGGATTACTTTATCCTATCCTAGGTATTCCTGAAAGAGGTGGGGTTTCAGGTGTCTCCGGAAGGTGGTGATTGACTCCGCTGTCCTGGCGTCGTGAGGAGTTTGTTCCACCATTGGGGGCCAGAGCAGCGAACAGTTTTGACTGGGCTGAGCGGGAACTGTACTTCCTCAGTGGTAGGGAGGCGAGCAGGCCAGAGGTGGATGAACGCAGTGCCCTTGTTTGGGTGTAGGGCCTGATCAGAGCCTGGAGGTACTGAGGTGCCGTTCCCCTCACAGCTCCGTAGGCAAGCACCATGGTCTTGTAGCGGATGCGAGCTTCAACTGGAAGCCAGTGGAGAGAGCGGAGGAGCGGGGTGACGTGAGAGAACTTGGGAAGGTTGAACACCAGACGGGCTGCGGCGTTCTGGATGAGTTGTAGGGGTTTAATGGCACAGGCAGGGAGCCCAGCCAACAGCGAGTTGCAGTAATCCAGACGGGAGATGACAAGTGCCCTACACACCATTCGCTTAGGTCACAATTTTGCCCATTCATATGGTCATTCGAACAGTAACTGAATGCCTCGATGCCTGTCTGCCTGCTTTATATAGCGAGCCACGGAGCGATCCATTTTCGTGAATGGGGTGGTGTACCTAATAAACTGGCCGGTGAACGTATCTGTAACGTACTGTAACATGCAATAGAAAGATGCTGAACCATACTGTGAAACCAGTACATAACAGTAGGCTTGCCGTCATTATCGAAGAGTTATGAATGTTGGAAGTTTTCATTGTAGCCTCTCTCTTATCCTCTTGTCTCTCCCTCTCTCCCTCCTTATCCTCTTGTCTCTCCCTCTCTCCCAGGCCTGAGTGTTGCTCCAGCTCATTTAGGCGTGCGGACTCTAAGGCTGCTACAGAGAAGCTTCAGGGTGGATCCTGGCTTCCGCATGCTGACCTGTGGCAGAGCGGACCTGATTGGTCCGGCAACACAGCTACTGGAACCATCAGGGGTTAACACTATGGATGACCAGATAGGACTGGCGATAGGGAATAAGAGATAAATGGTGGGGATAGAGGTAGGGGAGTTGGGGAGAGGGGTAGGACATATACATATTCAGACATAAGACTGGTAGGTTTTGACAGGGAAGGTAAAAGAGACAGAGGATTTATCCTCCCTGTCAATACTTGTCAGTCTTCTGTTTGAAGAAGTATACTGTATGCCCTACCCTGGTGTTCGAGAGTGTAGAGAGTCAATAAAACTGTTCAGAGTAAGATGTGTATTCTCTGACTTACAGGGTATGACCACTCTGATGTACACATGTTCGCGTGGAGACGAGTCTCTGGTCCAGATACTGGTGGAGGCTGGAGCCAACCTGGACATGGCGGTAAACACTACTACTCTCTAGATATTATCATAACATGATATAGATAGTATATCATGTAGTGGGTTGAGCAGGAAATCCGGAATCCTCCGAAAGAGGGTTTCTTGGAAAACCAGGGATTTTTGAAAAGCTACTGGAATTTCACCTAATCATGTAATGTAAAGGCTTTGTGCTGAAACTGCCTCTACTACACCGTGATCATTTCACTTGATGGCAATGTGTACCAAAGCTTTGAATGTATATACATTTTATACATAGATATTTAATGTTTTCCATTCTTCTCTCAGGTTCCTTGCTGTTCTCCCAGACAGCCCTCGGTCCACCCAGACCGTCGTGGTTGGGTGGCCCTCACCTTCGCTGTGCTGCATGGACACCTCGTGGTATCTCAGGTGAGTCCTCACTGCCCAGTGGAAAGGGTCTATAGCTCCTGTTGGAGGTGGGTGCAGATGTGGAGGGCACTGATGTTACTTCCAGCCAGGAGAGCTCTGCTGAGACTCCTCTACAGCTGGCCTCTGCTGCTGGGAACTATGAAATGGTGAGCCTGCTGCTGGCCCACGGGGCCGACCCGCAGAGTGCATGATTGGAACGCTCTGACATCCCCGCTCTACGAGGACATGAACGGCTTCAACTTCGCCGCTGCACACGGCCACAGGTAGCTGCACCTGTCTGACTAGTCCAGGCTTGGGCCATGTCTCAATAGTCTAAAGTGTTGTTCTTTCCTTGTCTATTTCCTTCAGTCAGAACTGAATGAATGGATACTCATCCCCTACTCTCCTACAGGAACGTCCTGAGGAGGACATTCTCTCTCTGCCGGAGATACTGGCTGAGGGGTTCCAGGAGAAGGAAGAGGAGGCTGGCTCACTACCTCCCCCCAGCCTCAGCCCTTGTAGCCCTGCTGTCTACCCCAGTAGCAGCAGGCTGCCTACTACAGCACTGTGCACAGCTACCTGCATGTCACCATGGAGCTACGATCACTGGGTATGGATTGTTGGTAGGCCTACTTCTTTTGTATATGTCATCATCATCATTTTCTGAAGGACTATTATTTGTTCGAGACTTTGTTCTCAATGACTGACCAAGGTAAATCATCTCTTGGGACCCTAATTTGTGGCCTTATTTGTTCCCCAGGTGTCCCCTGGAAGCTCCACGTGTGGCAGGAGTCTCTCCAAGTAGCCCAGCAGCTAACCAGGAATGAGGTGACCCTCTCTCTCCTCAGAGACTTCACCATTATCAGGCCACGGGGACCACTGCCAGGAGTTGGTCACGCCCGCCCTATCTCTCTTGTTTAACATGCTTGCAACCAGCAAGGTAGCAATGACTTGCAGTCCATAACTTGGACCTTGCAGTCCAATTTCTCCTTCAGTCGGTGTTGTTTGGGTTTACCATGTAGACTACAGTTTTCAGTGAGTAGATGTTCCGGGAAACCTCAAACCAAAAGCAGGGTATGAATCAGACAAATCGATCCAACGTCTAAGAAATTCTCAAATCAGTTGTTATAAAATGGGTAGGAAACTTGCAATGTCTGTTACATAAAATCACAACTCTTTCTGAACATGATTATGTCCCTTTAGGACTATGCCATAACCAAGAGACTGTCAGCCATCTTCTCTCGCTGCTACAGCTCCTACTCCCTCTGTTCCTCCGATGGACCTCGCTCTCTCCACGCAGCTAGGTATGAAGACCGGCGTACTCTCTCGAGATGGAACAAACTACAGTCTGTTTAGTTGTTCAGATTTTTAGGGTCCGAGTTTTCACTACATTTTAGCAAGTGTAACTGTGTAAATCATGCTTAGTTGTGTACATGCATTTCAATGTATGTTCCTGACTCTAAGCGGTGTTAACGTCACTTCGTTCGCTTGCTTTCCTCCACCAGATACTCATTTCCCGAACAACCCAGAGATGTCTGACGTAATGTTGTTCGTGGAAGGCCGTCCCTTCTACGCCCACAGGGTCCTCCTCATGTCTGCCTCCAAGAGGTGAGCTAGCACTTCCCTCCTCACACCTGAGGTGGCAGCCTGAGACTGAATGAATAGAATGCTCATTATCAAGTATGACCTCTGTCCGGTTTCGGTCTCTGCTGAGTTTCTGTGGGTCGAACACCGGCACCATCCACATCTCTGACATCACATACAGCACCTTCCAGAGGATGATGAGTTGTCTGTACTGTGGAGGGACTGAAGGGCTGAGGCTGTCACAGGCTGATGCTGTGGAGGTAGAAAATGCATCCTCATTTACACTGATAGAACTTCATTCATACATCCCATTGTTGATCCAAACATTTACCACATTAGTTAAGATTTAGGAATGGCCCCCACTATCACTTGTCACTGAGGAGTGGAAAGACAACATAGTGGAGGTCACTCATAAAATGTAAGCACTTTGGGAAAGTGTAATTGAATGTTTGGACTTGTGATGGAAATATGCTCTGCTCTTCTGTCAGCAGCTGCCGCCAGTGGTCTGTTTCTTCCAGCTGAAGGTGCTAGAGAGGCAGTGTGAGATTCTGCTCTCTCTCTCTGTACAGGATCACGGGGCGGCAGAGCTCAGGAGGTTCTGTGAAGGTGTCTTCCTGCAGCACGTGGAACAGCTCCTGGAGAGAGAGGACTTCCACAGGCTGCTCCTGGGAGGGGCCCGTCAGGACCAGCTTCCTCCAAAGACAGAGCCCCGGAGTGGACCACGTCAGGACCGACACTCCTCTCTCCTCCTGGAGGATTTGGAGGGCACTTTGGTCCACAGGCTGCTCTTGCTCTACCCTCCCTGCAGAGAGTAAGCTACTGGCTGCATCTCAGTAGTCATAGTTGGCTTTCTTTGATGTGAAATAAGTACATAAGTGAAAGTCAAGTAGCTATATCTGTTCTTAAATGTAAGTTATGATGAAGGAAAGGGGATGAGGAGAGGAGGCCACATTCAAATATTAAGATTGACCCTATGTGGGGAGAAGGACAGGCCTGGAGATAAATAACCGGTGTAGTGTAGCGTAGTATCTCGCAGTGCGGTGATGTCACCAGTCACCAGTGACGCCAGCACAGGTTGGTAATGGTACTCTGTCATGAAGGAGAGAAGAGGCAGGGCTTAGGTGAAGCTGCCACCGGACAGAACACCTTTTACTGTGATCCTACTGGCCCTCAAACCTGCACTCTCTGCCCCTGTGAATGCCCAAGGTACTGTGAAGACAGTTACTTTAGTCTCAGTGTGATGGTTAGAGAAGCTAGGGTAGTTAGCAGCTTCTTGCCACACGTGCCACAAACAGTGAAAGGACAACTGAAGGTGCTGCAAAAAGTTAGCGCTTGAAGCATAAAGAGTTTTGCAGTTGTTGAACCGCAAACTTACCAACAGTTCCTCATGTAGCCCAGCGTGCAGGAAGGAGGATCGATGGATAACTGGAGAAGTACTGCTGCCATCTAGTGATGTGTGGGACTTGTTCCACGCGACCGACATAGGACATCTAGAAAATGTCCATTGCTTAAAGAGAGGAAATGGATGCAACGTACTATGGCTGGAATTGATCTAGAATATGGATATTTATGGATATACCGCCAATATAATAGCAGGAACTGAGACTCTGTTGGTAAGACATAAAGCATTTAGAGGCTGCTGTTACTTACTAGAGTCCATCCTCTCTCGTGTTGATGGAACTAGAGGAGATAGATATTGGACAGGAAGAACAGAACTCTGAATATTTTATTCTACTGTACATACAGTATGTCAAACGTTTTGCTCACAATAATTACCATCAGCATTTCTATATTAGCCCCTTTTAGAATAGCATGCGCCCATGGAAGTGTGTAGGCTAAAATCAGACATCACCACCACGCAATTCCAAAGTCAACAGATTTATTTCCTTTTGCACTGAAGTTGTTCACAGTTATGTCACAAGGGGATACATTGCCAGTGGTTTCCTGCTAAATACCAGCACTCCTGGTGTTGTGTTCTACTGTATGTCCATCGTCCTGTGTGGCCTGGCTACCCAATAGTACAAAATAGAAAGAATAACAATAATAGGTATTGCTTTATTTTTATCTCTCTGATACCAATTTCCACCCCAGACAGAGTTTGTGACCAGAGTATCAGGTCTCTCTTTGAGAGAAACGGTGTGTGTGTGTGTGTGTGTGTGTGTGTGTGTGTGTGTGTGTGTGTGTGTGTGTGTGTGTGTGTGTGTGTGTGTGTGTGTGTGTGTGTTTGTGTGTGTGTAACTGTGTGTGTGTGCAGAGGATGCATTGCACGGTAAATGTGCACAGTAGTATAAGGAAGGAGAAGGGAGGTTGCGAGAAAGAACTCAAAGACGAACAAACAACCGAAGTGGTGAGAGAAAATAAAAATAAGAGAAACAAATTTAGAGACTGGAAAGAAAGAAAGAAAGAAAGAAGGGGGAAAGAGGGAAAAGGGACAGAACAATTCCAACAACAACATGCAAAGAAAAGACAAATGTTGGACATGCAAACGACAATACAAGGTCAAAGCTAAGAGTAGGAATCCCCTTGGTTTTTTAAATAAGTTTGTTAGCAATTTTTTTTGTATTTACAAGGCAAGTGGCTGGAGGGTTGCCTTTGTCGTTGTACACACACACCGAGAAGGAACGCACAATTATTATCAACAGAGGGCTCGTTCCTCTCAGAGACTAATCTACATTCTTAAATTACCGTAAATCATTTGCCAAATGTATATATTACAAGCTTTCTCATCCAAGCTGGAAAAAAAATGAATGTTCAGAAAAACATTTAGTGAATTCTCAATTATCAATAAATTAAACATGACAAAAAAACAATCTTTAAATTATCTAGTACATTTTCTCCATCATTTATATAAATAACCCAGAATAAATTAAAACAAACAAAAATACAATAAGGGAAACAAATATACACAATAATTATGTTCACTGTTGTCTGAATCCTGCAGATATTTCAAAGGAACATGAGCAAAACAAAATGGAAGAAAATAAAACCCTGAAATGATTCATCCCTCAAAAGGGAACCGAAAATAAAATACAACATTTAATCGATAAAACACGTCGAACAAGTAGAAAACACAAATTATAGTGATAAGTTAACACAATTCTTAGCTAAACATAATGTCACAACTACACAAACGTTGTACATATGGGAACATAGTCTGTACAACAGAATAGATCATTCATTTGTGTACCCCTCCCTCCCAAATGCCCACCCAAAGTTAATTAACTCAATTTAATTTCATTTACAGCAATGACACAGAGTCTGAATACGTCTAAAGTGTTAAAATCCTGTAGTTCACAAAGAAGGACTACATTAAAAAGAATTACAATCCAGCCAACGTTTAGCCAACGTTCAGCCAACGTCCATCCAACTTCCAAGAGTTGCGCCACCTATCTCCAACTTTCATAGGAGCCAGTGGTTCTACTTCCATTCGTCTTTGTGCGCAAGTCCTTACATCCCCCAGGTGTGTGTGCGTGTGTGTGAGAGTATAGGAGGATAGACAAGGAGGAGAGAAAGGAGGAGAGAGGATGTGTGTAGTATAGGTTTGACAAACATCATTGTCTTTTTAAGGCTTTTCTCCAACTCTTCGGCTAATATGTCTCTGGGTGTCTGTCACGATGATGAGAGAGTCTCTAGTACTCTAATGTTTAGTGTGTGTGTGTGTGTGTGTGTGTGTGGGTGTGTGTGCAGGTGGAAAGCAGGAGGGGTGCATGGGGAGGAGGGGGACAGCAGTGTGAAGTATGTGAAGTCTTTCTCTTGTCCTCCGCCTCTGGCTCACTTACTCCCGTTGTTGACAAAGTGCCCCAGGTTGGGACACACACACTGTCCTCCATCTTGTTTCTCTAATAGGTTTTAGTGATGATCCCTGGTGGTAGAGACAAGGTCAAGCCATCATCACAGAGCAGAGGAGACACACACACACACCGACACACACACCCCACGGCGTGGGAACGGGACGAGAGGATAGAGGAACAGAGAAGAAACATGGCTACATGTGGTACTTAATATTGTCAAATACTGATCAATGGTCGATTGCTAAACTAAAATTGTAGTCATTCCATTATTACACAGTACAAAAGTTTATCATCTCGGCGATAACCAAAAGTAGATTTCTTTCGAGACACAAACACACTAAGCCTACTGACTAAAGCAAAGAAACCAGCAGCATCTCTCATTTCATTTCTCATCTCTCACACACTCTTGTGGGCTTTGTATTGGGTTTTGAACGACCTGATAACAGGTGGTTATTATCTAGTCATGCAACAGAGAGCTAGCTACTTCTCTCCGGTCTTAAGGTTGTTCCCCAGTCCGGCTGACGGCGGCCATCTTTGTTTGTTTGTCTTTGCCCGGAGGCGGGGGCATTTAGAGTCAGTGGGCTGGGTGGGCTGGGGCTGAGTGGGCATGGGACATGATTCATTTCGCCTGCTGCCGGGGGCATGCTTGGCGGGGGCGGGGCTAGCTGTGCCGGGCGTGCCAGGGGCGTTGTGCGACGCCTGGCTGCTCTTCTCGTCTGAAAAAAGTTGTTTAATTACGTCAAAGAAGTTACTCAACGGGCTGCCTAGGTACACAGACGGGAAGAAAAGAAAAAAAAGAGAGAGAGAACAAACAGCGAATGAGCAATGGGGTTAACGTGAGGAAGGAGGAGAGGGTGACGGGAAGGAGAGGGTGGTGATGAGGAAAGGACTGAAGGTGACGCTCCAGGAGGTAGAAAGGAGACTCATAAAAGCCAAGTGGGTGGTAAAAAAAATAGGATTTGATTACATCTGTTAGACTGTTAGTATGTACATTAACACTGTCTCAAGGCTGAGGCGATGGCACATCAGTGTCAAGGTGCTAAGTTAGGAGACCTAAGGTTGGGAAACAACAGTAATCCATTGAAAAAAATGTAGTGTTCACATAAAACCAGTGGGCTTTTGAGTCTCTGTTCTACCTGGTTTGGGTGAGAGTGGTGACATAGGAGGGCTAGCTTGAGCTCTGGAAGGGTGAGTGCTAAAAAGACCAGGTTTGGGGCAGGGGTGGTCCAATCTGCATCCTAGAGAGTCACTGAGTGCAGATTTGTGTTCCGGCCCTGCTCTAAACCTCCTGATTTAGCTAGTCAAGGTCTTGATTAGGAGATGATTAGTAGAAATAGGAAGTGGTAGAGCAGGCCTGTAACAAAAGCCTGCATACCCAATTGCTCTCTTTCTGAAGAAAAGGGGGAGGAGAGGAAGGGAGAGGAAGGGATGAGCAGCATTTCAGAGTACGACAAAACATAATGTCTTGCCTTCCAAGCTCCTGCTAACTATCCTAATCACCACAATAAAAGCATACCTTAGAATGAGTCCATACAGTGCTCCCAGACAAACACAGACAATGTGAACAACATGCCATCATCACAATAACATCACTCATCACACTATCTATTTTGCTTTCAAGTAAGAGGTTTCCTGGACACAGATTAAGCCTAGTCCTGGACTAAAAAGCATGCACAATGGGGTTCCTAAATTGAAAGTGCTTTTTAATTCAATAACAGGCTTAATCTGGTTCTGGGAGGCCAGCCCTTAGTGTTCCACTGAGCGTCAAACATATACAGGTTTACTCCAAACTTTCTTGAAATCTACCAGTCTAACTGTCCTTTTTTAAAGTTAATTAGGTGGGTGTTTTTTTGGACCAAACACAAAATACTTACGCAATGTCATCTTGCTATCACTTACCATTGTTCTTGTGCTACATAGCCATTTGTTATTGATGGTCTACAATGTGTTTTACGCATGGAATGGAAGGGAAGTGGACATTTGCATCAACACTAGTTTGCATCCCAACACACACTGTGCCATGCAAAGGATCTCTCTCTCACACACACACACACACTGTGCATTAGTGACACCGTAGTGTGTTGATGGTGAGGTTAAGAGTCATCGGGTGTAGTGAGGGAGGCTCAGGTTAGTAGTTTACTGTTTGCCAATCGAGTGAGTATTTCATTAGGGAAACAGTGGCTTGGAGGGTTTGCTGGACAAAGTGTCTGACCGCTGGGAGATATCTGGGAGCAGAGTACACAGTTACTCTCTAACACACCTCTACAGTGTCAGCTGGTTTATACAAATGAAGATTCGTATAAATATTTGTATACATTTGGCATTTTTTCTTCTGGAATGTATGCACACGGGTCCTTTTCTTTGAGTATGAATTATGGCTGTTATCAAACTTTTAAAACATTTACATCAGGTGTGCTATAAAATCTTTTAGTTTTTTTTGCAAAATGCGATATCCAACACACTAGTTTTTCCCAAGATGCGCTAATATCCATTGTCCAGGTGGATGGAATGCTCTATATGGTTTATGCAGATGGTGCTAAAGTTAGCCATTTTTCAAATCATTCCCATTATAGTCTGTACGGTATATTCAGCAAGTATTCAGACCCCTTCACCTTTTCTACATTTTGTTACTTTACAGCCTTATTCTAAAATGTATTAAATAAATGTTTCCCTCATCAATATACACACAATACCCCATAATGACAAAGTGAAAACAGGTTTTTAGATATTTTTTCAAATGTATTAAAAATAAAAAAACAGAAATACCCTGTACTATGAGACTCGAAATTGAGCTCAGGTGCATCCTGTTTCCATCGATCATCCTTGAGATGTTTCTAAAACTTGATTGGAGTCCACCTGTGGTAAATTCACTTAATTGGACGTTATTTGGAAAGGCACACACCTGTCTATATAAGATCCCACAGTTCACAGTGCATGTCAGAGCAAAAACCAAGGCATAAGATCAAAGGAATTGTCCTGAGAGCTCAGAGACAGGATTGGGTCGAGGCACAGATCTGGGGAAGGGAACCATAACATTTCTGCAGCATTGATGGTCCCCAAAAACACAGTGACCTCCATCATTCTTACATGGAAGAAGTCTGGATCCACCAAGACTCTTCCTAGAGCTGGCCGCCCAGCCAAACTGAGCAATCGGGGGAGATGTTCCTTGGTCAGGGAGGTGACCAAGAACCTGTGGAGAAAGGAGAACCTTCCAGAAGAACAAGCATCTCTGTAGCACTCCACCAATCAGGCCTTTATGGTATAATGGTTAGATAGAAGCCACTCCTCTTTAAAAGGCACATGACAGCCCGGTTGGAGTTTGCCAAGAGGCACCTAAAGGACTCTCAGACCATGAGAAACAATATTCTCTGATCTGATGAAACCAAGATTGAACTCTTAGGTCTGAAGGCCAATCGTCATGTCTGGAGGAAACTTGGCACCATTCCTACAGTGAAGCAGGGTGGTCGCAGCATCATGCTGTGGGGATGTTTCTCAGTGGCAGGGACTGGGAGACTGTTCAGGATCAAGGGAAAGATGAATGGAGCAAAGTACAGAGAGATTGATGAATACCTGCTCCACGGCACTCAGGACTTCAGACTTTGACGAAGGTTCACCTTCCACCAGGACAACGACCCTAATTACACAACCAATACAACACAGGAGTGGCTTCTGGACAAGTCTCTGAATGTCCTTGAGTGGCCCAGCCAGAGCCTGGACTTGAACCCAATCAAACATCTCTGGAGAGACCTGAAAATAGCTGTCCAGCTACTCTCCCCATCCAACCTGACAGATCTTCAGAGGATCTGCAGAGAAGAATGGGAGAAACTACCCAAATACAGGTGTGCCAAGCTTGTAGCATCATACCCAAGAAGACTCAACCGACTGGGCACACACTAGTTGAATCAACGTTGTTCCACGTCATTTCAATTAAATTACGTTGAACCAACGTGGAATAATCACTGCCAAAGGTGCTTCAATAAAGTACTGATAGAGGGTCTGAATACTTTTGTTTATTTTTAATTCATTTGTAAATAAAAAATTTAATAAACCGTTTTTGCCTTGTCATTAGATGGCATTGTGTGTAGATTGATGAGGAAAAAACTATTTAATCCATTTTAGAATAAGGCTGTAATGTAAAATAAATAGAAAAAAGTCAAGCGGTTTGAATACTTTCCGAATGCACTGTACATAACTGTTTAAAACCCAATCGGGATACATTTTCTTTTGGTTTGGGGTGGTTATGTAGCGTTTTCCCACTTGTCTCTCTAAAATAAAATTACCTTGCAATATTTTCAACAAAATCACGTCTATTCTTTTCACTAGCCCATGTTATCGTAAGATATTTTGCGTTTTGGAAACAAACGCTTCAAATGGAATGTCTTACTCTTACTTTGCATGGATGTTTAAAGTCCATGCGTTTCAAAAAAGGGGGGGGTCTGCTTCCATTGCTTCTGTTCAGACTTTCTGTTTCTCTCTCTACCCATCTGTCAGTCTGTGTCTCTAGCTAGGACTCTCTGTATGCAACCCTTTCTCTTCCTCAATCCTTCATTAGCAGGGGAGGGTGAAAGCTAATGGGAGATTAGAAATATTCTACTTGGGAGGGGGGCACTCAAAGTACAAAAGGACGAGAAAATGTATTTGCGCAAACGCACGCACGCACGCACGCACGCACGCACGCACGCACACACACACACACACACACACACACACACACACACACACACACCTGGCTTCCCTTTTCTCGTGGAATATTCACACTTACAAAGTAAGTCACAATTTACACAGTATATGAGTGTCATCTGTAGTAGCTAATAGTACTCTTAAAACGTGGCACCGCATGCAGTCCCCTCTGGTCTCGGACACTGAAGGAGTGAGTGCAACCAGGTTGCACAGATCTGTTTCAAATATTATTCTAGCGGTTGACTTAATATTAGTAAAGGTTGCATGCGGTTGGTCAAATCGTTTTAGTTTTTTTTTTTTTTGGGGGGGGGGGGCTGAAACACATGCTCTCAGTGTGTTGTTGTCATACGTGACACACACTGTTTAGCATCAGTGTGTGATATCTAGCATTCAGTGAATTGATCCACCCCAGAGCCACACACACACACACACACACACACACAGTGAGAGTCAGGCACACTCAGTTTTAGGTTTAGAATGATCTAGGCAGCCATATTGGCACCAAAAAGTCCAAGACCATCACATGCATGGAATATCTGGAGCTGACATAGATGATCAGTTTCCAGACTCTTTGTAGACTGTCTATGGCTCTGGTTGAAACCCTTGCATTCCACTCAGCATGCCGGACCAGTCATTCAGTTATTTTAGTGATTCTCTGCCATGTGCAGTTAGATTGAAGCTGTGGATGATGACCAAACGCAGGCTGGGAAGGACTGACAGGTGAAAAAGGGAAATAGGGAAAGAAAGAGAGATGGATAGAAAAGGGATAGAACATACACGGCTACAGGGTTGTGGTCAATTCCACCTCAACTAATTCTGGAAAACAACTGAATGTCAATTCATGAATTGGAAAATCAAACAATATTTGAAATAATGTTTTTTCAATTCATTAATTGAATTTCAAGGAATTCCCTGGAATAAGGAAAAACCTTTGACCCCAACCCCGAAGAAAGAGAGAAATAGGGACAAAGACAAACTGAAAGAAAGAAAGTGAGAAGGAAGGAAAGAAGGAAAGAAAAAAAGAAAAGAAAAAGAGTGAAAGCAACAGTGAAAGAGTGGTGGGGATGAGTTATTGATGGAGAAAGTGGTGGGGGTGTTGCATACAGTGCCTGATAACAGTTCCCATCGGTGACAGGGTGAGTCCCAGGCATTCAAAGTGCTAAAACTGCTAGCTGGTACATGTGCTAAATGTGTGGACTAGAGAGTGGTCAAACCAGTGTTCTTCGTTCCTGGGGAAGGGGTGTGTGTGTGTGTGTGTGTGTGTGTGTGTGTGTGTGTGTGTGTGTGTGTGTGTGTGTGTGTGTGTGTGTGTGTGTGTGTGTGTGTGTGTGTGTGTGTGTGTGTGTGTGTGTGTGTGTGTGTGTGTGTGTGTGTGTGTGTACATTAAAGGGAAATACATTTAAAAAATCCTTCTCCAGCACCACCCCAACATAATTGACAATGGCGTGTTTCTATGTTTTGTAGTAAAAAAGATAGAGGAAGATAAGTATTTCCCATGACATCATCAACCAATTAGTAGTCAATTAGTAGAAAATGCATACTCATAAATGGTTAAAATGCACACAGATGATTTCATTGGAAATACTTATCTTCCTCTACCTTTTTTTTACTACAAAACATAGAAACACGTAATTTTCATGTATGTTGATGTTGGGGTGGTGCTGGAGATCATGAATATGAAGATTTTATAAATGTCCCTTTAATGTGTACACTTCACCAAAGTTTTGATGATGACCAAAGTTTTGATTATTTTTGTCAGGTGTTAAAGCACTAGACTAGGACACATACATTAGTCTGCACACTCTCATACTGTGAGCCCAGGAGTAAAAAAGATGGCTCTAGCCTTATTATATTCTATAGTATGTACTATGTAATGTATGTAATGCCGTGTCTCACCAGCAGTGGGTGCTGTTATCAAGTGAAGAAACCCCCAAATTTATACAATACAGGCACACAACAAAAAAAACAAGGACAAGTGAAGAACAGAACGTGACTCTGTCTTTCTTTTCTTCCATTCCTCCCTGTTCAACCCATCTTCATCCCAGAATATAAAACCATATAATACATACATGTACTGAGCTAATGTGAGGAGGATCGTTTTGAACTGCTACATCATTTTGGTCCATATTCTCTATATGGGAAGGTTATACTGGACCTAAGTTCAACAAAACAACCTCTTAACCTAGAGCTGGTTGGAAAATTTAAAAAAGTTAGCAGAAAACGTTGTCAAATGAATGATGTTTGTGAAGGTCATGACTGGGCCCTGGTGAGTGAATGCAAGAAAGTCAGGAGAGTGTGTGCCCCCTCTAGATGTCTCGAAGGATACCAACGTTGTTGCTTTGTTGGTGCCGGGTGCATCTGCCATGGTGTGGGCCATGCATGTGGAGATGCCTTGTGCCAAAGCGTGTGAGTCGAGCCGCACTGTGACTGTGGCGTTGCCGTGAGCTACGGGGATGCCGGGAGGAGGGGGTAGTGGAGGGGTGTAGGGGGCGAGGGGAGGGTCTCTACTTACCAGAGATCTGCTGGACCCCGGGCTGGTCATGTGAGCTCATCAGCTGAGCCTGAATGGTCTCAACCACCCGCTTGAAACGGCGGCTGGGACCTGGTGAGAGAGAGGGGGAGAGACAGAGAGGAAAAACGAGGGAGGTAGAGAGTGAGGGGGGGAGAGAGAGGATGAGGAGAGAGATAGCGAGGGAGGCAGAGAGAAGGTAGAGGAAGGGAGTGAGAGAAACAGAGAAAAACACGTAGGACTTGATTGACTGAAAAATTGAATTGCTCTTGAAAATAACCAGAATAATAGACAGAAAACAAGATTGTGATGTTGAAACACAATGCCACACCGGTAGGACGCAAAGAGTGTCAACGTTATGAACACAATGACATCATTTCTATTCGATTTTCCTCACAATAATAGCCCTCAACGAAGCTTCAATTTTAATTCAAGCATGTGTCCTGTAAATCAAAATGGAATTCAGCGGAATTAAATAAGAGTCTGTTCAACATCAATTTAACATAAGTTATCCACATCGGAATAAGCAGACATACTGCAGAGACGACAGAATATTTGGCTGGAGATGACGCTCCAGTGTCATTGGCCAGAGGTTGCCCTTCGACACTCAGCAGGGACAAAAGTACAGTGTGATCATGGTGGGAAAAGGTCTCTGTTTCTCTGTCCTTCTTCTCACCTGGCTTCTTCTGTGTAATGGCGCTTGCATCAGCGTGGATGCGTGTGTGTTTGTGCATGTGTGTACATATCCAGGAAGTGCCTGTGTGGATACAGCGTTTGTACATGTGTGTGTGTGTGTGTGTGTGTATGTTAATATGTGCGTGTGCGCTCATGTGCCTCCCTGCTCTGCCTGCCTTTCTGTGCGCGTTACCTGAGAGCAGGGTGAAGGTGACCGAATAGATGCCGTTCTCTTTGGTGGCGGCGGTGCTCTCTGTGTAGGTGATGTCCACCTGGAACTTGACCGGCTTCTGAAACACTGTAGGGCCGGCTGTGGACTTATACTCCGCCCGGAAACTAGTCTGACTGATCACACTGTGGCTGAGACTGGGGATCTATATGAGAGAGAGAGGAGAAAGGGAGGGAGAGGGGGCAAAGGTGGGAAGCAGGAGGTAGGGAAGCAGAGGGAGAGAGGGAGGTGGAGGGGGGGAGAGAGAGAGAGAGCGAAAACAAAGAGCGCACAGGATAAAGAGAGGGAAAACAATCCGCTTGCACACAGAGACCGTTTACATGTGTGACGAGTGAGAAAAAGGATATGTACATGACTAAAATACAGAGAAGAGGAGAGACAAGGAGAGACAAAGACAGGAAGAGACAACACGGGACCTGTTACACTAACAGCACAGCGCTGTTAGGAACCATCAGACTCTGAGTCAATTACAATAGACAGCGCTGATGAGACAAGGGACACGCGGCAACAACACAGTGTTGGGCGATGGGGACTAAGGTGCCTTTTAAAATGAACTGAAACAAACCTGCTGGGAAATAAAGCGGACCTGTTAAGGTTAGACAATTGGCTAGGTGTAAGGTTAATGCAAGCCAACCACTGTAGTGTAGGATAAAGGTTGTGCCATGAGCGTTTAGTGTCAAAGTCAGTTTCCATCCATTGTCGTTTTGACTGTTTTGACGCTGTGTTCTACCATTATAATGACACAGCTATGCACAGTGTGGCCAAGAAAAACTTTAGAAGACTCAATCAAGCCCTTTACTTGGCACTCTTTAACGTCAGAAACCAGACCGCTGTGCACCAATCAGATGCTGGCTACAAAAACCAGGCTGCTGTTCACTGATTACACAATAACACTGACCTTCACTGGGAAAGCAACAGAGGGCAGTAGCACGGACTAAAAGTTGCTCTAAATCGAAAGAATAATCACAGTTGCTTTACAGTGAATTTATCCACTTTGCCTCAAGGACAAACCAATGAACATAGCCACCTGATTCAGAGGGTTTGGGATAAATGCGGAAGACACATTTCAGTTGAATGCATTCAGTTGTACAACTGACTAGGTATCCCCTTTTCCCTTTCACATTGCGTGGTAGCTCTAATAATGATTTCAATGTCTGAAGACCAGGAACTCTGAAATATAATTCCATGCAATAAGTCAAATGGCATCATAAGTAGGGGGGTGACAAAGGACAGAGAGAGAGAGGGGAGAGAGAGCGAGAGAAGAAGATATACACACACAGTAGATGGAGAGGGAGAAAAAAGAGGAGCGGTGAGGGGTAAAGAGGTGTGGTGAGGACTCCTTACAGAGAGGAAGGCGTGAACGATGTCTGCTTTGATGGAGCTGAGAGGCTTGTCTCTGATCACCACAAAGATCTGCTCCTCTTTCTCCAGGTTGATGAAGTTACCAAACCATGACTTCTTGGCAAGCCTGTAGGGAGGGAGAAAAAAATAGTTTTATGAGGACGCACGCGCACACACACACACACACACATACACACACACACACACACACACACTTAATTTCAGTATCTGCTGGAGAGAATACTAATGCCTCATATCAAGAGGAATAATTAACGTACTGCCACACTCATTTGCATAATGCAACATTTACCATGCTTTGTCTGACAGAAACGTACAGAAACGGTTTAAGTTTCTAAAATCACTTTGTCCCTCCAGGCCTGGTCCAGATGTGCTTGGTGACTATAATGTATGCCATGTCAATTATAGTCAGAGGAGTTGGTAAAAGCACATTTATATCTGAACCAGGCTATTCTGTTTCCACCTGCCTCTACCATCTAACTTCAACCATTGTGCATGTTCTGTAAGCCCTCTTCCTCCCCCTGCTTGTCCAAATGGCCTCATATTGGTCCCCAATAGCAATGACATCACCCTGACTACCTTTGCAACTAACCTACCTCAAGGCCCCTTCCTCGTTTCTGCCTCATCTCCAACTATTCAACCAGACTCTAACTGTGGCTCTCTGTCTGTGAACCAAACTGGAACTAAACCACTAAAATATTCATGGGGAACAATTCCCTAAAAATAGCCCAATCAACAGGAAGGAGAGAGGGATGCAATACTGGGAGGAGGTCAATTTGCATAATTGTGGGAATTGTTCACACAGGCCTCTTGGGCAGAATCCTCTACTGTCTGTACCTTACGTAGTCACTCTCCCAGTGGCGAAAACACCAGAGAGGTAGGAAGGTGGAATGAGTTGACTTTCGTGCACATGTATGTAACAGAGGCGGTTCAGTGACCCACAATCAAATGACGAATCACCTTGCCTGAGACCTGCAGCTCCCTGAAATAATGTCTCCAGACTTTAGCTTAACGGGCCAACATCGGTGAACCACAATCACTAGAAACCTTGCCTGATACCTTTTTTATAAAAAAAATATTTTTAGGGGGTAGATCAGCTTTAATATTGCAGATAGATTGTGGCTTCCATCAATGTAATTGTCTGTATCATTTTCAATCCACCATACATATTTTTTGTAAATATATATATAAAATATATAATTAATTTGTACATATTTTCCTTTATTATTTTCCCCTAACCCTACCACCCCTCCGCTAATTGGAGTAAACTAACGGACAGAAACACTTCTACTTGCCAAAGGGCACCTAAAGACTCTCAGACCATAAGAAACAAGATTCTCTGGTGTGATGAAATAAATATTGAAATCTTTGGCATGAATGCCAAGTGTCACGTCTGGAGGAAACCTGGCACCGTCCCTACGGTGAAGCACGTTGGTGGCAGCATCATGTTGTGGGGATGTTTTTCAGTGGTAGGAACTGGGAGATTAGTCAAGGTCGAGGCAAAGATGAACAGAGCAAATTACAGAGAGATCCTTGATTAAAATCTGCTCCAGAAAGCTCAGGACCTCAGACTGGGTCAAAGGTTCACCTTCCAGCAGGACAACGACCCTAAGCACAAGCCAAGACAACGCAGTAGTGGCTTCGGGACATCTCTGGAGAGACCTGAAAATAGCTGTCCAGCAACGCTCCCCATCCAACCTGACAGAGCTTGAGACAAATGTGCTTCAACAAAGTACTGTGTAAAGGGTCTGAATATGTATGTAAATGTGTTACGTAACAGTCAAGGGTTCTGAATACTTTCCGAAGGCACTGTATATAACATTTAATTGGTTGTAAGAATTTTGAGTAATAATTTAAATTGATAAACTAAGTTTTGAATCCGGTGTAGCTTTGTACAGTCGTGGCCAAAAGTTTTGAGAATGACACAAATATGAATTTTCACAAAGTCTGCTGCCTCAGTGTCAGATGTTACTATGGAATACTGAAGTATAATTACAGGGATTTCATAAGTGTCAAAGGCTTTTATTGACAATTACATGAAGTTGATGCAAAGAGTCAATATTTGCAGTGTTGATCCAATCCGCCCTGGCATGCTGTCAATTAACTTCTGGGCCACATCCTGGCTGACGGCAGCCCATTCTTGCATAATCAATGCTTGGAGTTTGTCAGAATTTGTGGGTTTTTGTTTGTCCACCTGCCTCTTGAGGATTGACCACAAGTTCTCAATGGGATTAAGGTCTGGGGAGTTTCCTGACCATGGACCCAAAATATCGATATTTTGTTCCCCGAGCCACTTAGTTATCACTTTTACCTTATGGCAAGGTGCTCCATCATGCTGGAAATGGCATTGTTCGTCACCAAACTGTTCCTGGAAGGTTGGGAGAAGTTGCTCTCGGAGGATGTGTTGGTACCATTCTTTATTCATGGCTGTGTTTTTAGGCAAAATGGTGAGTGAGCCCACTCCCTTGACTGAGAAGCAACCCCACACATGAATGGTCTCAGGATGCTTTACTGTTGGCATGACACAGGACTGATGGTAGCTCTCACCTTGTCTTCTCCGGACAAGGGGATTCATCAGAGAAAATAGCTTTACCCCAGTCCTCAGCAGTCCAATCCCTGTACCTTTTGCAGAATATCAGTCTGTCCCTTATGTTTTTCCTGGAGAGAAGTGGCTTCTTTGCTGCCCTTCTTGACACCAGGCCATCCTCCAAAAGTCTTCGCCTCACTGTGCGTGCAGATGCATTCACACCTGCCTGCTGCCATTCCTGAGAAAGCTCTGTACTGGTGGTGCCCCGATCTTGCAGCTGAATCAACTTTAGGAGACAGTCCTGGCACTTGCTGGACTTTCTTGGGTGCCCTGAAGCCTTCTTCACAACATTTGAACCGCTCTCCTTGAAGTTCTTTATGATCCGATAAATTGTTTATTTAGGTGCAATCTTACTGGCAGCAATATCCTTGCCTGTGAAGCCCTTTTTGTGCAAAGCAATGATGACGGCACATGTTTTCTTACAGGTAACCAACAGAAGAAGAACAATGATTCCAAGCACCACCCTCCTTTTGAAGCTTCCAGTCTGTTATTCGAACTCAATCAGCATGACAGAGTGATCTCCAGCCTTGTCCTCGTCAACACTCACACCTGTGTTAACGAGAGAATCACTGACATGATGTCAGCTGGTCATTTTGTGGCAGGGCTGAAATGCAGTGGAAATGTTTTTGGGGGATTCAGTTCATGTATATCAGTTGATAAACCATGTGCCATGGAATCGGTACATCAAAAATCTTGCAAACTATTTTGCAATCTATATGGCACAGCTGTACTCTTTTTGGTCCCTAAATTAAACTGGTATACTTTTCATTTATTACAATTTTCTTTAACCAATTGTGGTCTTTAATGCAGGTCTGCCAGACAAGTTCCTTACTTTCTCCCCTTTCCATCTTTATAGTAATGCTGCAATTAGTCGGTTGTAATTTTGAGAAGAGCAGACATTTCCACATATTTGTGTTCGCTGCATGTGTGACATAACTCCACCAGTCCTATTCATGATATCATTTACAAAGATTATACATTTTTTAAATGTTTTTCTCCAAACATCAATTAGTATATTCAAATTTAATTATTTGTTATGTCTTTTCTGGTGAATTAAACTGAAATTGCAACCAACTTTCTATGGCTTGTTTTAAAAATAGTCATATTTTGTAGATTATTTCATTTTCAAATAACTGAAAGTGAGAGGTTGTAATCTGAATAATGGTAAAAAGGCATTGGGGTTGGACATTGGGTGAGACATTCTTACTAATCTGCTAGAGAACCAGATTGGATTTAAGTACACATTTTATATGACTGATCCTTTAGTGAGAGGTCTCATTGCTTTAATATTTAATAATTTCAGCCCCCAGAATTCATATCCATTATATAAATAGGTCTGTTTAATTTTGTCTGGCTTGTCGTTCCAAATAAAATGGAATATTCTTTGCTTGTATAATTTAAAAAAACAAGTTGCTAGGTGTAGGCAAGCTCATTAGCAAATAGGTAAAATGGGATATGACTAAAGACAGATATTTTCCTAAAGACTTGTGTTAGATCTTCCGAACGAACGCCTACAGACCACCTACGGGTCCCTATGTTACTTGACCTCTAAATGTTTATAGCAAACAACGTTTTGGTACGCAGCACCTTCTTCAGGGTTTGGGAGCATAGCTAGAGTGTGCCACTTTCTTTCTTGACCTCAAAGTTTGTCAAACACTGTATTTATGTTTCCCCGGGTCACTCACTCTGGTGAAGAGTCTGGCGTGAGGCTGGACATGTCCTCCTGGGTGGGGACTGTGGAGAGAGGCAGAGACAGATGTCAAAATTGAAAGGTTAAAGGCCCAATGCAGTCAAAAACATTATTTCCCTGTATTTGATATACATTTCCACACTATGGGGTTGGAATAATACTGTGAAATTGTGAAGATGATGATTACCCTTTTAGTGTAAGAGTTTGAAAAGACCACCTGAAATTTCAGCCTGTTTTGGTGGGATGGAGTTTTGGCCTGCCTGGTGACATCACCAGGAGGTACATTTGATAATAGACCAACAAGACAGAGAGTTCCAAACCTCTATGCCAATAACAGCTCATTTTCAGTTTTCCGCTCCACACTCAGTCCATTCGCACTTGAGAAGTCGCTCTTTTACTGAGAAGCAATTTGTGTTTCATTTTGACCATTTTAATTAAAAACAATGTACTTAATTGTTAACCAAAAATGGTTTGATATTGAGATAAAAACGGCTGCATTGGACCTTTAAAGGTGAAAAGGTCAAACAAATGGGCAACATTGCTTGATTGACATCTAAGAGCACTATTGTTTGTAAAATGTTCTTTTACCATTGTAATACCATCATCTACAATGGATATTCTGGATAAGATGGACAATATCCCTTCACGTTGTATAAATCCAGTTAGGGAAAGGAAAGGGATACCTAGTCAGTCGCACAACTGAATGCATTCAACCGGGAAGCAGTTGTTGCGGGGGTTATTTGCCTTGCTCAAGGGCAAAACAGCTTTCCACCTTGCCGGCTCTGGGATTCTGTCCCAACGCTCTAACCGCTAGGCTTCCCTTAGTAATGGAGGATTTCAATGATGTATCACCGTGCAGCACATATTACATGACAACTTACCTACAGGCATTAAAACATTATACCACTCATTGGACAAAGAAAAATACACCCTACAGTTTCCCTAATTACATATATGAGCTTGCACGCTTTGAGAACCAAGGTCTGAAACTATACGCTCCTTATAACACAAACAAATCTTCTTCTCATCTTTGCTCCTCTCATTGGAATGGAATAGCCGTTGATTTATAATGTACATGACTAATCATACAGAAGTTAATCGGACTAGCATAAAGAACCCCTCCCCCGTGGTTTAATAAGATTATATCACAACGTATAGGACAGAACCATTACTGTTAACCCTCTTGGGATGAATGCAGATATTCCCCTGTGCTAAGGCTGGGAGAGTATAAAATAGCTTTCCTAACAGTGCAGTATGATCTGGGTACAGGTAGGATTTTAAAACTCATGGCGACCAATCCCCTTGACCAGGTGGTTCCAGCACGTCGTTACGCTGGGGATGATCTACGCAGCCCAGAAGGATGTAGCTATGAGCCACCAAAGGGTCCCATTTTTATACCCACTGTTAGTGTGTGTGGAAATTCTGCCTTATTTCCTCACCTTTCCCCTCTCTCCCCAAGTCTCCTACCCCAGTCCTGTCCAGTACCTTGCATTTTCCTGCGATGGAAGCGCGGCGAGCCCAGGAAGCTGTTCTTGATAGAGTTGAGACGTGTCCTCCAGGGCAGTCCGCCGATGGAGGGGCTGGGGGCGGCGTGGGGCTGGGGGTGCCTGCCGGGCTATCCTTGGGTGTGTGCACCGGAGTGCCCTTGGGGGTGGGGAGGGGGCTCCCCAGCGGAGAGGGGTGCGGAGTCACCTGTATGGTGGGGACAGATTTGTGACCGTTGTGGTCAGGGTGGAGGCGGTGCCGGCGAAGGGGGTCATGGGTGGCATCGGGGACAGGGGGATGGAGAGCTTGGGGGCACGGTGAGTGGCGGGTGGCGCGTGGCCGCGGGCTGTTGGGGACGCAGGGGGGGCTGCCCAGGGGTGATGAGGGGGAGGTGGGCTCCGACTTGGGGGTGGTTGGGCTGTTAGCCAAGTTGGGAAGAGGGTTGGACCTGGTGGTCTGAAGGGGCTTCTCAGACACTTTGGGCTTGGCGGGGAGGGTCTGTGTGCGGGGGTGCATCAGGGGGGACCCCATCTTTGGCGTGTAGGAGTTGGGGAGCGGGTGTGGGTGCACGCGATTGGCCCCCCCTACCCCGTTATGGTTAAGGCGGGACTCTGGGGAATGGGTGGGGCTACAGTTGGGCGACTGACAGAGGTCCGGCGACTGGGGCGGGATAAAGAAGCGCCGGACTGGCTGCGATTGGACACGCACCGTTAGATTGACAGTGCAGGCGCCCAGAAGCCAGGGGACATATATAGAAAACACCACAACCCAATAAAGGTGGATTGCAATGAAAAGGCACCAGGGAAAAAAACAGCAATATAGTAAGAAATGACATGGAGGAGAGGATAGGTGGAGCGAATGACACACAGGCAGGGAGAGTGGTGAGAGTGCAGAAAGAAAGACAAGAAGAACATGCCATTAGCACAACCAGCCAACCAGGAGGCAGCAGCACCATGGGGGGACAGAAGTGTAGAACATTACAAGCATTCATGAAGCCAAACCCAAACCGGCAACTGAAACAGCACCCAAAGCTAACTGCATTAGCTTCCAGACTTTATTGTTGGAAAGCAGCCATACTGCATGCACAATGCTGTGGTATGAATGACATTGCAACTATCATGACAGGACATGAAAGTTTATGACAGCTAATGAAAACTGGCATGTATTAAACGTTTATGCAAGGTTTATCGGCTTTTTGTTGTGTCACTCATATGGCAGCATTATGAAGCGTTTATGACGACTGCCTTGGTGAAGTGATCCTCATTAAATATAACGCATGAGCGTGTATGTCTCTCTGTGTGTGTGTGTGTGTGTGTGTGTGTGTGTGTGTGTGTGTGTGTGTGTGTGTGTGTGTGTGTGTGTGTGTGTCTGTGTGTGTGTGTGTGTGTGTGTGTGTGTGTGTGTGTGTGTGTGTGTGTGTGTGTGCATGTGTGTGTGTGTGTGTGTGTGTGTGCATGTGTTTATGTGGGTGCTCTAAAGTTTAAAGGTCAAATTATACTCCTAAACCCTAATCCCTATATCCCTCAGTAGAGTGATCCCATCAATGTGTGACATAATATGTAGCCTTACATAATCGGCACAATATTTAGGAGGACTAACATGGCATGAACCAAGTCCTTTACAGTATCACTCATCATAAAACAAGAACAGGAAATAACATTTAGGCACCAAACCCCTGCTGGGGTTACTGACAGACATAAATATTTGCCAGAAAGAAATATCCTCAACTATGAAACTTTTACAGAATCCTTCACAACACTGACAGTTCCGCAAGAAGAGGCAGAATATGGGATGACTGCATGTTTGTATCCTCGCTAAGGGCTGGCTTTAAAAATGCATGGAGGAAATGTGCTAGCTAGGAGACGGTTAGTTGATTTGTGGCCCAAACTTTTACAGTCATTATATAACATGGCAGCACTTTCTAATGTATTCCCTAATCGAAGATGACTGTGATGGATTATTATGTCATTATTTTATAGTACTGGTCATTGAACACTGAAATCCCACGTATTGGGATTTCAAATAATGGATGTGTTTGCAATCTGATGAGCTGTTGGGGGAATTAAGAACTTTAAAACAAGAACGATGGGTTCCCTCGTCAGTACTTAAGCCCTTATGAGACATCACAAGAAGCCCTATGACATGCAGCCTACATATCTCTGTCATAACGATGATATAACAACAGTCGGAACAGGTCATGATAACCACACGTACATTACAGTATAACAACTGATACAACCCATGAACGACACTAAATCCTCATATCAGCGTTATGTCAGGTGTCATAAGTCATGCCCTGTGTTTTGGGCTATCATGACACGTGACGTAGATTTTAACCTTCATTTTAAGCCTTTTCCAGAAATAGAATTACACCAACAATGAAAGCAATTGTCTGAGGATGGTTCTGGACCATCTGAAATAAAAAAAAATAAAAAGCTTTAAATAAAGATAAAATCCATGATTGTCCAAAACACATGGCCCTAGTCATAAGCTGTCATAGGGTATAGAGACTGGTAGCTTTACGCTATTCTTATGACAGGATTATGCAGGCTTCATGTCAGATTCCCCCGTGAGCTGCCTTATTCAATAGCCTTATGAGTGGCCGTAGTGAGTGAACAGCAGCGTGTGCATTCCGGCGACAGCCACAGCACAGCAGAGCTAGCGGTGAGGTGAGTTGGTGCGGTGCAGTGTGGGCCCCGGTGGGCCAGCGGGTGGTGCGGAACAACCGAACTCTTACCCTGGGACTGCTGAGAGGACTAGTGGAGAGACCGGAGGACGCTCCACTGATAGACCGTGACCTATAGACACACACGCAGGCACACAGGGTTAAAGACATCCTCTGACAATGCGATATGTGCGACTGCAACGGGAAAACACCACAATATGATCACACACTGGCACACCCCTAGCTGAAGGGAGGACAAAAAGCACAGGGGACAAACGCATATAAGCTCCAAAAAGAGTGTGATGAAGTTGCCCCTACACACTGATCTAAGATTGGCTTTGTGATTTACCCCATAATGGTTCAATTTGCAATTTGGGAGAGTAAGCTGATCTTAGATCTGTGCATAATGACATTTTCTAGCAGAAGCTTCTGGGAGAAGTAGAGGAAAGAGATCTGATGAGTTCATTAAAACTAACGTAACTACCGTGAACACAGTTGTAGGTGGCTGTAGCACTTTGTACTGTATGCCGCTTATCTGTACTTTTTGAAAACTTTGCCCTGAGCTATAAAGGTTGGCGGAGATTGAATCATACAGGGTAAGCAGAGGAGATTGACTCAAACAAGGATGGATAACTGTGGATGTAGCCGGGGTTATTTCACCCCTGGGGAGGGAGTCTATTCAGGTCGGGATTTCTGAGGTGTTTTATTAAACACATTTCTCTCTGTCTTTCAATCTCTCTCTCTCTCCCTCTCTCGGTCTTTCAATCTCTCCCTCTCTCTCTCTCTCTCCCTCTCTCTCGCTCTGTCTTTCAATCTCTCCCTCTCTCTCTCTCTCTCTCTCCCTCTCTCTCTCTCTCTCTCTCTCTCTCTCTCCCTCTGTCTTTCAATCTCTCTCTCCCTCTCTCTCTCTCTCTCTCTCTCTCTCTCTCTCTCTGTCTTTCAATCTCTCCCTCTCTCTCTCTCCCTCTCTCTCTCTCTGTCTTTCAATCTCTCCCTCTCTCTCTCTCTCTCTCTCTCCCACTCTCTCTCATTTCAATTAAATTCAAAGGGGCTTTATTGGCATGAGAAGCAATGTATATATTGCCGAAAGCATGTACAATAAACAATCACAGATTATTAACATTAGACACCAAAAAGTTGGAAATGTTATATTATTAATTATGTGTAGTGCTGTTAGAATGTGCACATAGAAGAAGTACAAATGGCAAGGGAAAATAAATAAACAGATAAATATAGCTTTCATTTACTCTGGTGTTTGTTTTCCTCTGGTTGCCCTTTTCTTATCGCAGCAACAGGTCACAGATTTTGCTGCGATGAGCGCACACTGCTGGTATTTCACACTATTTTTGGGGTCCATGTAATGTGAGGGAAATAAGTCTCTTATATCATCGCACATTTGGCAGGAGGTTAGGATGTGCAGTTCAGTTCCCACCTCATTTTGTGGGGAGTGGGCACATAGCCTGTCTTCTCTTGAGAGCCAGGTCTGCCTATGGCGGCCTCTTAATAGCAAGGTTATGCTCACCACATGGTCTGTTTTCCTCAGTTTCCTATCAGTCACAGTGGTCACGCTCTCTCTCACTCATATTCACTCTCTTCCTGGCTCATCACGCTCTACATCTCTCTTTTTTTTCCTCTCTCTCTCTCTCTCTCTCTCTCTCTCTCTCTCTCTCTGTCTGTCAATCTCTGTCTCCCTCTTCCTCTACCTCGCCTTTTATCTTTGATGAGGCATCAGAGCTGTCCTTGTGCATAGCTTCAAATGGCTCGTGTGTACAATATGACTAACACAGACACACAGTGGCTGTCGACTAAAACGGCAGACCATTGAAAGGTTTGGTGTAATAGCCAACCGTGTCTGTCGACATGACAACAAGACATGCAAAGCATCAGGGTCTAAAGTCATCATCGATAAATACTTCAAACATGTCAGCTATGCCGTGATTACACACACACACACACACCTCAAAATAAATCAGTGTCGTGTCTCTATTCTACTCCAGAAGAGCTCCAGAAGAGCCTTTTCATTCTTCATTTACAATTAATTCACTTTTCATTCATGTTTTCCTTTTATTTATTCCCCTTCTCTTGTCCATCCTCTGTTGTCAACCCCTCCCTCCCTCACATCACATAGGGCCACTGATGCCAAGCGAAGGTTTGGGGATTTAATTTGCCATAGACGATTTGGCTATTTTGTTGGAAACTAACATTGAAACAGTAAATCACGGTTAAATATGCTGCAGTGTGCGCACACACACACACACACACACACACACACACACACACACACACACACACACACACACACACACACACACACACACACACACACACACACACACACACACACACACACACTAAGCTTCAACCTCAGGGAAGGATTTCATCCATCTGGATTACAAAGTGGTGACAATAATACAAAACGTAAGGCGAGCGAACAAGAACCTAAGAGCTGAGTTGCCTTTCACCGAACTGCAATGGAATCCCCCAGACAGGGTTCTACACAGACAGACATCGATGTCACAGTAGGGACACAGGAGATGAAGTAACGTTACTGCACCACAAACTACATGAAACTGTAACAATGGAGAACGGAAGAAGATTTATGAAGGGAGACGTACTACAAGCCACAGAGTTAAGATGCAGGGGAGTTTCCCTCAGAGGTCTCTCTATGAGCTTGCCATACTGTATTTGGATATGTAGTAAATATTGATAACTGAGTACATATGAGTCAAATTGCAAATGGTTTTATCATTGAAATGTGATACAAAACGAGGCAACGGTGTACTTTAGGACCATGCGGATGCTTCCGAGCTGTCGGGTAGGCTGATTGGAGTGTTTATCCGACTGGATAAAAAAAAAATAATAATAATAATAATAATTATGTCCTCCCCACTGCTAAAACCAAAGTAGCGCCGCTGCATATACATATAGTCATAATGCTTTCAGTCAATCCTATTTTGCGTGTGTAAACTTTGGAAATGTAATGGCTGTTCATTCCTTATTCTGCTGTATGTTGATGGCGGGCAAGGTGAGGCGCTTTTTAATTACAACACATTATTGTACTTGCGTGTGCGATCATACACACCTTGCCAAAACCAGGTAGTCTTTCAACCACATAATTGAAAGAAATCTGTTGTTCGATGCCGATGAAATACAATGCGTGTTTGTGTGTACGTGTGCATTGGTGTGTATGTGTGTGTGTTTACCACTGTATCACTCTAATTAGATAATGGAGATAAAAGACTATTCAGAGGGATGTGACTGCCTTCTTTCCATCCCTATTTGTTCTTCTCTTCTTCGCTCCAGCAAAACGCCCCATCCGCATTTCCACCAATTAATTTATGCTAATCGCTCTCTGTACGGTGCGGTGGGTGGTGGGGGGGATCGGGAAGCGTCTCTAAACTGTGTTCCTGGACACAAGGTCAACCGTGAATAGGCTTTGAAAGGAAGATTGGACCTGACTCACCATGATGTGGTAACCTCACAAATAGACGGGCAGAAGACAAACAAATTCACACATGCATGGGAGCGAACACAGGCACACACACACATACGTTCAGGCACACACACACACACACACACACACACACATACACACACACACACACACACAAACACAATGGGGAAGGAGGCAAAACAGGGAAACAAGGAAGTTGACCTAAAATTGGGATTTGCCCTGGGACGCCGGCACTACAGCATCAAAGGGAAGAGAGGGGCCAAAAGAAGGAGGAGGAGGATAAGATGCTTTTGATGTGCATGGAAGCAGCCGAGGGTGTAGAGAAGACTCCCTCCCTCCATCTCTTCTCTATCTCCTCTCTCCTTCAGTTCAGTCTGGGCCTGATCACATTGGCCTAGTTTACCACAGTATGAAAATAAGGGCTTTATTGTGTGAATTCATTATCAGATAGCCAGGCAGTCAAGTGAACTTCTGGTAAAAGTTTCCCGAAGAATTCTAACGGCAGGAGGTTCGATTCTTTGGGAATGAATTTTATGCAGACAAGAAGGGAGCTTAGTTTTTATTGAAGTTTACTAGACTACCCTCTCAAAGGCTTATAGACTTAAACATGGTGAGAATGTGAATGGGAAAACCCCTCTGAAACTCAACTGTGGCAAAGAGAGACAGACAAAAGTGACAAATACCTTTCTTCTTTGGTGAAGTTAGCGTTTGTGATATCCAAGCTTTTACTGAAAACAGACTTACTACAGACAGACAGAAAGAAAGTAAAGAGACAGACAGAAAGACAGTCACATAAAGGGACTGATTCGAAGCATTCCCTAAAAAGTACAGATTATTGTATAGGTCATGAGTTGGCAACCTCACGTTAGTTGTGTATGCAATACAGAGCTGGCTATTGCTCACAATGACCAATGCACAGGAAGTAATATTAGTCTTGAAAGGAAAAGTTTCACAGAGGAAGAACAATTATTGATCACGACATGACAATGAAAACATGAGAAAAGATTCACACGTGACATGAATATATTAATCAGCAAGTAAAAAGAGGTGAAACAAAGGGGTAAGTCACTTTGAACGGTCATGATAATATATTCTCATTAAAAAAGAGAGAGTTGAAGTCTTAAAGCCTCTGTCCTCGTTGGAAGATTCACCCGCGCAGAAAGTTGTAAACTTTTCTGTCAGTGTCAGGCTGTCATGACACGCCAAGCAGCATAATAATTCAGTGAGTGAGGAGAGGGATTCTACTGGAAGTATACACACAGCAGATTGAACTCATAGAAAGAGATATCCAACAGGGAATCCATAATATGTAGGCACACGACTGCTACGTGTGTCAATCTGGCGTGCGTGTTTGTGTACGTGTTTGTATGGTGTGTATGTGTGCGTTTGTGGTGTGTGTGTGTGTTGTCCATGCATGCACTTGTCTGTTTGTTAAAGAGATTCCCCGGTCATTTTGTATACTTTTTAGCCAGTGAGAGTTGCACTCACAAGCTAGAAGTGGCCCTCAAAATTGCATACTACGTCACATATGTGCCGATGTGTGCACCACGTAATTGCTCTCTCCTTCTCTGCTGTGTCCACTGAGCCGTTGGGCCTGCCTCATTAGATAACGCTGGGCAGGCCTCTTGCTAGCTGCCACTCAAATGTGAGAGGCTAAAGCTCAATGTAGGGAGAATGGCACGGCACAGATTCAAGATAAACAGTCACTTTCAAACTAGGGATTTCATGGCCAATTGAGGTAAGACGGTAATTCTACTCATAGCTTATGCATGTATGAACTACACATTGATAAATCCAGCCCAAAGCGGGAGGCAAAAAAAAAATCTGAGACTGCCCAGGGTGTGTGTGTTCGTGTGAGCATTAGTATGTATGTGTGTTTATGTGTGTTTATGTGTGGGTGTGCTTACACTGATATGTGTTGCATGTACTTGTGCATGTGCGTATGTGTGTCAATATGATACGTGTGAGTGAGTCCATGTACTGTATGTGTGTGTACATCACACCATACCTCTGTCCATGTGTGGCCATGTCGATGGCTCGTCGTACGGGTACAGGAGAGCCCCCCTCTGTGACACTCAGCACCTCCATAGACTTCCTCTCCGGCCTCCTCTTCCCATGGCGGTTCAACATGGGGGAGTCCACGCGCTTCCTGGGCGGGTCAGCTGAACAGGAGTCAGGGGTCAAATGTTAGGGGTCAGGGGAGAAGCAAGTGAAGCAAGAAAGAGAACTAGTTAGCAACAAACCAACTACACGTGTGACAGAACATCTTATCTGAGTTATGTTGTAGCTACTGCAGGTTTTTATTCAAACAAGGCATAGAAGGTTTGGACTAGTCTACTTCTCCTATTGTGTAGGGATGATTTGGACAAGCTTACTACCTATCTCACTGCGCGGGGGGAGGTTCTGGTCCTCCTGACTGGGGTACCTCTCCTTCCGGTCCAGCAGCAGGAAGTAGATCATCTTCTCCTGGTTATCACTGGAGAGACAAGACAGTAAAGTCATCCTGTCAGATGTCCTTGAAGCACCTCAGAGTGGATGACTTCGCTGACACTTCCATTTCTCCCTCCATATCGCTCCATCCCTTTCTCCTTCCCTCTTGTCAGAGAGCAGGTCTTTCATCAGTTTGCTCTCATCTCTGACACAGCCCAGTGAGTGCATTATCTCCCTCCCTCCCTTCCTCCACAGAGAGCAAGTCTTTGGTGCGTTTGTTTTTGTCCCTGAAGCAGCACAGAGTGCACTTCTTTAACCCTTCCATCCTTACAGTCCCCCCTCCTTCACCCTCTTTACCCTCTCCCTCCCTCCCATCCCTCTAATACTCACTCGTCAGAGAGCAGGTCTTTGGTGAGTTTGCCCTTGTCTCTGAAGCAACCCAGAGAGTGCATGCTCTCCAGGACGTCCGGGTCTATCTCTTCAGTGCTCAGGGTTCTGATGGCCACCTTCCTAGGGACAGGCTGCTCCGGCTCAGGCTCGTTCTTCCCAGCTCTGACAGATAGGAAGAATGACAGGAATGACTGACAGATGTGTTTTTTATATATATAAATATATTTTTCACCAGGGAAGACATATTGAGACCTAGGTATTTTACAATGGCATCCAAAGGTTTAATAACCTTTTGTGACTAGGGCGCAGTATTTTCATTTTTTGGGGAAAAAAATGGGATATTTTGTCAGGACAAGATGCTAGAATATGCATATAATTGACAGCTTAGGATAGAAAACACTAAAGTTTCCAAAACTGTAAAAATATTGTCTGTGAGTATAACAGAACTGATGTTGCAGGCGAAAGCCTGAGAAAAATCCAATCCGGAAGTGCCTCATGTTTTGAAAGCGCTGCGTTCCAATGTGTCCCTATTGAGCAGTGAATGGGCTATCAACCAGATTACTCTTTCTCCGTATTCCCGAAGGTGTCTACAGCATTGTGACGTAGTTTTACGCATTTATGTTGAAGAATACCTGTAGGCGGCTACATTGCGCAAGTGGTCACCTGATGGCTCCCAGAGTGACTCTGGCGTAAAATACAGAGGTAGCCATTACTCCAATCGGTCCTACTGAAAAACTAATTGTCCCGATGGATATATTATCGAATAGATATTTGAAAAACATCTTGAGGATTGATTATAAACGTTTGCCATGTTTTTGTCGATATTATGGAGCTAATTTTTAACATTTTTTGTTGTTTTCGTGACTGCAATTTCCGGGCGATTTCTCAGCCAAACGTGAAGAACAAACGGAGCTATTTCGCCTACAAAAAAAAAATACAAAAAAAAATACAAAATAATAATAATATTTTTGGAAAAAAGGAACATTTGCTATCTAACTGGGAGTCTCGTGAGTGAAAACATCCGAAGCTCATCAAAGGTAAACGATTTAATTTGATTGCTTTTCTGATTTCTGTGACCAAGTTACCTGCTGCTAGCAGGACAAAATACTATGCTAGGCTATCGATAACATACACAAATGCTTGTCTAGCTTTGGCTGTAAAGCATATTTTGAAAATCTGAGATGACAGGGTGATTAACAAACGGCTAAGCTGTGTCTCAATATATTCCATTTGTGATTTTCATGAATAGGAATATTTTCTAGTAATATTTATGTCCGTTGCGTTATTCTAATTAGTGTCAGTCGATGATTACACTCCCGCATGCGGGATGGGGAGTCACTAGAAGGTGAGTAGTAGCAGCAGCACTTTGATAAATAACATCACCATAATCAAGAACAGAGAAAAAGGTTGACTAAATTATTTGCTTCTTACTGCTTAGAGAAAAAGGCACTGTCCGTTTCTGTAGAAAAATACATATTTAAATTGTAGTTTCTTAACCAGCTCATCTAGATAGGCAATACAGTGGAGTAGAACACTAACAACGGGAGATTTTCAATTTTACAATGTTAGCAATGACAAAAACTCACTACAAAGTTATCAGAATTGTGAAACTACTTTACCCGTTAACTTCTTGGATAAAGGGGGCGCTCTTTTAATTTTTGGATAAAAAAACGTTCCCGTTTTAAACTAGATATTTTGTCACGAAAAGATGCTCGACTATGCATATAATTGACAGCTTTGGAAAGAAAACACTCTGACGTTTCCAAAACTGCAAAGATATTGTCTGTGAGTGCCACAGAACTGATGCTACAGGCGAAACCAAGATGAAATTTCAAACAGGAAGTGCCCCAGATTTTAAAGGTGCTGTGTTCCTATGTCTCCTTATATGGCTGTGAATGGGCCAGGAATGAGCTTACACTTTCTGTCGTTTCCCCAAGGTGTCTGCAGCATTGTGACATATTTGTAGGTATATCATTGGAAGATTGACCATCTTACACTACATCTACCAGGTGCTCGCTTGGTGTCCTCCGTCGCAATTATTGCGTAATCTCCAGCTGCGTGTATTTTTCCATTTGCTTCCGAGGAGAAACCCAACTGCCACGAATGATTTATCATCGAATAGATATGTGAAAAACACCTTGAGGATGATTCTAAACACCGTTTGCCATGTTTCTGTCGATATTGTGGAGTTCATTTGGAAAAAAGTTCGGCGTTGTAATGACTGAATTTTCGGGGGTTTTTCTTAGCCAAACGTGATGAACAAAACGGAGCTATTTCTCCTACACAAATAATATTTTTGGAAAAAATGAACATTTGCTATCTAACTGAGAGTCTCCTCATTGAAAACACCCAAAGTTCTTCAAAGGTAAATTATTGTATTTGAATGCTTTTCTTGTTTTTGTGAAAAAGTTGCCTGCTGAATGCTAGGCTTAATGCTATGCTAGCTATAAATACTCTTACACAAATGCTTGTGTAGCTATGGTTGAAAAGCATATTTTGAAAACCAAAATATAAATCCATCATGCAACAATTTCAAAGATTTTACTGAGTTACAGTTCATATAAAGGAAATCAGAAAATAAAAAATAAAAATCATTAGGCCATAACCTATGGATTTCCCATGACTGGGAATACAGATATGCCTATGTTGGTCACAGATATACCTTAAAAAACGGATCAGAAAACCAGTCAGTATCTGGTGTGACCACTATTTGGCTTATGCGGCACAATCATCTTGGAGTGGATGAGGATATTGATTGTGGCCTATCACAGTGAAATAATACAATGCTATTGTTTGACACAGTTATGAACTTGAAAATATATTCGTAAACCAATTAGGCACATTTGGGCAGTCTTGATACAACATTTTGAATCAGTCTAAACCGTTGCACATACACTGCTGACATCTAGTGGCCAAAATCTAAATTGTGCCTGGGCTGGAATAATACATTATAGCCTTTCTCTTGCATTGTACCAAGATGATGGTACAACATGATGGTATCTTTTACCAGATCTAATGTGTTATATTCGCCAACATTAATTCAACATTTCCACAAACTTCAATGTGTTTCCTTTCATGAATATGCATATCCTTGCTTCAGGTCCTGAGCTACAAGCAGTTAGATTTGGGTATGTCATTTTCGGCGAAAATTGAAAAAAAGGGGCAGATCCTTAAGCCTGCATTGTTAAGGTCAAGCCATTTAGGAGGAGAACAGAGTTCCATTAAAACTAAGAACATGATGGTATTTATGTATTTATGTTCAGGTGGTGTGTAGGGCAACTACTAGAACCTCTCACATCTGTCCTAATGGACCTACCTTCTCTTACTATAAATGCTGTGGAATGTTTTACTTCAGATTCCATTAATTCCAATTCACTAATTTAGCCTACGTAAGTGCAATACTTTTATCTACTGACCCTTTGTTTGAATATTTGCTATATTTTGTCAATTTAATTTAATTTCACAGGTAAAAGTGCATATATCTATTATATGCACAAAACAGCCAGCATGTACACACACACAAACAAACACACACACACACCCACATAGAAAGGAGCTCTACTCACATGTACCAGTTGTGCTTCTGGATCTGCTCTAACTGCAGAGACACACAGGAAGAGGAAAAAATATTGTGTTAATGACACAGCATGTGGAACAAGTGCTGCGAAAGACAGACAGACAGACAAGTGAACACAGAAACATGCCTTATCCGTTCTTACTGTATGCATTATGACACACTTAAGGCATCTAGTAACAACCCTGTCTTTATCTACTGTAGTGACAAAAAAATATAAAACACTATATGTACAAAAGTATCTGGACACTATTTCAGCCACACCCATTGCTGACAGGTGTATAAAATAGAGCACAATGCCATGCAATCGCCATAGACAAACATTGGCAGTAGAATGACCTTACTGAAGAGCTCAGTGACTTTCAACGTGGCACCGTCAATGGAGGCCACCTTTCCAACAAGTCAGTTTGTCAAAATTATGCCCTGCTAGAGCTGCCCCGGTCAACTATAAGTGCTGTTATTGTAAAGTGGAAATGTCTAGGAGCAACAATAGCTCATCCGCAAGGTGGTAGGCCACACAAGCTCACAGAACGGGACAGCCGAGTGCTGAAGCACATAGCGCGTAAAAATCTTCTGTCCTCGATTGCAACACTTATTACCAAGTTCCAAACTGCCTCTGGAAGCAACGTCAGCATAAGAACTGTTCATCTGGAGCTTCATGAAATGGGTTTGCATGGCCGAGCAGCCGCACGCACACAAGCCTAAGATCCCCATGAACAATGCCAAGCGTTGGTTGGGGTGGTATACAGCTCATACTGGACTCTGGAGAAGTGGAAATGCTTTCTCTGGAGTGATGAATCACGCTTCACCATCTGGCAGTCCGACAAACAAATCTGGGTTTGGGGGATGCCAGGGGAAGGTTACCTGCCCAAATGTGCCAACTGTAAAGTTTGGTGGATGAGGAATAATGGTCTGGGGCTAGGCCCCTTAGTTCCAGTGAAGGAAAATATTAACGCTACAGCATACAATTATATTCTAGATGATTCTGTGCTTCCAACTTTGTGCCAACAGTTTGGGGAAGGCCCTTTCCTGTTTCAGCATGACAATGCCCCTGTGCACAAAGCGAGGTCCATACAGAAATGGTTTGTCGAGATTGGTGTGGAAGAACTTGACTGGCCTGCACAGAGCCCTAACCTCTACCCCATCGAACACCTTTGTGATGAATTGGAATGCCGACAGCGTGCCAGGCCTAATCGCCCGACATCAGTGCCCAACCTCGCTAATACTCTTGTCGCCGAATGGAAGCAAGTCCCCGCAGCAATGTTGCAACATCTAGTGGAAAGCATTCCAAGAAGAGTGGAGGCTGCTGTAGCAGAAAAGGGGGGACCAAGTCCATATTAATGCCCATGATTTTGGAATGAGATGTTCGACATGCAAGGGGTCCACGTACTTCTGGTCATGTAGTGTATATTAATTCATATTTCTATGGGGCTTCCACTTCAATACATTAAAAAAATAAACATTATTATAGCATTAATATGAATATTATTTTTGAGTAGATTAAGCAGAAAGAAAACCAGCTTAAAACATTGGGCAACTGGGAAACTGGGAAATAACCATCTCCTTGACAGAAAACTCCAACGTGAGTGAGAGTAATCTAGTTAACTATTGGAGGTGTAATGAACACGATGGGAGACGGAGAGCTGGTTTCAAGCACAGGGCGCAGCAGGTTTTTTTTTTAAAGGACCACAGGAGGAGGCAGGTCCAGGGGCAGGCAGAAAGTTGTCCAAAAAGGCAACAGTACAGGCAAGGAAAAGGCTAGTAACGTCGTCCGGGAGATCAGGCAATAGGTTGATAACAGGAATTCCGATAGGCTAAAGTACAGGCAGGGAATAGACAAATGGCGTCGGTAGTGAAGCAGGCCAAAACTATCGTACACGGGAGGATGACATTACAGGACACCCAGCGCTCCGAATAGACATGTGTCACAAAACAAACAACCTCTCACAATGATGGGGTGCAATAACTGAACCATATAGTGTGTGATAATAACATACAGGTGTGTGAACAGGTGATCAGAATTCAGGTGATTGGGATCTGGAAAGTGAGCTGCGTTCAGGGGATCTACGTGTTTGAAAGTGTGAGCTGGATGCAGACGTTACAGCAGGAGGTCACGCTGTAGCTGTGGGACGGTTTGAAGTGCTGACTGTCTGTGTCTCAGATGGCTGAACCAAACAGCCAATGGGATTGCTGTCTAGAGCAGGCGTGGGCAAACATCTTGGCTCGAGGGCCACATCGGGATTTTGAAATTCGCCGGAGGGACGCATTTTTTGGGGGGACCAATTGCTTGTTCAAAACTACTTGCAGGGGACTCCCGAGTGGGGCAGCGGTCTAAGGCACTGTATCGCAGTGCTTGAGGCGTCACTACAGACCCGGGTTTGATCCCAGGCTGTGTCACAGCTGGCCATGACTGGGAGACCCATGAGGCGGCACACAATTGGCCCAGCGTCGTCTGGGTTAGGAGAGGGTTTGGCAGGCCGAAATGTCCTTGTCCCATCGCGCTCTAGCAACTCCTGTGGTGTGCCGCGCGCATGCATGCTGACACAGTTGCCAGGTGTACGGTGTTTCCTCTAACCCAGCCTTCCGGGTTAAGCGGGCATTGTGCCAAGAAGCAGTGCGGCTTGGCTGGGTCGTGTTTCAACCTGCTCTCGACCTTCACCTCTCCTGAGTCCGTACGGGAGTTGCAGCGACGGGACAAAACTATAACTACCAATAGGATTCCACGAAATTGGGGAGAAAAAAAGTGTAAAATATATATATATATATATATAATCTTGGACGAAAAAGAATGTTCAATTGAAACTATATATATATATATTTTATTTTTTATATATATCCAGGCCGCGGGCCGTACTTTGCCTGCCCCTTAGTCTAGAACCAGAGTGGAGGTTTCCCGGACCTGATTAAGCCTACTCCTGAACAAAAGAAAATGCTAACTGTAGAAACGCAATTAAAAGTGATCTTCAGTCAAGGAATAGTCTTAATCTGAGCATGAGAAACTGCCCCAGAGTGTCTTTAGTCAAAATCAGGGGAAGATGGCTCCCTTTCTCTGCAGTGATAAGTAATTTCTGCTTTACTAGTACTGTGAGTGAGAGCTTTAAACCGTGGTAGTCAATATTTTGTGGTAATAAAGTGAGATGGAATTGTTTGTTACATATCTGCTAGTCCCGTTTGAAGTTTCCCCCTGTATTGATTGAGAACCAATGTATATTTCACCTGAAAGTGAACAAATGTAGTATTAAGTGCATCTTTAAGCTGAAACAAGGATGTTGTGAACATACACCTGATCCTAGGCCTGATCTTAGTGGTAGATTTGGTGGGACATACCCACCTCTTAGGGGTGTAAACTGATCAGATACTAAGGTAATTGTCTACCTGAAATAAGGGGGTTATGAACATACATCTGATCCTAGAGCTGATCTTAGAGGAATGTACCGTGAGTCTCTTAGTGGCATCCACCTCGATCATGCCCCGAAGAAGATTCTGACAGTCTGGGGGGATGAAGTGGGGCATGTGGAAGACACCCAACTTCACCTTCTCCAGCAGGTTTCTCAGGTTGTCATCGTCAAATGGCAGGGCACCCTGGAATGATAAGATTCTATTCATAAATCCAGCCAACCAAATGGATATGCTGCATTCAAATCATCATGGATAACACAAAAACAGTTCATACATTTATTTCCACTGTGGTCCCCTGAACAACACACAGAGGAGCATTAATACCAGAATGATGCTCAAGTTCCTCTATGGATATTCTTAGGGTTGGTCTACAGGACCCTCTTAAAGCCTAATCCTGGACGAAAAAGAATGTTCAACGGAGATTTCCATTTCCCAATTGAAACTGTTTCCTAGTCCAAGACTAGGCTTAATATGTGTCTGGGAAACAGGCCATACAGTATGTGATGTCACTCAGTAAGTCGGAATTGGAAATCTAGAGTCATGCCAAAGTAGAAAACTTAAAGACTGCCAGGTGAGACTGTACTGCATACATCTGACACGGATAAACAACTGTAACGATGTGCGCTGAGAGTCGGGAAGCAAGTTCAGGGTAGTGAGTATTTAAATAAATACATAAATACAAAACAAGAAACACAAAAAACCGACAGACATGAAACTGAAACAATGAAGCCTGGGGAAGGAACCAAAAAGAGTGACATATATAGGGCAGGTAATCAAGGAGTTGATGGAGTCCGGATGACTGTCATTATGCGCTTACGCGCGTAACGATGGTGGCAAGTGTGCTCCATAACGAGCAGCCTGGTGACCTAGAGGTCGGAGAGGGAGCAGGACGCCAACCAAGATGACGATCCCGGGGATCAGGAGCGGACGGTCACCTCTGCAAAGGCGCAGAAACCTGATGAATGGCAGCCTGTCGAGCCAGCTGAGGCACGGCAGCCTGTCGAGCCAGCTGAGGCATGGCAGCCTGTCGAGCCAGCTGCCAGCTGAGGAATGGAAACGCGTCGAGTCAGCTATGGCAGGGGAACCGTTCGAACATACTGGCCGAGGCCTCCCAGGTAGCTCCGGTTCTGACTCCCGGACCCGACATCACCTCCAACACAAAAAAAAATCCCTTTGGTGAGGCGTTATTCTGTAAAAATGTGCGCTGAGAGTCAGGAAGCAAGTTCAGGGAGTGAGTGTTTTAATAAATAAATAAAAACACAATACAAATCAAGAAACACAAAAAACAGACATGAAACTGAAACAATGACGCCTGGTGGAGGAACGAAAAGGAGCGACATATACTCAGCAAAAAAAGAAACGACCCTTTTTCAGGACCCTGTCTTTCAAAGATAATTTGTAAAAATCCAAATAACTTCAGAGTTTAGAGTTTAAACACTGTTTCCCATGCTTGTTCAGTGAACCATAAACAGTTAATGAACATGCACCTGTGGAACGGTCGTTAAGACACTAACAGCATACAGACGGTAGACAATTAAGGTCACAGTTATGAAAACTTAGGACACTAAAGAGGCCTTTCTACTGAAAAACACCAAAAGAAAGATGCCCAGGGTCCCTGCTCATCTGCATGAACGTGCCTTAGGCATGCTGCAAGGAGGAATCAGGGCTGCAGATGTGGCCAGGGCAATAAATTGCAATGTCCGTACTGTGAGACGCCTAAGACAGCACTACAGGGAGACAGGAGGGACAGCTGATCGTCCTCGCAGTGGCAGACCACGTGTAACAACACCTGCACAGGATCGATACAGCCGAAAATCACATCTGCGGGACAGGTACACAGGATGGCAACAACAACTGCCCAAGTTACACCAGGAACGCACAATCCATCCAACAGTGCTCAGACTGTCCGCAATAGGCTGAGAGAAGCTGGACTGAGGCCTTGTAGGCCTGTTGTAACGCAGGTCCTCACCAGATATCACCGGCAACAACGCTCAAACCCACCGTTGCTGGACCAGACAGGACTGTCAAAAAGTGCTCTTCACTGACAAGTTGCGGTTTTGTCTCACCAGGGGTGATGGTTGGATTCGCGTTTATCGTCGAAGGAATAAGCATTACACCGAGGCCTGTACTCTGGAGCGGGATCAATTTGGAGGTGAAGGGTCCGTCATGGTCTGGGGTGGTATATCACTGCATCATCGGACTGCGTTTGTCGTCATTGCAGGCAATCTCAGCGCTGTGTGTTACAGAGAAGACATCCTCCCCCCTCTTGTGGTACCCTTCCTGCAGGCTCATCCTAACATGACCCTCCAGCATGACAATGCCACCATCCATACTGCTCGTTCTGTGTGTGATTTCCTGCAAGACAGGAATGTCAGTGTTCTGCCATTGCCAGCGAAGAGCCCAGATCTTAATCCCATTTAGCATGTCTGGGACCTGTTGGATCGGAGGATGAGGGATAGGGCCATTCCCCCCAGAAATGTCCGGGAACTTGCAGGTGCCTTGGTGAAAGAGGGGTAACATCTCACAGCAAGAAGTGGAAAATTGGGTGAATTCGATGAGGAGGAGTTGCACTGCAGTACTTAATGCAGCTGGTGGCCACACCAGATACTGACTGTTACTTTTGATTTTGACCCCCTCCTTTTGTTCAGGGACACATTATTCAATTTCTGTTAGTGACATGTCTGTGGAACTTGTCCAGTTTATGTCTCAGTTGTTGAGTCTTGTTATGTTCATACAAATATTTACACGTGAAGTTTGCTGAAAATAAACGCAGCTGACAGTGAGATGACGTTTCTTTTTTTGCTGAGGGCAGGTAAATCAAGGAGGATATGGAGTCCAGGTGAGTGTCATTTTGCACTGACGCGCGTAACGATGGTGATAGGTGTGCGCCATAACAAGCAGCCTGGTGACCTAGAGGCCGGAGAGGGAGCACACGTGACAACAACAAGATTATTGTTGCTAGCCAAGGGACTACAGTGAATAACTCTACTCATGGCAGTCAATGTAGGTCTATCTGAAAAATTCTTGTTTTTTGATGTTAGCCAAAGCATAGCCCTAATCTAGCCAGCCTTCTTCAAAATCTCTACTATGAATGGGTTTCAAGAGACACTAGCCAAAGCAATACATGAGCATTACTCATGACAATCAGTGAAGGTCTAACTGACATTTGAAACAGGCAGAGCATTCATACTTCTACGGATGGAAGGTGTAGTTTATGATAGGATTACTGATAGGGTCTCTTCCCATCTCAACATGCCTTCGTCGGGGAGATAGAATAGATGTCCATATTGACACAACATTGAGAAACACACACACATCCTATCATTTCCTTTGTTCTCAGCTCCCCACTTTGTCACTCTCTCATCAGAGTGGTGTGTGAATGCTGGTGACACAAACTCTGATTAAAGAGCATATGTGTGTCAGTACAAAGCTGACAGTCAAGCCAGCCAGGAAACCCCTGCTCCAATCAGAAACATGATGAATCAACCAATCATATGGGGATGAAAGGGTGCTGATTTAATTTTCAGTCTTGATCCAATAATCTAATTTCTATACAGACAAGAACTGGAATCACAGGCCATTGGCAATAAGTTTGTTTTACCACATTTATTAGGTTATGTCTCCAAACCCTGTCCTGTCCCTTACCTCGAATTCCTTCCCATGGAATTTAAAAGTCACTGTAGACCAAAGCCAGTGAGTCACTGAGGTGCAGCTTCCCATGAAGACTTATTGTGTCACAGGCAAATACGTCCACTGTGACTTTACCTCACATCAAACCACAACAATAACTCAACATATGCCTGAGGCACTCACAGATGAACTCATCGCACTTCTTCCTATGTAATTCTCTCTATTCTCATTCGGGTTTAAAAGCTACGTAAGCCCACAAAAGTTTTACAACTTGCTAGCATGTATTTGTCATTTTTGTTGTTGTTTGTTTATTGCTGCGGGTCAGAAGGAGAGAAGGAAGATGAGCGTTAAGGTCCATTGCAGGATGCCGGCATGTGTCAAGGTCATGGTCAGGGCAGCTGTCAATCACTCACCACTAAAAGTGCAAAGAGGATGACCCCACAGCTCCACACGTCTGCTTTCCTCCCGTCGTACTTCTCCCCCTGAGAAAGATAGAAACACAGAGAGCGAGAGAGAGGGGGTGAGGAAGGGTGAGGGAGAGTGAGACGGAGAGATAACGATAGACAAAAATAGAGAGTAATCAATAATGCATTTTGTTATGGAGGTGAGATACAGATTCCACATGATTTTTATGAGCTGAAAACCTCAGATTAACCTTTAAATCACTCACTTGGGTGAGTTAGTGCTTACAGTGCCTTCAGAAAGTTAAGTTATTAAGTTATTAATAACCCTTGACATATTCCACATTTTGTTACAGCCTTGATCAAAATGTATTAAATATTTAAAAAATTCTCACACATCTACATGTAATAACCCATAAAGACAAACTGACAACAACTTTTTACAAATGTATTGAAAATTAAATACAATAAGGCACTAAAGTAAAACAGCCAAACAGTATTTAAAAAAAAAGTTATGTCCTTAATACAAAGCATTATGTTTGGGGCAAATCCAACACATCACTGAGTACCACTCTTCATATTTTCAAGCATGGTGGTGGCTGCATCATGTTATGGGTATGCTTGTCATCGGCAAGGACAAGGGAGTTTTTTTTAGGATACAAAGAAACAGAATAGAGCTAAGAACAGCCAAAATCCTAGAGGAAACCCTGGTTCAGTCTGCTTTTCAACAGACAATGGGACACAATAATCTTAAACATAAGCCCAAATCTACACTAGTTGCTTACCAAGATGACATTGAATGTTCCTGAGTGGCCCAGCTGCAATTTTGACTTAAATCAGCTTGACAGTCTTTGAAAAGACTTGAAAATGGCTGTCTAGCAATGACCAACAAATAACTTGACAGAGCTTGAATAATTTCTTTAAGAATAAAGTGCAACTATTGTACAATCCAGCTGTGCAAAGCTCTTAGAGACTTACCCAGAAAGACTCACAGCTGAAATCGCTAACAAGGGTGCTTCTACAAAGTATTGACTCAGGGGTGTGATATATTTTTGTAAATAGGATGAATTTTTTGGAATATTTGTATTCTGTACAAACGTCCTTCTTTTCACTCGGTCAATTAGGTCAGTATTGTGGAGTAACTACAATGTAGTTGATTCATCCTTAGTTTTCTCCTATCACAGCCATTAAACTCTAACTAATTTCCGGCAAATAAGTTAGGAAGGACGCCTGTATCTTTGAAGTGACTGGGTGTATTGATACACCATCCGAAGCGTAATTAATAACTTCTTCTTCTAATAACTAACTTTTTTTATTCAATAGGTGCCCTTCTTTGTGCGGCATTGGAAAACCTCCCTGGTCTTTGTGGTTGAATCTGTGTTAGAAATTCACTGCTCAACTGAGGGACCTTACAGATAAATGTGGAAAAAGTCAAGGGGTGTGAATACTTTCTGAAGGCACTGTAAGTAACCAACTACATGACAGATGGCACACAGCACAGTTTTTGTTTCAAGTTTCAAGTTTTATTAGTTGTATGTATGGGTAAGACAAGTGGTGCGGTCTATGTATATCTGTAAACAACAGCTGGTGCATGAAATCTAAGAAAGTCTCAAGGTGTTGCTTACCTGAGGTAGAGTGTCTCATGATAAGCTGTAGACCACTGTTTACCAAGAGAGTTTTCTTCTATATTATTCGTAGCTGCTATTTACCACCACACACCGATGCTGGCACTAAGACCGCACTCAATGAGCTGTATACTGCCATAAGCAAACAGGAAAATGCTCATCCAGAGGCGGCGCTCCTAGTGGCCGGGACTTTAATGCAGGGAAACTTAAATCAGTTGTACCTAATTTCTACCAGCATGTTAAATGTGCAACCAGAGGGAAAAAACTCGAGGCCACCTTTACTCCACACACAGAGACACATACAAAACTCTCCCTCGCCCTCTATTTGGCAAATCTGACCATAATTCTATCCTCCTGATTCCTGCTTTCAAGAAAAAACTAAAGCAGGAAGGACCAGTGACACGGTCAATAAAAAAGTGGTCAGATGAAGCAGATGCTAAGCTACAGGACTGTTTTGCTAGCACAGACTGGAATATATTCTGGGATTCTTCCGATGGCATTGAGGTGTAAATCACATCAGTCACTGGCTTCATCAATATGTGCATTGATGACGTCGTCCCCACAGTCACTGTATGTAAAGACCCCAACCAGAAGCCATGGATTACAGACAACATCTGCACTGAACTAAAGGGTAGAGCTGCCGCTTTCAAGGAGTGGGACTCTAACCCAGAAGCTTATAAGAAATCCCGCTATGCCCTCGGACGAACAGGCAAAGCGTCAATACAGGACTAAGATTGAATTGTACTACACCGGCTCCAATGCTCGTCGGATGTGGCAGGGCTTGAAAACTATTCCAGACTACAAAGGGAAGTACAGCCGCGAGCTGCCAAGTGATACGAGCCTACCAGAGACAAGCTAAATTACTTCTATGCTCGCTTTGAGGCAAGTAACAATGAAACATGGTTGAGATCTTCAGCTGTTGTGGAAGACTGTGTGATCCCGCTCTCTGCAGCCGATGTGGGTGAAACCGTTAAACAGGTAAACATTCACAAGGCCGCAGGGCCAGACGGATTACCAGGACGTGTACTCTGACCAACTGGCAAGTGTCTTCACTGCCATTTTCAACCTCTCCCTGACTGTAAATACCAACATGTTTCAAGCAGACCAGCAGAGTCCCTGTACCCAAGGACACTAAGGTAAACTGCCTAAATGACTACCCGTAGCACTCACATCTGTAGCCATGAAGTGCATTGAAAGTCTGGTTTATTATTATCAACACCATTATCCCAGAAACCGTAGACCCACTCCAATTTGCGTACTGCCCCAACAGATCCACAGAAAATGCAATCTCTATTGCACTCCACACTGCCCGTTCCCACATGGACAAAAGGAACACGTATGTGAGAATGCTATTCATTGACTACAGCTCAGCGTTCAACACAATAGTGCCCACGAAGCTCACCACTAAGCTAAGGACCCTGGGACTAAAAATCTCCCTCTGCAACTGGATCCTGAACTTCCTGACAGGCTGCCCCCAGGTGGTAAGGGTAGGTAACAACACATCCACCACACTGATCCACAACACAGGGGCCCCTCAGGGGTGCATGCTCAGTCCTGTCCTGTACTCCCTGTTCACTCATGACTGCACGGACAGGCACGACTCCAACACCATCATCAAGTTTGCTGATGACACAACAGTGGTAGGCCTGATCACCGACAACGATGAGACAGCCTATAGGGAGGAGGTCAGAGACCTGGCCATGTGGTGCCAGGACAACAACCTCTCCCTCAATGTGATCAAGACAAAGAAGATGATTGTGGACTACAGGAAAAGGAGGACTGAGCACGCCTCCATTCTCATCGACGGGCTGTAGTGGAGCAGGTTGAGAGCTTCAATTTCCTTGGTGTCCACATCAGCAACAAACTATCATGGTCCAAACACACCAAGACAGTCGTGAAGAGGGCACGACACAGCCTATTCCTCCTCAGGAGACTGAAAAGATTTGGCATGGGTCACCAAATCCTCAAAAGGTTATACAGCTGCACCATCGAGAGCATCCTGACCGGTTGCATCACTGCCTTGTATGGCAACTGCTCTGCATCCGACCGCAAGGCACTACAGAGGGTAGTGCTTACAGCCCAGAACATCCATGGGGCCAATCCTGACATCCAGGACCTCTATACCAGGCGGTGTCAGAGGAAGGCCCTAGAAATTGTCAAAGACTCAAGACATCCTAGTCATAGACTGTCCTCTCTGCTATTGCATGGCAAGTGGTACCGGAGCACCAAGTCTACGTCCAAAAGACTTAACAGATTGTACACCCAAGCCATAAGACTGCTGAACAGCTAATAGAATGGCGACCCATTTCCATTGTCTACAGTATACATAGTCCCTTTAACTCTACCTACATGTACATACTATCTCAATTATCTCTACTAACCTTTGCCCCCATGCATTGACTCTGTACCGGTACCCCCTGTATATAGCCTCACTATTGTTATTTTACTGCTGTTCTTTAATTATTTGTTACTTTTATTTGTAATTTTTTACTTATCTATTTTTCACTTAACATGTATTTTTCTTAAAACTGCATTGTTGGTTAAGGGCTTGGAAGTAAGCATTTCACTTTAAGGTCTACCACAACTGTTGTATTCGGCGCATGTTACAAATAACATTTGATTTGATTTGACACCGTCCAACCGTCCAACAAAACCCTTACTTGCAGGATCCTTCTTGACAATGCAAGCACATATCCACACGGCATACACCTGATTCAGAGCTGCACTGCTTATATCAGACGACTTGTGATGACACAACACGTGGCTGTGTGTGGCATTGCCACAGCCCGAGGGGCGAAGTGCTGAGAGACAGTTCATTGTATACAGAGCTGAGAGTAGAGCATTATAAAGTGAATGGTTAGAGGGGCTAAAGGGGCTCGTTCTGCGATGCCATTATGGGAGGGAGAGAGAAAGAGAGAGAGAAAAGAGAGAGAAAAGAGAGAGAAATACAGCACTGAGAAATAGAGAGCGAGAGAGAGAGAGAGGTGGTGAGCGAGTGCACTTACCCTTATGACCTCTGGGCAGGCATAGTGAGGAGATCTGTCAAGAGAGATACGCACAACAGCTTTACACAAGGCAATGCACACACACTGTGTTTTATATACACAAACACACATCCAATAAAACACAGTTACCAGAACACGTGCACACACACATTGCATGAAGTCACAAACGCATACTCATACACACTGTTCTGAACGTAAGGAGAGTTAGCTTGAGGACTGCGTGACTGCTGCAAATGTCCCAAATAGGTGGAAGGAATATACATACACTTAGGTTGGAGTCATTAAAACTTGTTTTTCAACCACTCCACAAATTTCTTGTTAACAAACTATGACTTTAGAAAGTCAGTTAGGACATCTACTTTGTGCATGACACAAGTAACTATTCCAACAATTGTTTACAGGCAGATTTTTTCACTTATAATTCACTTTATCACAATTCCAGTGGGTCAGAAGATTACATACACCAAGTTGACTGTGGCTTTAAACAGCTTGGAAAATTCCAGAAAATTATGTTGTGGCTTTTGAAGCTTCTGATAGGCTAATTGACATCCTTTGATCTGCTAAATGACTTAAATGTAAATGTAAATGTAATTGGAGGTGTACCTGTGGATGTATTTCAAGGCCTACCTTCAAACTCAGTGCCTCTTTGCTTGACATCATGGGAAAATCTAAAGAAATCAGCCAAGACCTCAGAAAAACATGGTACACCTCCACAAGTCAAGTTCATCCTTGGGAGCAATTTCCAAACGCCTGAAGGTACCACGTTCATCTGTACAAACAATAGTACACAAGTTTAAACACCATGGGACCACACAGCTGTCATAAAGCTCAGGAAGGAGATGCGTTCTGTCTCCTAGAAATTAATGTACATTGGTGCGAAAAGTGCAAATCAATCCCAGAACAACAGCAAAGGACATTGTGAAGATGCTGAAGGAAATAGATACAAAGATATCTATATCCACAGTAAAACGAGTCCTATATCGAAATAGCCTGAAAGGCCGCTCAGCAATGAAGAAGCCACTGCTCCAAAACCACCATAAAAAAGCCAGAGGATGGTTTGCAACTGCACATGGATACAAAGATCGTACTTTTTGGAAAAATGTCCTCTGGTCTGATGAAACAAAAATAAAACTGTTTGGCCATAATGACCATCGTTATGTTTGGAGGAAAAAAAGGGAAGCTTGCAAGCCGAAGAACACCATCCCAACCGTGAAGCACGGGGGTGGCAGCATCATGTTGTGGGGGTGCTTGCTGCAGGAGGGACTGGTGCACTTTACAAAATAGATGACGTCATGAGGAAGGAAAATTATGTGGATATATTGAAGCAACATCTCAAGACATCAGTCAGGAAGTTAAAGCTTGGTCGCAAATGGGTCTTCCAAATGGACAATGACCCCAAGCATACTTCCAAAGTTGTGGCAAAATAGCTTAAGGACAACAAAGTCAAGGTATTGGAGTGGCCACCACAAAGCCCTGACCTCAATCCCATAGGAAATTTGTGGGCAGAACTGAAAAAGCGTGTGCAAGGAGGCCTACAAATCTGACTCAGTAACACCAGCTCTGACAGGAGGAATGGGCAAAAATTCACCCAACATATTGTGGGAAGCTTGTGGAAGGCAACCCTAAATGAATGACCCAATTTAAACAATTTAAAGGCAATGCTACCAAATACTAATTGAGTGTATGTAAACGTCTGACCCACTGGGAATGTGATGAAATAAATAAAAGCTGAAATACATCATTCTCTCTACTCCTATTCTGACATTTCACATTCTTAAAAGAAAGTGGTGATCCTAACTGACCTAAGAAGGGGAATTTTTACTCTGATTAAATGTCAGGAATTTTGAAAAACTGAGTTTAAATGCATTTGTCTAAGGTGTATGTAAACTTCCGACTTCAACTGTACCACCTATTGTATCAGCTCTATTAGCAGAAGCACACACTTAAACAGATTAAAAAACATCTTATGGAACAGCGGGGACTGTGAAGAGACACACACACACAGGTACAGACACACGCATACGCACACATGTGCTAGCACACGCACTCTACACATGTACATTGTAATATTGTTGTATGGTGGTATTATACATGTTCTATTGAAGATATGTAGTGGTGTAATAATGTTATATGATGCCTTTTGTTTTATGTGTAATGTAAGTGACTTAATGTGTTTGGACTCCATGAAGAATGCTAATAAATACAAATACAAATGCACTATGATAAGTTCAGAAGTTCAGATAAGTTCATTGTTTAGTCAGCTACTGAACTAAATAGATTTTTGAACTTCCCAAATGCATCTCAGCCACTGTCTTGTGCTTTGATTATGTGCACACGCTGTGCTGAGCATACATTGTGTAAAAGATGAACCGACACTTTACTGATTGTATTGAATTCTATGCAAGACCTATGCACCTTGTCATAATGTAATTGTCATGCGACTTAAATAACTGTGTTTTGAACATACCCTGTGATTTGAACATACTTTACTGTATATTTGCGTTTTGCATTCTTAGTTAGTAGGAAGATCATTCATGAATAGGAATATTACCTCACCCTTTAGAAGAGGTACGACAGCGGTGTGATTGTTACAGTATCAAAACATGGCTGTGTGTTTAACACTGGATGTACACTCCCTCCTTGTCCTTCCCTTCCTCTCATCAATCTTACCATCTAACATTACATACTCCTGTATTTCTATTACGCGTGCAAGCAGTGTGTGTATTAAGTATCTGGGCCGTTTGTGTTCTGTGTACTGTGTTATTCATTAAATAAAGACACAGTTACTTTGACACACTGACAAGAGTGTTTCCGTGTGTCTGCCTTCTTCTCAACGCAACACACACGCAAGGAGACACACACACATGTACATTCTGTAAACACGAGCTTCCTGATTGCCAGTCAAATTGAATTATGGTAATATATGCAAAACCAGTCAATTTGCCCTAGTCAAACAGAGCACTGTCAGAGCACGCAAATCCAAAAATAATTATAAACCAACACTTTTTTTAACACATTGTTTAGAGCAACTTGTCCTTAGTTGTCTCTAAACGATATTTAATGTTCAATGTTTTTTACATTAGGTACGTTAAATGAAGGATTCCTCAATTTGTCCATGTAAAGTACAGTCATTTTATCTGATAAAGATAATATTTCATAATATGTTTATGAACGTTGGTCTGAGGGCAAAGAAGAGAAGGATCTATCACTCTGTGAGAGTGATATTATATGTCTATGAAGCAAGGATAAAAGTTTAGATGTTTCCATTGTCATCATGCCACTTTTTAGGGTATGCAATCTTTATTTCTATATTCAGCTAATTATAAACTGTACCGGTAACTGCCAAAACAATGGAAACACTTGAGAAAATGAGGGATACAAAGTATATAATATATAATTAATAATAATTTAGTGGGTGCTTATATTTGTCCAATCTTACACATGCACAAGTGTTAATTAGAAATGTTTTTTGTTTTTTTTGCATATCCCAACTCCCCCTGAGACACCCTCAGATGGTCGTCTTGAAGACCCAACACTAGGCAACACAGTGACTAGGGTCTGGTTTCAATGATGGACTATTTTGGCATAGAGGAACTGAAGCAGATAGTGTCGTGGCATAGGGCAGTGATATAGTTCCTCTATGCCAAAAGAGTCCATGATTGAAACGAGACCCTAGTCACTGTGTTGCCTCGGGTCTGATTTTTACAATTTTTCAGGAGAATGGGGTCATGGCCAGGGTCAGCTATTATCAGCAGCGACCCTGGAGCAAATAAGGCTATGTGCCTTGCTCAAGGGCACATCGGCAGACTGTCGATGTGTCCACCCGGGAATCGACCTAGCGCCATTTCGGTTAATGGTTCTACACTCTAACCGTTGGGCTACCTGCTACCCACAAAAGAATGCTAGGAGCTGAGATTGAACCCACAGTCTATGAGGCAGGAGCTCTCTGCTTAGACCACTGCGCCATCTGTCCATTGAAAGCAGGTGCTTTAGTAAAAGTAGGGCACGAGTAGATGAGCATGAAAACGATGTAAACCATATGCCATGGCTGTATTAGTCACCAGATCTCAACCCAATTGAACGCTTATGGGAGATTCTGGAGCGGCGCCTGAGACAGCATTTTCCACCACCATCTACAAAATATGAAATTATGGAATTTCTCGTGGAAGAATGGTGTCGCATCCCTCCAATATAGTTCCTAGACACTTGTAGCATCTATACCAAGGTGCATTGAAGTTCTGGCTGGTGGTGGCCCAACGCCCCATTAAGACAATACTTTTGGCGTTTCCTGTATTTTGGCAGTTACCTGTGTATGTGCAGTGATTTGAGAGTAAAGTTCCAACCCTTGCAACTACCCTTGCATTTGGACCCATGTGACCCTACAAAAAAACATGCATGAGTCACTGTGACAACAGGGCACAAGAAAAGAAAAAGGCATAATTATACAACCACAAATTGGGCCTTAAGGTCAGAGACGTGACATGGCCATCGCCTGAATTCAGTGTCTTTAAAAGGACACCTTGGAACACAAAGTCACACAGTGTCCAACGTGCTTGTCAGATGCACGACTTTGCCTGAGAAAACAAAGCAGACATGTTTTTTTAAAATGGTTTTTTGGCTGTTTATTTGTGTTGAGTCATGGCCTAGTTGTGTTTGTGCGTATGAAATGTTGACAAATAGCTAAGCCCTCGGCAGAGTTCACCTGGGTTAGCATGTTAGCCTGTAATGCCAATTTCCTGCTCTTATCTCCTCTGTCACATTGTGCTGGGCCACACTGTCAGTCTTCCAGGTGATGATGGACAGTGATTTAGCATTGCTACATTGCCTAATCTGTAAAGATGCAGGGTAGGCTATACTGGTCCTGGTTATCTGGGCTGAAGATCTTACTGACCATGCACGCACGCACGCACGCACACACACACACACACACACACACACACACACACACACACACACACACACACACGCAAGTGCAAACAAACACAAGGATGCTGTTATACACACACATGGCTTTAGGACTATGTAGGGATTGGACACGCACGCAAACACTAGTGGTGCGAGGGTCAAGTTGTAGGCTACAGTCAGAAATTACAAAATTATTTTTTGACATGGGGTGCAGGATTTCTTTTGCCTGATTTAGATATGTTTCTGACATTTTGGTAGGCTATTTGTTAGTCAACTCGTCTATAATTTTATACATGCAACTTCCCTTCTGCCATTATATGTTGCCCTAAAAGACTAAAGAAACCCTTGCTCACCAGAATAAAGTCATAAGTCGATAGAATGAATGCTTCAATCTAGTTGACATCGGTAATGTTCTCTGTTATCTCTGCTTCTTTCGCAGAGCAAAGACATTTAGGGACCGAGGAGACAATTTAATACCATTTTTTTAAAGGAATGATTTTCTATGCAAAATGTCCAAATGACTGACATCAGTTGGACCAGTTGTTAAATAGATAGTTGTGAAAATGACCCAACATGTTTCTGATCAAATTTGAGTTCTGCATGGGTGCATATGGTTGAAATTACTATCAGCTTTTAGAATGCAGATAAATACAGCCTATTGTCTATAGAGGTGCTATCAGACTGTGCATTGACATCCTCCCAAGATGCAGAAAATAAAACTGCGTTGCTACAGATGCTGTTTTGATACCCGTGCCGGCCGCGACTGAGGACCCATGAGGCAGCGGTGGTCTTTTGGATTCTCTAAAAACAGAAATAAATAAAACTGTCTTTATTTACAAATTAGTATCTCTCACCGCTGTTCAAGAATGCCCGTTTTCTCACTCACTTTAGGTTATTTGAAAACAAAATAATCTCCAAAATATCATAATTTTTCTAAACAAAGCGATTATTGTTATCATTATTAATTAATTTGGTATTATATAAAAGCCTCTTTAGATATTCTCACAGATCAGATTTGCCCTAACAAAATGCCCTAAGGAATGTTCCTTAAATATTCATTTATAATCCTCCAATCCTCTAAATGTAATTAAGCAATAGGATTTGAAGCAATAGCCCGCGTATGGTCAACTATTTCAGCACTGTTTTACACTGCTCTGAGACAAGCATGGGGACTGGTCTTGATAAATCAATGAGATTTTTATTTTCACTGCATCTCCATTTAGATATTGGTTAGACTACAATTAGGGTGTGGAAATGTTATGTTCTTAGTACTGTAACCTATTCCCGACCGTCACGTTGAACAACGCCATATTTTCTGAGGGTTTTTCTTGGAATAGAACCACCATAATATTATTCAAATTAGTTAAGCTACATTTCTTAACCTCTTGCTTCTACTTGGGACGCTTGCGTCCCAACTAGAGCTCTGGAAATGCAAATGCGCTACGCTAAATGCTAATAGTATTAGTTAAAACTCAAAAGTTCATTAAAATACACATGCAGGGTATCAAATTAAAGCTACACTCGTTGTGAATCCAGGCAACAAGTCAGATTTTTAAAATGCTTTTCGGCGACAGCATGAGAAGCTATTATCTGATAGCATGCACCAATACACTACAACACAAAAGCACAGCAGGGGACGTAAACAAAATAATTAGCATTTCGGCGTTACACAAACCGCACAATAAAATAGAAAACAGTCATTACCTTTCACCATCTTCTTTTGTTGGCACTCCTAGATGTCCCATAAACACTATTGGGTCTTTATTTCGATTAAATCGGGCCATATAAAGCCAAGATATCGTTATATGTAGACTGTGTGATAAACGAAAAAAACAGCGATTTCACAACGTAACGTCATTTTTTAAAATTCAAAAAGTAGACAATAAACTTTCACAAAACACTTCGAAATACGTTTGTAATGCTACTTTAGGTATTAGTAAACGTTAATAAGCGATAAAAATCATCCTTAGGCGATGTAAAAATCATTAGCTGTCGTCTTGGAAAAAATTTCACGAGAGAGCTCTTCCGGAATGATCTGGGCGGAGACCGGAGGTAAGTGGTGCCCCTGTTTCGGTTCAACCAAGAATCAAAGATGATTCAATTCACAAGACTCTAGACAACATGGGGATGCTGTGGGAGTTGAATGCTCGGTCTTATCTAATTCGGCTCACTGTTAACAATTGCTGGAAGTGGCGCAAGGATATTTATTTCCATTTTCTGTGATCAGGTTTTCCTGCGCTTTCCGATGTAACGCACGTTATGTTATAGCCACAGTCGTGATTTAACCAGTTTTAAAAACGTCCGAGGGTTTCCTATCCACACATTCTAACCATATGAACGTACTATATTCCTGGCATGAGTAGCAGGGCGCTGAAATGTTGCGCGATTTTTAACAAAATGTTCAAAAAAGTAGAGGGTCGACTTAAGAGGTTAAAACCAATCCCATAAACTATGTTCTTACAAAAAAGGTTACAAATTCTCTAGTACAGTCAATATTTAAGACTATCAAATGCTTCTCAAAGATGCCGTCTGGTGGTCAAACTACCACTAAATAGCATTAATGGCAACAGTGGCTGACAATTAAATAACGTGCCATACATGCTGACCACACCGCTCGTGTAGCGTGCACGAGCACTGCACAATAAATTTATACATACAGTACATGTTATTCAATCATAGCACCCACACTCCTCCCGCACACCAACAAGCATCTGCGTTGCCAGGCATTACAATAGAAGTCCGTTCTATTTGTGATGCTGAACGCGGTGCAAGTCCTGCCTCTCTTCTTCTGCTTATAGAAGCAGATTCCCACGTGCCATCTGCTCATTGGTTATACCCACGCTTGTGATTGAAAGATGAACTTCGGTCGGTCATGGTAAAACACCGTTTATTATGAAAGTTAGATGCCAATTGCTATATAAAATCCAAAGAAGAAAAAGCCTGGAAGGAGGAGAGATGACTAGAAATTATTCGGTTGACCGTTTTATGCGTGGATTAATTGTCGGAGTAGAAGACCTTGTGCATTTCAGGTAAAATAACAACTCAGTGTTTATATCCCAGGACAAATTAGCTAGCAACAGCAAGCTAGTTAACTAGGACAAATTAGCTAGCAACTGCAAGCTAGCTAAATTTCCATAAATGTTTAATGCTTTTCGACCTGTCCTCAAATAAATATAATTGGTTCAGAGTTTCTTTTGATATTTCAAACTGCGTGGCGTGATCGCGTTTGGTGTGGGGGACAAAATGAATTTGCTCACGCACGTGCCCGGTTTGGGTATGGTGATAGAATTCTGCAGCCCGCAAAGTGTGCTTTTAAAGGAAGAACCACTGTACAGTATTTCTCCACTCCTGTTCACGAGTCAAAATGTTGCCTAAATTTGATGCAGCCTATCATTTTACTGCAAGAAATCCCTTATTCTGCAGGAGTTAATATCAAGGCTATGTGAGAGGTTACAGAGCTGTAGTCATGTCCAGATTTCAGTTTCCATTTAACTCATCTGGATAGCAGGCTACAGTTCCCTTGACGTGCCACAGGCCTATTTGAAGTCCCCGTTTTGTGACTGTCGAATTTGTGTAGTCTTAATTAACAATCATCACACACTGATCTCATCCTCTTTTACCATTTCACCAAATCTTTCTGAAACATTACTTTTCTGCCCCCTTCCTTCTCTTTTTTTGCCCCCTTCCTTTGCCTAAAATAATGAAAGAAAAACCTCAATGTAGCCTATAGTTATAAATTGAACAAGGATGATACATTACGCAAGCACACACACACGCACGCGCACGTGCACACACACACACACGCACACACACACACAAACACACAAACAGTTGGCTCACCCGCAGCTGGTCTCCAGCAGACTATCCCCGACCTGCAGAGACGCCATGCCAAAGTCTGCTATCCTGATGTTGTTCTTCTCATCTAACAACAGGTTCTCTGGCTTCAGATCTCTGTGACTGTGGAGAGGAGGAGGGAAGGAGGGAGGGAGTGAGAGGGAGAGAAGGAAAGGGTGAGGGAGAGGGAAAGAGAGAGAAAAACATAATTTACCCAAGTACCAAGCAGAGGTGAAAACAAGAAAACCTGACAGTCTAACAGGACCGGAATTATGCATTTCCCAGGAATGTTGTCCAGGAAATCTCTATAAAAATATACACATTATACTATCATTTCCTTTGATGAGACGCTAATGTTTCCGCTTTCCAATAGTCCAGTGTCAGGAGCAGGTCTAGGCAGGGATACTGTAAAAATCACTTTGTGATAACTGCTGATGTAAAAATGATGCATTTGATTGATTTTGATTGATTGATTGATTAATGACTCACCATATGGAGTGACTGTGGCAGAAATCCAGAGCTGAGATGATCTGTCTGAAGAACTTCCTGGCCTCCTTGGGCGTTAACCTTCCCTTCTTGACCAGGTAGTCAAACAGCTCTCCGCCTGACACGTGCTCTAGCACCAGATACCTGGGGAGGGAGGGAACCACACACGTTAGATACACAGACTAGAGCTTTATATTATATATATTACATCATATCTCTATAGTAGGTGTCCAGGCACGACTCCAATACCGTCATTAAGTTTGCCGACGACACAACAACAACAGTAGGCCTGATCACTGACAATGATGAGACAGCCTATAGAGAGGAGGTCAGAGACCTGGCCGTGTGGTGCCAGGATAACAACCTCTCCTTCAATGTGATCAAGACAAAGGAGATGATTGTGGACTACAGGAAAAGGAGGACCCAGAATGCCCCCATTCTCATCGACGGGGCTGGAGTGGAGAAGGTTGAGAGCTTCAAGTTCCTTGGTGTCCACATCACCAACAAACTATCATGGTCCAAACACGCCAAGACAGTCGTGAAGAGGGCACAACAAAGCCCATTCCCCCTCAGGAGACTGAAAAGACTTGGCATGGGTCCTCAGATCCTCAAAAATTATTACAGTTGCACCATCGAGAGCATTCTAACTGGTTGCATCACTGCCTGGTATGGCAACTGCTCGGCCTCCGACCGCAGTTGCCATACCAGGCAGTGATGTAGATCGTATGGCCCAGTACACCTATACTAGGCGGTGTCAGAGGAAGGCCCTAAAAATTGTCAAAGACTCCAGCCACCCTAGTCATAGACTGTTCTCTCTGCTACAGTACCGCATGGCAAGCGATACCGGAGCACCAAGTCTAGGTCCAAAAGGCGTCTTACCAGCTCGACTAACCTGTGCCCCGCACATTGACTGCACCCGTACCCCTTGTATACAGCCTCGCTACTGTTATTTTACTGCTGCTCTTTAACTATTTATTTGTTATTTTTTACTTAACTATTTTTTACTCAACACTTATTTTTCTTAAAACGGCATTGTTGGTTAAGGACTTGTAAAGTAAGCATTTCACTGTGTTCGGCGCATGTGACGAATACAATTTAATTTGTTATGTGTCTCTGGATAGGTATTACAAAGTTAGTTTACAAGATCCAGGACTGCTTGTAGTGAAAGGCCAGGAACAGCTAGCCTCAAGCTGGCAGAAGCTGACTACACATTTACATTATATTGACATTTTAGTCATTTAATGGGGCACACCCAATCATTAATTCATGTTGATCCTGAAACCACTGCTTTTAGTGCACCCTCAAGTGTTAATATGTATTTCTAACATTTGGAGCATTGGTCTTCGATCCATAGAAGTTCCTCTCCTCTGTAGTTGTATCTACAGCGGTTGCTACTGTGAGAGTATATGTGGTAACTCTTGTGGTAACTCTTGTGGTACTTTCTGCGGTAGCTACTGTGCTAGATCTGTGAGAAAGCACTGAAGACATACTGTGGTATCCCTACTGTAGCAGGATACTCCAAATTCCCACAACCCCCCTCTCTTCCACTCACAACACTTCCTGATTTATTAGCAGATTAAGGGACCTGTCAATGCTAGTTAAATTAGGAACACATTCACACATGATTTGTGAGTGGGAAAATGTATCCGAGGCAAACACTTTGCGTCCGTGTCGGCGATTCGTCTGTGTCATCGGAATATTAGGGAAACAAATTCCCACACCAGTCGTCGCTGGCGACTTTAACAATTATTGAATAGTGCATTAAGCAGAGCCATTGGAGCAGGGACACAGGAAAGATTAATACATAGGATAACATATGGATCTACATTAAACCCACAGGCTTCTGAATAGGCAGCTAAAACTGAGGGAGACCCAATGAAACATTACATGCCAGTGTTAGAATGGCCCTGGAAAATACATTTCTCAAGTGATTTTCAGCTTGTATTTCTTGTTTGCTCAAGTGATTTTCAGCCTGCCTTGCTTGTTTGCTAGCGTGTTGCTATGCATTGGTGCTTCTCCAAATATGCAATTTAACAGTTTAAGGGAAGCACATTTGTTACAGCGCTTCAGTGAACCAAATAGTTTTTGGAAAGGACACTTACAAATATTTCTTGTTTTCGTAGACGTCGTGCAACTTTAAAACGTGAGGGTGCTCTATGAGCTTCAGAATGGCTATCTCTCGCTCCACCTGCAGAAAGAGAAAAAAAGAGAGAAAATTAGGAGAAATGAATAATATTAGTGTGTGATTCAAAGTACTTATGGAATACTTTAATGGCCCTAAAAAAATGTTTTTAAATTGCATAACTCCTAGATGGATGTAATGTAAGTACTGACTATCCATGAGATCTTTAACATTGGAGCCCACTCAACAAAAACCATTTGGTGCTAGGGCCTGAACAATGAAGAGGAAAACGTGCAGACACAAAGAGAGAGCATAGAGGAATGGAAAGGGAGAGTACATAGGAGAAAAATAAAGACTGAGACAGCGAGACGTGGTGGGAATAAGAGACTGACTGGCATTGCCAGAGCCCATGTCTAGCCTGGCAGCTTGGGTCCATGCCAGGGCCTGCGGGAACAGTTGTTATGCTACCACTTGTTAAGGTCCTGCTCCTGCCACAACGCAACCACAAACCAGCAAATTTAACTCATTAATCACACACTGGTATCTGATATTACTCTATCGTAATACACCACGACACAGCAGATAGGTGGGGACATTTCAACTACCTGTTTTCACACTCTGGAAAAGGTAAAAGGGTACAGAACCTCCACCTGATAATGTGGCAACATTTTCCAATGGACCTTGGGCTAAACTTGAGGTAGGTTTATGGATGTGATAGAAAGGTACAGTACATATGTTCCTTGCATAGAACATTGGGTTATTTTGGCCACACACCATGTGACTCACAAATACTTTGTGGTCTGTACAGCTACTACAGACATTTGTGTCATGTTCTTTCACAAACAGTACTCCTACATAGTCACAGAAAAAGAAAAAAAAACATAATGACGAGACACATTAGTGACCAATAATAAAAATGTCAACTGCATTTTTTTTTGCCTCCAAACATCCAGACAAAACAGCTACTGTTTGTGTACCATTTGTGCCATGAACAGTTAGCCCGTACTGACATCATCATGAATGTCGTGTGGCAGCCTCCATTTTGTGTGATACTGTCAAAGTCAATAAAGCGTCATGATTCAAACGAACATATCAGACCAGAAAGACGTGAGAGCATGGTCCACACCTTGAAATGGTTACAACTTAACCTCAACATGAGGTGAAGAAGATAAACTCACCAGACTAGACCAAGTCACCGCCAGTCTGCAGCTGCGTGTGTAAAGTGGTTTGGAACATTGACTATCTACCTGAGGAAGAGGAGAAGAAAACTCCCCTCTCAGACAATCAATGGTATGGCTAAGTAGCTGCTCTTAGGAAACAGCCCATTGGAGACCAGACAACTAAGAAGAAGGACATCTGGCCTCCCGGGGGGCTCAGTGGTCTAAGGCACTGCATCACAGTGCTAGTTGTGCCACCAGAGATTCTGGGTTCGAGCCCAGGCTCTGTTGCAGCCGGCCGTGACTGGAAGGCCCATGGGGCGACACACAATTGGTCCAGCGTCGTCCGGGTCAGGGAGGGTTTGGCCGGCAGGGATATCCTTGTCTCATTGTACACTAGCGACTCCTGTGGCGGGCCGGGCACAGTGCACGCTGACCAGGTCGCCAGGTGTACAGTGTTTCCTCCGACACATTGGTGCGGCTGGCTTCCGGGTTGGATGTGCATTGTGTCAAGATGCAGTTTGGCTTGGTTGGGTTGTGTTTCGGAGGACGCATGGCCCTCGACCTTCGCCTCTTGAGTCCGTACGGGAGCTGCAGCGACGAGACAAGACTGTAACTACTACCAATTGGTTACCACGAAATTGGGTTAAAAAAAGGACATTGTGACCTCTGGTTGACAATTAGAGCATGTACAAGTAGCCCACAGGAAAGGCTAACCGAAACAACTTTCCGAGAGGGCTTGCTTCCGACCGAGATAAACGACGAACGAACGGCATTCAAGACGTAAATACATTCATTATTTTCTTAGTCCAAATGAGTGGCGGTTCGTGGGCAAGGTATATGATTGATGTGAGGACAGTCCTAAAATCTATCCATGATAAATGTCCCTTTTCCTCTATCAGTCTATTTACCCACCCCCTTCTCCATCTCTGTGTAATAAGCCATCATATCTTGTCAGTCTACTAGGGACCTTTGTCGTTATTATTTAGTTAGCTAGTAAATAATGAAACCAATTTGTGTAGTACTGAATAATGCTCAAAGCTGGGGTTCTTGCGGAACCAAGAAGGTTATGACTGTTCAGAATGATCATTGATGTGAGGTAATGATTAATTTGTGACTGTTATTGATATATAACTTATAACTTGTAATAGCCCATGGGTCCTAACTGTCTTGGGTCAGCTGTGAGCTGCTGCAAGGTGATGTGTCCCAATGTAGTCCTTAAGTGCTATTTCTCTTAAGTACCCAATTGTCCTGAAATCCTCATGTGAGTGTGCCATTGTCCTCCCCATGTTGTATGTTTATCTTGCTCTGATATCTTGCAGCAGATCTATCCTGTACTCTGTTTTCATACCCACTTTACCTTTCCTAATGACAGCGTGCCATAACTTTACCCACATACCAACAACAAAGAGGCACTGACACACCCACAGGGAAAGGGTAGAAGGGTGAAAGACAGACAAGACGAGACGAGAGGCGAGGGAAGAGGGTTAGGAACTAGGAAAGTGAGGCACAGGGGACAGAAGCAACCACAAAAACGAAATTATATTCCCATCAAAGCCCCCAATCTTCAAAGGTTCAGTCACTGGGATCGGGGCTGGAGCCTTGGAGCATAGGGAAATAAATAATGAAACCCTTTAAGCTTTGGGCCAGTGGCTGGCCCCACCAAGCCCTCTGCCGTGCCAGCTTCCCCTTTTTGCCTTCCTTCTCTCTGCCTTCTCTCACAGACAGGGAATGAAGGAAGGAGGAAGGGAGAGAGATTCCGAGAGAGAGTGATAGACAGAGGGAAGGAGAGAGAGGGACTGAGTGATAGTTTCTTGTTTACAGCAGCACTTCAATTTTCTCCTGTCCCTTTCTCTGTCTGTCTCTCTCTAACTTTTCTCCTATTCTCTTATTTCTATCTTTCACACACTCTGGCTCTCTCTCAGAAGTGCTATGCTATCAAGGCCTTAACAACAGGTATGCTAATGCCTAGGTGCTAGTAACGTTTATCTGTTTACAACCGGAATGCTAACGCTAGGTGCTAGCAAAATTGCTATGTTTACGGCAGGGATTTGAATGATAGGTGCAAGCATCAGCGACGAGGATAGTGTACACCTGAAGCCACATAAGCTCCCACTTTCACACACTCTCTCATGTCCTGTGGGAATCAACATTTAGAACGCATTTCCATACCATGAAGAAGTTCACAAAAAATGTACAGCCATATATGCATAGAAAATATGTATTAGACACACATCTATGAATATGCATGCCACACCAGTATGCACGCAGCACGTGTGCACACACACACACACACACACACACACACACACACACACACACACACACACACACACACACACACACACACAGACATAAAATACAATTGACACTGTACAGTAAGTGTGTGTGCATGTCCGTGTGCCTGTGCCCACACCTGTGTGGAACATCAATGGACATCCACACCTCTGTGTATGTTCTAACCCCACAGCTTGTGTCACTGATGAAGTGAAGCATCATTATACATTTGTCCAGGGGGGCACGGTTTTTGAAACGGTTCAAACGGAATTTTAACCCACAAGTCGTAGCTCGCGGTTTAAGCCCTTCCTCTATCCCAATCCACAATGCCCTAACGAGTGTCTACTAGATGGTAACAAGCACTCGCATTGCACCTAGTGGATGATATTGATATTTCTTGCACAAGTCATCTCCTGAAGTCCTGGGGACCTGGAAAAATGTCTAACACCGCAGTGGATCTGGTGTGACCTGGCTACAGTATAGTACTTCTATATTCATAGAGCAGAGTAGGAAGTTCTACTATGGAGTGAGATTAGATTATTGTAAATGTATAGAACAGTTATGTTGTATAATTTGCAATGATTATGAGTCTAATCTCACTCGATATTCTTAGTCTAAATGCCATGTCATTATCTCAGAAGGGTGCTGGTGATGATGTTAGGTGGTGAACTCTGTCTCTGCAACATCTCATCTCCTCCGGTTTCTAAATGTCAAGTCTCTGGTGCTCAGACTGTCTTCAGGTGTTACACACACACACTCAATCTAGGATCTCACACACACGCACACACACACCACACACACACACACACACACACACACACACACACACACACACACACACACACACACACACACACACACACACACACACACACACACACACACACACACAGCTGACTAATAAATAAATAAACTAATAATGATCAGTACAATGAGAGATTATTCTTGGTCAGGGCTGCCAGATTGAATGATTCCAGTAAACAGGACTGATTATCCAGACCATTTCCAGAGGGAAACCCACCCTGCCAAACTCCCCACTTTTCCCGCAGACAGACTCAAGGTCAACTGACTTACTACTACCAATGACAAAAAAATCATCCAAATTGCAGCTGTAATGGCTAGATTAACTTGGCTATCATTAGAGAATGGCGGTTCCCAGATCATAAATGAAAATTCCAAAATCGATTTAAAAGGCTTGTATGGAAGTATAGAGGACGATTAGGGGTTAAAACGTGAGAGAATTATAAATATAATTTATAAATCCAGCACAGTGGGTTTGAAATTGCTAATAAACAAACACGTGAACTGTAATTGTCCAAATTATATGCGGGGTTGGTATGGTTCTGAACACTCCTGTCAAGTCAATTATGGAAAACAAGGGGAATGCGGATCCGGAGATAAGCGCATGAAAGCCGGAATGGAGTAGTGAAGGGGAGAGAAGCATGGAGATGCATCCTATTCCTTTGCTGTCATATCAAATAAGCCCTCGTCCCTTCCCCCATCATCCACCCTGCCATCTCCTTGGATCAGTGACACACTCACCCATGTACAAGGTAAACAACCCCCGCCCGCCCACCCCCTACCCTATCATGGAGATGGAGACAGACAACGCAATTTATTACGCTCAATTATTCCACATATGGTGTGTTAATGTGTAGTAATAAAGTGTTGAGGAGTGGGGCGATGGGGGAAGAGACGGTCACACAACAGACCTTAGAGAAATTAGGTGAGACAACTTGTCAGGTCCACAGCTGCTCCTGTAGGCTCCTGAGAGAATGTGTGTGTGTGTGTGTGTGTGTGTGTCATACATAATGGTGTCTTTGAATAAAACCAGCCGTGGTATATTTCATACACCATGGTGCGTGTACAGTATAGTGTAACATCTGATGAAAATGATCATGTATTTTCACTGTTCAGTACCAAGACTAACTCCCACAAGAAGATTTATTGTGCAGTAAGAAGCTTCTACCATTCATATCCGATCAAATCAAATGTTATTGGTCACATACACATATTTAGCAGATGTAACAAAATGCTTGTGTTCCTAGTTCCAACAGTGCAGTAGAATCTAACAATTTATAACAATAGACACAAATCTAAAGGTAAAATAATGGAATTAAGAAATATATAAATATTAGGACGAGCTTCACCGGGGTCTACGGGGGCTCTGCTATTCCTGTCATTTGTGGGGGGGGGGGGTAAGTTAGAGGAGCCTCTGGTGGGGCTAGGGTTGGGCTGAGGGCTCCGGCTCAAAATGGAAAACAGCCATCAACCACTATTATGGGAAGCTCCGTGGTTAGATTGGTGGAAGTCCGAAATACCCGTACACTTTGTTTTGCTGGAGCTAGGGTATTGGATTCATCAGAAGTCATGCCCACCATCAAGAAACAGATTCCTGCTCTGAAACAGTTGTGTTGCATATTGGGTCTAATGATATTATGCATGTGAGTTCTGTCAAGCTTAAGAGACCATTTCTTACAGCTCTTGGAGAATGCTCAGAAATGAGCAGAACATATAATTGTCTTGGGCCCAATTCCATTTGTGTTAGCCATCTCTAGTCTCTTCAGCAGTGGTTAATGCATGTCCTTCGTCGACAATTTTGACTCCTGGAATAGGCCTGGCTACTTTGTGGAAGACAGAATTCACTTAGGTGAAAATGGCTCCTGGCTATTATCATCAAACATTGGAAAGGTTCTTGGTCAACTAAATTGATGTGAGGACAATATTAGCATTACATGTAAGTCAGTTTTTACCATCTCCTCTTTGGTCATTGTGAGAGTTCCACATGTCATATCTGAAAGTGGTGACATGTCTAATGGTGCTAACCGGAGAAATGTAATTGCTATTCCTGTCACGCCTGCTCCCACTCTCCCTCCCTGGAGCGCGAAGGCGCCAGGCTCCCCAGCATTACGCACTCCTGCCACCATCAGTACGCACTCCTTCCTTTCCCCGTCACGCGCATCAGCATATTATTGGACCTCACCTGGACTCAATCACCTGTTTATTACCTCCTCTATATTTGTCAGTTCCCCATCTCTGTTCCTCCGCTGCTGCATTAATTGTCATTTGACCTTGTGTATCCGTGTGCTGACGCTGCTCCTGTCTTGTTCTGTCTATTTCTAATTACATGTCAACTCCCCGTACCTGCTTCTCGGCTCCAGCGTTGGTCCTTACAATTCCTACTTTGTTTTCTTTTCCTACTAGGTATATTCCAATCTTTGAGTCTACTGTTGTGCTGAAATCGCAAAAGTAATCTGACTTGTATTGAAACTCTGTGCGAATTTAAATGCAGAAAATGTTTGACATTTTTACATCTGTACATTCGTAGTTTATTACCTAAAATAGATCATGTCAAGATCTGGGCCTCTAAGGCAGACCGTGATACATATTTTTTTAATCTAAAACCTGGTTAACTGATAAAACCCTGGACTCAGAGGTTGCTATGGATGGTTACAATGTGTTGCTGATAGGAAAGTCAACGGTGGTGGAGTTGCTATTTACACAAATAATCATCTTTCTGTGTCTCTGTTAAAGGCTACCTCCAGTCCTAAACAATTTGAATTGAGTCTTCAGTTGGGCTCAAACTCAACAATACCAGTTATAGGAATCTATCATCCACCCTCCGCCAAGAACGACGTCACTGATTGAATTGCCATTTTTACTACCCCAGAGGTGTTGACGCAGGATGCTGACTGTTTAAAGGATTTTTGTACTAATCTAAATTTGACCCAGCTGATTACAAAGCATACTCGTCCAAACTTAAAGGTCCCTACAAAATCGACTTTGATTGACCTCATACTTACAAATAAAAATCCAATCAAATTTTGTTGGACACATACACGTGTTTAGCAGATGTTATTGCGGATGTAGCAAAATGTTTGTGTTTCTAGCTCCAACAATGCAGTAATATCTAACAAATAATATCTAACAATTTCACAACAATACACACACATCTAAAGTAAAGGAATGGAATTAAGAATATATAAATATTTGGACGAGCAATGTCCGCGACATGGTTGGTTTTCTATTTATAATCTGTGATTGTCTGTAGACCCTGCCACATACGTCTCATGTCTGAGCCGTTGAATTGCGATTGATAGAACTTCAGTAACGTTTTCCTCAAATTTCCTTTGTTCAAATCCCCAGCTACACTAAATGCGGCCTCAGGATAAGTGGTTTCCAGTTGCATAAAGTCCAGTGTCGTTCCTTCAGGGCTATCGTGGTATAGGCTTGAGGGGGAATATACACGGCTGTGACTAAAACTGAAGAGAATTCTCCTGTGAGGTATAAAACGGTCAACATTTTACTGTGAGGTATTCTAGGTCGGTTGAACAAAAGGACTTGCGTTTCTGTATGCTATCACAATCACACCATGAGTAGTTAATCATGAAACATACACCACCGTCTTTCTTCTTACCGGAGAGTTCTTTACGCCTGTCTGTGCAATGTACTGAGAACCCAGATGGCTGTATGGACGGGGACAGTATATCTCGAGATAGCCATGACGTCTCTCTGGAAGGAGATCCTCACCTTACTTTATTGTCCAGAGACTGAACATTAGCGAGTGATATACTTGGAAGCGGTGGACGGTGTGCACGCCGCTCGAGTCGGACTAGAAGTCCACTCCGAATACCTCTTCTCCGCCGGCGGCATCTTGGAGCAGCCTCTGGGATAAGTTCAATTTCCCTGGGGGGTACGAACAAAGGATCCAATTGGGGAAAGTCGTATTCCTGGTCGTAATGCTGGTGAGTTACCGCCTGTCTGATATCCAAAAGTTCTTTCTGCCTGTATGTAATAACACAAAAAACATTCTGGGCTAATAATGTAAGAAATAACACACAAAAAAACAAAATACTGCCAAGTTGCAGAGGAGCAGAGCTTCCATGTCTGTCGGTACCATGTCTCTCACCATTATAATCAGTTGGTAAAAAACAATGTGCCACTCAGTCTGATAAGATGTGATTGGTGGACTATAGTAGGCCTAGTCCCAGTCCCAGCATCTCAGGCTCTGATTGGTTGAGATGGCCTGTGGATTCCAGAGGGAATTGTGGGTAGTGTAGTTGGCTGTGGATGAATGTAGTACCTGATTGGGCTAATCAGTGCTAACGAGACAGAGCGCGTCAAAGGCGCAAGTGGCATCCCCCTGTGAGGAGTATGAGAGTGTGTGTGTGTGTGTTTGTGTGTCATGCGTCATACCCATTTCTTTAGAGGAGCTGAAGGAGTGCAGATGTTCTCTCTTCCCCTCTCGCTGCATCCTTCCCTCTTTCTTTCCCTATTCCCTCGTCCCTCTCTTTCCCCTCTCTCTCCATCATTAGTCGAACAGACTGTTAGTATTCAGTGAAAACAGAATCATCTAAGAATCAGAGACGGCATGAGAGTCATCATTTTATACACACATATATATATATATATATATATATATATATATATATATATATATATATATTTGGATGATCTAAGTCCACAACAATGCTCAAACTGCATCAGGAGACCACTTTTGAGGTCTGGAAAAAATGTAAGAAATGTAGATTTTGGGGTGTAGTTACCCTTTAATGCAGGTGGAACCAGCAAGAGACCGTTGGTTAGCGATGTTTCTGTAGCACTCATGTAATTGCAAAGCTTTCAAAACAAAATGCCACTGGATTGATGCAACTCATCATGATATCATTCTGCCAGGTTGGCATAGGCTACTTGATCCCATTCAAAGATACTAGTCAAATCCCTGGTAATAATGTGTTAATAAAGCACTGCTGTTTTTACAGTCACCTCCATTACCACCAATGATCTCACTTATCTCATGAATTTAGCTCCTGTCTCTATGCATTAACTCTGAGGGATTAACACATGTTCATTGTCACCAACACAAAGTCATTAAGAAAAAAATCCACATGCAAAACTAGACACAGATATGCAAAACCATTCACAATGCACTCTCATACGCATCTAAACAATTAGATAGATGTGTACGAGAGTGCAGTGTGAATGGTTTTGCATATCTGTGTCTAGTTTTGCATAACGGTAGGCACAATGCAGATCTACACAAAACTCTCTCTCTCGCACGCACGTGCACACGCACGTGCACGCGCGCACACACGCACTGCAATCAGTGTCTCACATATGTTAATTGATTGGTAATGTGTAGGCTCTTCCTCTCTACCACTAGCAGTGTTCTGAGCACTGGGATCAATGGGAAATTCTTACACAGGAAGTCTATAATCTCCCTAACACAGCCCACCAACTCCCTACGCATGAAATGTGCATGTGCGCACGCGCACACACACACACACACACACACACACACACACACACACACACACAATAACTGAGAGAAATGTATAGAGAGGTCTTCATCAATTGATTGATGGTGCTGTGAGAGCCCCTGAGCGAAGATCTGCTTACCCACCCATTCACCATCTCCACAGAGGGACTGGTCCTGAACAGCTGTGTGTCTGCTGCAGTATCAGTGTGTGTGTTTGTGTGTCTTCGTGCATGTGTGCTTGAGTGTGTGCGTGCGTGCGTGCGTGCGTGCGTGCGTGCGTGTGTGTGTGTGTGTGTGTGTGTGTGTGTGGGTGTAAGTATGTGGTCAGAGGATATTTACAGACAGCCCTGTAATAAAACTAGTGATCTCTAGAGATTAAAGTTACACTGAGGACCAGTAATGTGTTCATTAGTGGGCCCTGAGGACTACTAACGATGTAGTATCAATTACTTATGTGGGAAGAGAGAAAAGATGGATGAAAGCCTTCCTCCTGATTTACAGAATAATTGAGATGTGGTGTCAATGGCCCTGCTCTTCAGAGAAGTCTTCTACAGTGTGATGGACAAAGACTAAGGTCATACGTTGAAGAGTGTGTGGGTTCAAGGTGAGTCAATAACACTTTCACAGATCCTCAACAACACACATCATTGAATCAAACAGGCTGCTCCTCGGTCAACACAGTGTCAATGACCAGATCATTCTACTGGCTATCCTACGACAGAGGAATACACACACACACACACACACTCACTCACACCCACTCTCTCGCTCACACAAAGATGTCAGAGGAAGGCCAAACTGACCGACATTCATCTCCCTGCATCCTATGAAAGTTACTCAGGGGCAAACACACACAACACACATAGGGCGCGCACACACACGGACCCATCCAATAATCACACCATCCAGCCTCTCCTGACAAATCAATGGCCTAGCTCTGCGTGGGCTTGAGCATTCTTAATGAGTTATCAGGATTGATTGGGGAGACGCTCGTTTGAAGCTCTTCCAAATCCCACTTTAATTGAAATGCGATACGGAGCTGAGGGCCATGGAGTTGGAAGTCAATTGGAACATCCGCTCAGAAATCAAACTACCATCTGTTGCTGTGATAACAAGGGCTGAGTCCGAAAACATAATTAACTGTCAAATCCTTGCTTCCCCAGTCCTCTTTTCCTCAATTTTTATCAAAGCACATTGGAGGAGAGGATCCAAGGTCCCTCCCCTGGACCTCCTTCTCCAATGAGCTTTGAGAGGACAGCCTACTGTAAGAGTAGAGATAGAGAGGATGGGGTGTTTAGTTTTGAATGAGGCGACGAGCTGAGGACTGCAATCCGAGTCATGCTGTGTTGGCGTGATGTGAGTTGGCTGGAGGATGTTCCAGGAAGACATTGGGAATAGTGGGTATTTGATGCAGTCACGCAACACTCATTCAGATAGAAGACCACCATATGATTGTCACGACATAGTGTCATGTTAACCTCTTGAACCTCTGGGGGCAGTATATTTCATTTTTGGATGAAAAACGTTCCCGTTTTAAACAAGATATTTTGTCACGAAAAGATGCTCGATTATGCATATAATTGACAGCTTTGGAAAGAAAACACTCTGACGTTTACAAAAGATATTGTCTGTGAGTGCCACAGAACTAATGCTACAGGCGAAACCAAGATGAAATTTCATACAGGAAGTGAGCCAGATTTTTGAGGCGCTGTGTTCCAATGTCTCCTTATATGGCTGTGAATGCGCAAGGAATGAGCCTACACTTTCTGTCGTTTCCCCAAGGTGTTTGCAGCATTGTGACGTATTTGTAGGCATATCATTGGAAAATTGACCATAAGAGACTACATTTACCAGGTGACCGCTCGGTGTCCTCCGTATTGCGTAATCTCCAGGTGCGTGCATTTTTCCATTTTGAACAGAGGAGAAACCAAACTGCCACGAGTGACTTATCATCTAATAGATATGTGAAAAACACCTTGAGGATTGATTCTAAACAACGTTTGCCATGTTTCTGTCGATATTATGGAGTTAATTTGGAAAAAGGTTTGCGTTGTAATGACTGAATTTTCTGTTTTTTTTCTTAGCAAAAATTGATGAACAAAACGAAGCGATTTCTCCTACACAAATAATATTTTGGGAAAAACTGAACATTTGCTATCTAACTGAGAGTCTCCTCATTGAAAACATCCGAAGTTCTTCAAAGGTAAATGATTTTATTTGAATGCTTTTCTTGTTTTTGTGAAAATGTTGCCTGCTGAATGCTAGGCTTAATGCTTTGCTAGCTATCAATATTCTTACACAAATGCTTGTGTAGCTATGGTTGAAAAGCATTTTTTGAAAATCTGAGATGACAGTGTTGTTAACAAAAGGCTACGCTTGTGAGGCAATATATTTATTTCATTTCATTTGCGATATTCATGAATAGTTAACGTTGCATTATGGTAATGAGCTTGAGGCTATAATTACGCTCCCGGATACGGGTCTTTTTCTTAGCCAAACGTGATGAACAAAACGGAGCGATTTCTCCTACACAAATAATATTTTGGGAAAAACTGAACATTTGCTATCTAACTGAGAGTCTCCTCATTGAAAACATCCGATGTTCTTCAAAGGTAAATTATTTTATTTGAATGCTTTTCTTGTTTTTATGAAAATGTTGCCTGCTGAATGCTAGGCTTAATGCTATGCTAGCTATCAATACTCTTACACAAATGCTTGTGTAGCTATGGTTGAAAAGCATTTTTTGAAAATCTGAGATGACAGTGTTGTTAACAAAAGGCTAAGCTTGTGAGCCAATATATTTATTTCATTTCATTTGCGATTTTCATGAATAGTTAACGTTGCGTTATGGTAATGAGCTTGAGGCTATAATTACGCTCCCGGATACGGGATTGCTCGTCGCAACAGGTTAAACAATCACTGATAGGAATCCCTCGTTGAAAGCGTTGGATTCTTTATTACGGTTTGACTGGTATGTTTCCATCTGGTTTCCAATCAAAGCGATTCTATGCAAATACTGTATATGAAATAAAAAAGACTCATAGTTAGTTAGTCTGCACTCTGTAACTCCAAGGTCTCCTCGTGGTGTGTAAATGATAACTAGCCAGGGCTGGGGAGAGAGCATATGAAGGCCATTCATTCTCATATGAGAGTTCTGGAGGTGACGGGGTAGCTGAGCGTCTCCCCTGTTCCCAGCCACAATGATGATGACTACATCACACAGAATACATTATAGCATAATCATTCAGAGAGAGAGAGAAAAATTGAGAAAAGGAGGGTGGGAGGGCGTTCAGAGAGATAGAGAAAGATTGCAAGATAGCACAAGAGAGAAAGATAGGGAAAGGGGGGAGGGAGGGAGGGAGGGAGGGAGGGAGGGAGGGAGGGAGGGAGGGAGGGAGGGAGGGAGGAATAGAGAAATTTTAAATGCTATAATATGACATCTAAAATGTCTCTAGTCCTTTGGAACTTTTGTGTTTATTGTGAATTTTTTATTGTTTATTTCACTTTTGTTTATTATCTATTTCATTTGCTTTGGCAATGTAAACATATGTTTCCCATTCCAATAAAGCCCTTGAATTGAATTGAATTGAGGAAGAGAGAGAGAGGAAGAGAGAGAGGGGAAGTGATGGTGCTGTCTTGGTGATGTCAGGGTAAGCAGATTAAGGTCAGCTGTGATTCATCAAGAAATGGCAGATGCTTTCTTCTGTGGCGGACAGACGGCTCTGTATTCTTTAATTTCATCCCCCTTTTTCCCTTTAGCCTCATCACACGGTAACCCCTTCCACCAGCGCCATCTCTCTCAAGGGCTCAGACATAAACAAACGCACAAGCATGCACGCACGCATGTATGCATGCACGCACACACACACGATACAGACCCACTAAGCTGTAAATGCATATAAACAGTCACACACGTACGCAAACACAAACACACACACACACAAAAAGCACTCAGTAGTGTCAACACAATTAACCAAGTATGGACACCATTAACTAAATCAGCCACTCGTTGAGAGCAGTGATGACGCCGGCAGAGATGGTCGCCTCGCTTCAAGTCCTTAGGAAACTATGCAGTACTTTGTTTTTTTAAATGTATTGTTTCTTATATTGTTAGCCCAGAAAATCTTGAGTGTTATTACCCTTTTATAACTAGGGGGCAGTATTTTCATTATTGGATAAAAAAACGTTCCCCTTTTTAAATATTTTGTCACGACAAGATGCTCGACTATGCATATAATTGACAGCTTTGGATAGAAAACACTTCCAAAACTGCAAAGATATTGTCTGTGAGTGCAACAGAACTGATGTTACAGGCAAAACCCAGATAAAAATCCAATCAGGAAGTGCCCCATTTTTTAAAACCGCCTCATGCCAATGACTCCTTATATGGATGTGAATGAGCTACGAATGAGCTTACATTTTCTACATATCCCCCAAGGTGTCTACAGCATTGTGACGTCTTTTTACGCATTTATGTTGAAGAATAGCCGTAAGGGACCACATTTAGCAAGTGGTCACATGATGGCTCCCGCAGAAAATCTTGCGTAAAGTACACATGTAGCCATTTTTCCAATCCTTCTTATGAGAAACCAATTGTTCCGGTGGATATTTTATCGAATTGTTATGTGAAAAACACCTTGAGGATTGATTCTAAACAACGTTTGCCATGTTTCTGTCGATATTATGGAGCTAATTTGGAAAAAAGTTTGGCGTTGTAGTGACTGCATTTTCCAGTCGATTTCTCAGCCAAACGTAGCTATTTCGCCTACAAAAAAATTATTTTTGGAAAAAAGGAACATTTGCTATCTAACTGGGAGTCTCCTAAGTGAAAACATCCGAAGATCTTCAAAGGTAAATGATTTAATTTGATTGCTTTTCTTATTTTCGTGAAAATGTTGCCTGCTGGTAGCAGAGCCTAGCCATAACATTATGCCATGATAAACTCTTACACAAATGCTTGTCTAGCGTTGGCTGTAAAGTATATTTTGAAAATCTGAGATGACAGTGTGATTAACAAAAGGCTAAGCTGTGTCTCAATATATTTCATTTGTGATTTTCATGAACAGGAACATTTTCTAGGGGTATTTATGTCCGCTGCGTTATGCTAATTAGTTTGAGGCTATCATTACGCTCCCGCATGTGGGTTTGAGAGTCATGAGAAGTTAAATACAGCCGCAAAGAACTATTGGATATCAGAGCGAAGTCAATTTACCAATATTACGAACAGGAAGACGACTTTCCCGAAGCGGATCCTTTGTTCACACCACCACCCAGGGCTTTGGATCTGATTCCAGAGGCCGACCCAAAACAATGTCGCCACAGAAGAGGTAGACGGAGCGGCCTCCTGGTCAGACTTCGTAAGCGTGCACACCACCCACCGCTTCCAAGTACATTACTTGCCAATGTCCAGTCTCTAGATAACAAGGTAGATGAAATTAGGGCAACATTCTCTGTTACACAGAAGGGATATGTTGTCAGAGTTGGTACAGCCACCGGGAATCTTTAGGTGTCGTGCCAACAAAAATAAACATCTCTCTGGGAAGAAGAAGGGCGGGGGTGTATGCTTCACGATTAACGACTCATTGTGTAATTGTGAACAATATACAGGAACTCAAGTCCTTTTGTTCACCTCACCTAGAATTCCTCACAATCAAATGTCGAACATATTATCTGCCAAGAGAATTCTCGTTGGTTATTGTCACAGCTGTGTATATCCCCTCTCAAGCCGGTACAACGAGGGCCCTCAAGGAACTTAGAGGCTGCATTTATTGTAGCTGGGGATTTTAACAAACCAAATTTGAGAACAAGGCTACCGAAATCCTATCAGCATATTAATTGTAGCACTGGTGCGGGCAATACACCAGATCACTGCTACTCTAACTTCCGTGATGCCCTCCCTTTGGCAAATCTGACCACAACTCCATTTTGGTCCTATTGTCCTATAGGCAGAAACTCAAACAGGATGTACCCGTGATGAGAACTATTCAACGCTCGTCTGACCAATCGGAATCCACGCTTCAAAATTATTTTCACTGTGAAATGTTCCAGGCTCAGAGAATAATATCGATTTACGCTGATTTCGTGAGTGAGTTTATAAGGAAGTGCATTGGGGATGTTGTACACACTGTAACTATTAAAACCTACCCTAACCAGAAACTGTGGATCGATGGTAGCATTCGCGCAAAACTGAAAGTGCGAACCACTGCATTTAACCATGGAAAGGTGACAGGGAATATGGACGAATACAAACAGTGTAGTTATTCCCTCCGAAAGGCATTCAAACAAGCAAAATGTCAGTACAGGGACAAAGTGGAGTCGCAATTCAACGGCTCAGACATGAGACATATGTGGCAGGGTCTACAGACAATCATGGACTACAAAAAGAAAACCAGCCACGTCACGGAAACCAACATCTTTCTTCCAAATAAACTAAACACCTTTTTTGCCCGCTTTGAGGATAATACAGTGCCATCGACGCGGGCCACTACCAAGGACTGCGGGCCCTCCCTCCCCTTCTCCGTGGCCGAAGTGAGTAAGACATTTAAACGTGTTAACTCTCGCAAGGCTGCCGGCCCAAACGGCATCCTAGCCTCGTCCTCAGAGCAAGCACAGATCAGCTGGCTGGTGTGTTATTTGACATATTCAATCTCTCCCTATCCCAGTCTGCTGTTCCCACATGCTTCAAGATGGCCACCATTGTTCCTGTACCCAAGAAAGCAAAAGTAACTGAACTAAATGACTATCGCCCCATAGCACTCACTTCTGTCATCATGAAGTGCTTTGAGAGACTAATCCAGGATCATATCACCTCCACCTTACCTGCCACCCTACACCCACTTCAATTTGCATACCGCCCCAATAGGTCCACAGATGATGCAATCGCCCTCGCACTGCACACTGCCCTGTCCCATCTGGACAAGAGGAATAGCTATGTAAGAATGCTGTTCATTGACTACAGCTCAGCATTCAACACCATAGTACCCTCCAAGCTCATCATTGAGTTTGAGGCCCTGGGTCTGAACTCTGCCCTTTGCAAATGGGTCCTGGACTTTCTGAAGGGCCGCCTCCAGGTGCTGAAGTTAGGAAACAACATCTCCACTTCACTGATCCTCAACACTGGGATCCACAAGGTTGCGTGCTCAGCCACCTCCTGTACTGCCTGGGCTTGATTACCAACAACGACGAGACAGCCTACAAGGAGGAGGTGTGGGCACTCGGAGTGTGGTGTCAGGAAAACAACCTCTCACTCAATGTCAACAAAACAAAGGAAATTATCAGGAAACAGCAGAGGGAGCGCCCCCCTATCCACATCGATGGGATAGCAGTGGAGAAGGTGGAACATTTTAAGTTCCTTGGCGTACACATCAAGGACAAACTGAAATGGTCCATGAACGCAACAGCGCCTCCTCAAACTCAGGAGGCTGAAGAAATTTGGCTTGTCACCTAAAACCCTCACAAACCTTTACAGATGCACAATTGAGAGCATCCTGTCGGGCTGTAAAACTGCCTGATACGGCAACTGTACTGCCCACAACCGCAAGGCTCTCCAGAGGGTGGTGCGGTCTGCCCAGAGCATTACCGGGGGCAAACCAGCTGCCCTCTAGGACACCTACAGCACCCGATGTCACAGGAAGGCCAAAAAGATCATCAAGGACATCAACCACACAAGCCACGACCTGTTCACCCCACTACCATCTAGAAGCCAAGGTCAGTATAGGTGCATCAAAGCTGGGACCGAGAGACTAAAAAACAGCTTCTATCTCAAGGCCATCAGACTCAAGAGAATCTCTCCAGTGGCTTCTCCTATTATATATAAACACATACATCCCCCCTCTCTGTCTCACACAACCAATTTTCTGCTATCATGTCATATTTTCTACATTTATCTGGTCTCACCAGGTGGTCCTCTAACAGCCCCTAGCCCCCCTCTCCTCATCTCTGCCACCATCCCTCCATTCTCCACTCCCCATCCACCCCTACCACCTTGACTGTCTCCCTTTCCCTCCCTCCCGTCTCCACCATCTTGCTGGCTTAGAAATGTGAGGACTTAAGACTGGATGCCAGAGCCCTTGCCGGGGCCAGGGACACACACACACACACACACACACACACACACACACACACACACACACACACACACACACACACACAAACACACACACAGACATAAAATACAATTGACACTGTACACTAAGTGTGTGTGCATGTCCGTGTGCCTGTGCCCACACCTGTGTGGAACATCAATGGACATCCACACCTCTGTTCTAACCCCACAGCTTGTGTCACTGATGAAGTGAAGCGTCATTATACAACAAGATTTGTCCAGGGGGGCAAGAATAAATGTCTATGGTTGAAGGTTTGGAAAAGGGTTCAAACGGAAATGTAACCCGCAATCCTCAGAGTCGTAGCTCGCAGTTTAAGCCCTTCCTCTATCCCAATCCGTCTAATACCGCAGTGGATCTGGTGTGACCTGGCTGCAGTATATTACCGCTATATTCATAGAGCAGAGTAGGAAGTTCTACTATGGAGTGAGATTAGATTATTGTAAATGTATAGAACATTATGTTGTATAATTTGCAATGATTATGAGTCGATATTCTTAGTCTAAATGCCAGGGATGACATCATTATCTCAGAAGGGTGCTGGTGATGATGTTAGGTGGTGAACTCTGTCTCTGCAACATCTCATCTCCTCCGGTCTCTAAATGTCAAGTCTCTGGTGCTCAGACTGTCTTCAGCTGTTACACACACACACCCTCAATCTAGGATCACACACACACACACACACACACACACACACACACACACACACACACACACACACACACACACACACACACACACACACACACACACACACACACACACACACACACACACACACACACACACACACACACAAACACAAACACGTGCAAATGCCATGCTAATGCTGCTACAGAGGCCAGAGAGGGAACCTAGATCTTCTGCAAATGTTCTGTCAGACCTGGGCCCTGACAGTAAATCTCAGTAAGACAAAAAATTATGGTATTCCAAAAAAGGTACAGTTGACATGACCACATATACAAATTCCATCTAGACACCGTTGCCCTGGAGCACACAAAAAAACTATACATACTCTCGGCCTAAACATCAGCGCCACAGGTAACTTCCACAAATCTGTGAACGAGCCGAGAGACAAGGCAAGAAGGGCCTTATATGCCATGAAAAGGAACATACAATTCTACATAGCAATTAGGATCTGGAAAAAAATAGGTGAATCAGTTATAGAAACCATTGCCCTTTATGGTTGTGAGGTCTGGGGTCTGCTCACGAACCAAGAATTCAGAAAATGGGACAAACACCAAACTGAAACTCTACTTGCAGAATTCTGCAAAAATATCCTGTGTACAACGTAAAACAACAAATAATGCATGCAGAGCAGAATTAGGTTAATACCCGCTAATTATCAAAATCCAGAAAAGAGCCGTTAAATTCCACAATTCCACAAAAGGAAGCGATTCCCAAATCTTCCATAACAAAGCCATCAGCTACCGAGAGATGACACTGGAGAAGAGTCCCCTAAGCAAGCTGGTCCTGGGGCTCTGTTCACAAACACAAACAGACCCCACAGAGCACCAGGACAGCAAAACAATTAAACCCAACCAAATTATGAGAAAACAAAAAGAGAATTACTTGACACATGTACATTAATTTACAAAAAAAAAACAGAGCAAACCAGAATGCTATTTGGCCCTTAATAGAGAGTACACAGCGGCAGAATACCTGATCACTGTGACTGACCCAAACGTACGGAAAGCTTTGTCTATGTACAGACTCAGTGAGCATAGCCTTGCTATTGAGAAAGGCCACCGTGGGCAGACCTTTCTCTCAAGAGAATACAGGCTGTGTGCACACTGCCCACAAAATGAGGTGGAAACTGAGCTGTACTTCCTAACCTCCTGCCAAATGTATGACCATATTAGAGACACATATTTCCCTCAGATCACACAGATCCACAAAGAATTTTGAAAACAAACACAATTTTGACAAACTCCCATATCTACTGGGTGAAATACCAGTGTCCCATCACAGCGGCAGTATTTGTGACCTGTTGCCACAAGGGCAACCAGTGAAGGACAAACACCATTGTAAATACAACCCATATTTATGTTTATTTATTTTCCTTTAACTATTTACACATAATATGACATTTGAAATGTCTTAATTGTCTTGGAACTTTTGTGTTGTTTACCGTTCATTTGTATTGTTTATTTAACGTTTGTTTATTATCTACTTCACTTGCTTTGGCAAATGTTAACATATGTTTCCCAAGCCAATAAAGCCCTTGAATTGAATTGAGATGAGAGACAAACAAAGAGGAAGGAGGGATGGAGAGAAGACAGTTAATCCCAACATGAGAGACAGTAGACGGGAAATAGGTTTGTCTTTCATTTTTGATGAAGGGAATGAAAGAAAATAAGTACATGTGATGTAATGTTAGAGACCAGGGGAGTATGAAAGTAGGGTTATAAATACATGCGCACACACACACACACACACACACACACACACACACACACACACACACACACACACACACACACACACACACACACACACACACACACACACACACACTCATACACATACACACACATACACACACACACACGCGCACACACACACACACATACACACACACACACACACACACACATACACATACACACACACACACACGCACAAACACACATACAAACGAACTGAAAGGATGAATGAACAGATGCGTATTGTGGTGTACCTGCTGCAACGGCCTTTTAAACAAAGAAACACATCAGGATTCAGGAGTACACTTGCGTTGAAAATCAAACCTTTTGAAAATGCCAAAGTATGAATGAGTTTTGAGGTGAGACAACAGAGGAAGGGAATATGTTTTAAACATGTTGTTGTCTCTGAGTGCGTGTGTGTGGTGTGTTGTCTGGTGGATCTGCATTGTGCAGGAAAGACAGACGGCCAATAACTCACGCTGGGAAGACATGTCATTTTCTCCCCTCCCTTTCCAAAGCCAATCACTGTTCCTATGACAACAAGCCCCTCAGATGTTGAGAATGGGAATGAGCGAGAGAGAGAGAGAGAGAGAGAGAGAGAGAGAGAGAGAGAGAGAGAAATATAGTGAGTGAGTGAGTAGAGGGAGCGAGTGAGTGAGTGAGTGAGTGAGTGAGTGAGTGAGTGAGTGAGTGAGTGAGTGAGTGAGTGAGTGAGTCAGTGAGTGAGTGAGTGAGTGAGAGAGAGAGTGAGAGAGAGAGAGAGAGAGAGAGAGAGAGAGAGAGAGAGAGAGAGATGGAAAATAAAGATTTGAAATATAAAGCCTGATAGGATGAGGGAAAAAACAGAGACAAAAAAGGGAGATGCTCCATGTGTCATTCAACTCAAACTAACTTCAGACACGCACACACACCCTAATACCATATGGCGGCGCACAATTGGTCCAGCATCATCCGGGTTAGGGGAGGGTTTGGCCGGGGTAGGACATCATTGTAAAATTAGAATTTGTTCTAAACTGATTTGCTAAGTTAAGAAAAGGTTCAATTAAAAAAATGAAAAATCTGAGTTCATGACCCATTTAACCAATTAAACCAAGGCCATGGAAATGAAGAGTGAGAGGGTTAAAGTGTTGAGTAGGCCTGATGAGTGGAGTAATGCTCCCCTCTTTTCTCCCGTTCTTTTCATCCCACTCGTTCTCTCATTATGCTGAAAAAAACAACATCAGCAGAAAGGAGAGGCAGCAGCTCTGAAATGGCCCATTTGGCTGACTCCACTGCCGCGCTGACTGCACACACATACGGTACACACACACACCATATGAGAGGGCAAGAGTGTGTTTGTAAGTTAACATATTATTACATACAACGGTGACTAACCCCATTCTGCGCAACCGCAGCATTCAGACGAGGCTGCAATGAAAACGAATGGGGCTGTAGCGAAAGTGTTGCATCAAAATCCGGGGTGTGAGCTAAGTTTCGATTCAGCGTTGACTGACATGGTAATGGACTAATAGTATTTGAGAAAAGATGAAAAAAACGGACCCCTCTGACGCGGTACGTTACATAGCGACGTGTCACTACGTAACGTACGGCACACGCATTTGCAACTCATTTTGTGCCATACAGCCTCTTTCCACCAGGGGTAGCCCTTCACTCGCATATTAAAAACAACAAAGGGACAAGGTAAGGGGTGAGGGGGATACCTGGTCAGTTGTACAACTGAATGCATTCATTTTTTTTGCGCCATCAATGCAAGCCGTCATGACCCTCAATAGCCGCGGCAGCCGCTGTTTACTTCGGAAGACTTCGGAAACTTTAGCGGCGCTATAAAAAACCTGATTCAAATCTGACACAAACATTAAAGTAGGTATGTAATGACACATCATATAAACTCTTTATAGTGTTTCATTTACATTTTAGAGGTGATAAGTTGGACAGATCGGGTGAAAAAAAGTTGTTTCCCCACATGACATATCTCCCCGTTTCACTATCACGGAATAGGTTTCGCTTCCCCACCCGCCATTTTTAAAAAGACCTGACAGCGCTCATTGCCTTCTTCAGTCATTCAGGGACGGGCATCATGAACGTCTCGTCATTCATTTTGCTGGAAAGGGGAGAAATTGTGCTTTACAATGGTATTGATATTACAGTTGATCTGGAAGATTTACGTTTTTTGGGTGCTAAAATGAGGTCAATTGTATGGACCAGAGCGATGTACAAAAGTTAGTTAGTTACCGTTACCGTGGATAAATGGCAGCATTCGCGCAAAACTGGAAGCGGCAACCAACGCATTTAACCAAGACAAGGAGACTGGGAATATGGTCAAATACAAACAGTGCAGTTATTCCCGTTGTAAGGCAATCAAACAGGCAAAACGTCAGTTTAGAGACAAAGTTGAGTCACAATTCAACGGCTCAGACATATGTGGCAGGGTCTACAGACGATCACGGATTACAAAGGGAAAACCAGCCACGTCGTGGACACCGACGTCTTGCTCCCAGACAAGCTAAACACCTTCTTCACCCGCTTTGAGGATAACAGAGTGCCACCAACGCGGCCCGCTCCATAGGACTGTGGGCTCTCGTTCTCAGTAGCCACACGCTTCCAACTCAGTCACCAAGTTTGCAGACGACACAACAGTAATAGGCCTGATTACCAACAATGGCTAAACAGCCTAGAGGGAGGAGGTGAGGGCCCTGGCGGAGTGGTGCCAGGAAAATAACCTCTCCCTCAACAAAACAAAGAAGCTGATTGTGGACTTCAGGAAGCAGTATGCCCGTATCCACATCAACGGGACCGCAGTGGAGAAGGTGGAAAGCGTAAACATCACTGACAATCTGAAATGGTCCACCCACACAGACAGTGTGGGGAAGAAGGCACAACCTTCAACCTCAGGAGGCTGAAGAAATTTGGCTTGGCCCCTAAGACCCTCACAAACTTTTACAGATGCACAATTGACAACATCCTGTAGGGCTGTATCACTGCCTGGTACGGAAACTGTACCACTCGCAACCGCAGGGCTCTCCAGAGGGTGGTGTGGTCTGCCGAACACATTACCGGGAGCACACTGCTTGTCCACCAGGACACCTACAGCAACCGATGTCAAAGGAAGGCCAAACAGATCATCAAGGAAATCAATCACCTGAGCCACGGCCTGTTCACCCCGCTATCATCCAAAAGGGGAGGTCAGTACAGGTAAATCAAAACTGGGACAGAGAGAAAAACAGCTTCTATCTCAAAGCCATCAGATTGTTAAATAGCCATCACTAGTTGGCTACCGCCGGGTTACTCAGCCTTACACCTTAGAGGCTGCTGCCCAACATACATAGACATGGAATCACTGGCCACTTTAATAATGGAACAGCAGTCACTTTAACTAGTTGCTCCTACCCTCTACTTTTTTGAACATTTTGTTAAAAATCGCGCAACATTTCAGCGCCCTGCTACTCATGCCAGGAATATAGTACGTTCATATGGTTAGAATGTGTGTATAGGAAACCCTCGGACGTTTTTAAAACTGGTTAAATCACGACTGTGGCTATTACATAACGTGCGTTACATCGGAAAGCGCAGGAAAACCTGATCACAGAAAATGGAAATAAATATCCTTGCGCCACTTCCAGCAATTGTTAACAGTGAGCCGAATTAGATAAGACCGAGCATTCAACTCCCACAGCATCCCCATGTAGTCGAGTATCTTGTGAATTTAATCCTCTTTGATTCTTGGTTGAACCGAAAGAGGGGCACGGCGTACCTCCGGTCTCCGCCCAGATCATTCCGGAAGAGCTCTCTCCTGAAATTTTTTCCAAGACGACAGCTAATGATATGTACATCGCCTACGGATGATTTTTATCGCTTATTAACGTTTACTAATACCTAAAGTAGCATTACAAACGTATTTCGAAGTGTTTTGTGAAAGTTTATCGTCTACTTTTTGAATTTTAAAAAATGACGTTACGTTGTGAAATCGCTGTTTTTTTCGTTTATCACACAGTCTACATATAACGATATCTTGGCTTTATATGGCCCGATTTAATCGAAATAAAGACCCAATAGTGTTTATGGGACATCTAGGAGTGCCAACAAAGAAGATGGTGAAAGGTAATGACTGTTTTCTATTTTATTGTGCGGTTTGTGTAACGCCGAAATGCTAATTATTTTGTTTACGTCCCCTGCTGTGCTTTTCTGTTGTAGTGTATTGGTGCATGCTATCAGATAATAGCTTCTCATGCTGTCGCCGAAAAGCATTTTAAAAATCGGACTTGTTGCCTGGATTCACAACGAGTGTAGCTTTAATTTGATACCCTGCATGTGTATTTTAATGAACTTTTGAGTTTTAACTAATACTATTAGCATTTAGCGTAGCGCATTTGCATTTCCAGAGCTCTAGTTGGGACGCAAGCGTCCCAGGTAGAGGTAAGAGGTTAATAATGTTTACATACTGCTTTACTCATCTCATATGTAAACTCAGCAAGAAAAGGATCATTCGTAAAAATCCAATTAACTTCACAGAAATTCATTGTAAAGGGTTTAAACACTGTTTCCCATGCTTGTTCAATGAATCACAAACAATTCATGAACATGCACCCGTGGAACGTCATTAAGACACTAACAGCTTACAGACGGTAGGCAATTAAGGTAACAGTTATGAAAACTTAGGACACTAAACAGGCCTTTCTATTGACTCTGAAAAACACCAAAAGAAAGATGCCCAGGGTCCCTGCTCATCTGCGTGAATGTGCCTTAGGCATGCTGCAAGGAGGCATGAGAACTGCAGATGTGGCCAGGGCAATAAATTGCAATGTCCGTACAGTGAGACGCCTAAGACAGCGCTACAGGGAGACAGGACGGACAGCTGATGGTCCTCGCAGTGGCAGACCACGTGTAACAACACCTGCACAGGATCGGTACATCCGAACTTCACACCTGCGGGACAGGTACAGGATGACAACAACAACTGCCCGAGATACACCAGTAACGCACAATCCCTCCATCAGTGCTCAGACTGTCCGCAATAGGCTGAGAGAGGTTGGACTGTGGGCTTGTAGGCCTGTTGTAGTAAGGCAGGTCCTCACCAGACATCATAGGAAACAACGTCACCTATGGGCACAAACTCACCGTCGCTGGACCAGACAGGACTGTCAAAAAAGTGCTCTTCACTGACGAGCCACGGTTTTGTCTCACCAGGGGTGATGGTCAGATTCACATTTATCGTCGAAGAGTTTGCGTTACACTGAGGCCTGTACTCTGGAGCGGGATCTATTTGGAGTTGAAGGGTCCGTCATGGTCTGGGGCGGTATGTCATTAGAACGTGCGTTGAAGATGTCGTTCCCATAGCAACGATAAAAACATTCCCTAACCAGAAACCGTGGATTGATGGCAGCATTCGCGTGAAACTGAAAGCGCGAACCACTGCTTTTAATCAGGGCAAGGTGTCTGGTAACATGACCGAATACAAACAGTGCAGCTATTCCCTCCGTAAGGCTATCAAACAAGCTAAGCGTCAGTACAGAGACAAAGTAGAATCTCAATTCAACGGCTCAGACACAAGAGGCATGTGGCAGGGTCTACAGTCAATCACGGACTACAAGAAGAAACCCAGCCCAGTCACGGACCAGGATGTCTTGCTCCCAGGCAGACTAAATAACTTTTGCCCGCTTTGAGGACAATACAGTGCCACTGACACGGCCTGCAACGAAAATATGCGGTCTCTCCTTCACTGCAGCCGAGGTGAGTAAGACATTTAAACGTGTTAACCCTCGCAAGGCTGCAGGCCCAGACGGCATCCCCAGCCGCGCCCTCAGAGCATGCGCAGACCAGCTGGCCGGTGTGGTTACGGACATATTCAATCAATCCCTATACCAGTCTGCTGTTCCCACATGCTTCAAGAGGGCCACCATTGTTCCTGTTCCCAAGAAAGCTAAGGTAACTGAGCTAAACGACTACCGCCCCGTAGCACTCACTTCCGTCATCATGAAGTGCTTTGAGAGACTAGTCAAGGACCATATCACCTCCACCCTACCTGACACCCTAGACCCACTCCAATTTGCTTACCGCCCAAATAGGTCCACAGACGATGCAATCTCAACCACACTGCACACTGCCCTAACCCATCTGGACAAGAGGAATACCTATGTGAGAATGCTGTTCATCGACTACAGCTCGGCATTCAACACCATAGTACCCTCCAAGCTCGTCATCAAGCTCAAGACCCTGGGTCTCGACCCCACCCTGTGCAACTGGGTACTGGACTTCCTGACGGGCCGCCCCGAGGTGGTGAGGGTAGGCAACAACATCTCCTCTCCGCTGATCCTCAACACGGGGGCCCCACAAGGGTGCGTTCTGAGCCCTCTCCTGTACTCCCTGTTCACCCACGACTGCGTGGCCACGCACGCCTCCAACTCAATCATCAAGTTTGCGGACGACACAACAGTGGTAGGCTTGATTACCAACAATGACGAGACGGCCTACAGGGAGGAGGTGAGGGCCCTCGGAGTGTGGTGTCAGGAAAACAACCTCACACTCAACGTCAACAAAACTAAGGAGATGATTGTGGACTTCAGGAAACAGCAGAGGGAACACCCCCCTATCCACATCGATGGAACAGTTGATTTTGACCCCCCTTTGTTCAGGGATACATTATTCCATTTCTGTTAGTCACATGTCTGTGGAACTTGTTCAGTTTATGTCTCAGTTGTTGAATCTCGCTATGTTCATACAAATATTTACACGTTTGTTGAAAATAAACGCAAAGTTTATATACTGTATTCTGTTCTACTATATTTCAGTCAATGCCACTACGACATTGCTCATCCTAATATTTATATATTTCTTAATTCCATTCTTTTACTTTTAGATTTGTGTATTGTTGTGAATTGTTAAGATAGTACTGCACTGTTGGAGCTAGGAACACAAGCTGTCACGGATCCCTCCGGAACTTTCATTACGCACACCTAGCCCCTATTCCCAGTGATTAGTAATTGTATAAGGGTGCCCTTGCTTTACCATTGTCCTGTTGATTATTGTTACTAGGTCGGTTGGTGTGTGTGAGTATCTGTGCTGTGTATTTGGGCTTTCGTGCCCTTATGGATTGCGCAGATGATTACAGGTCTCGTCCCGTGTGATAATCATTGTGCGCTGGTGTTATTTATTCGAGGTACTCCTCGCTCTTTTGTTTGGGTTTCAACCCTGTGTTTTGTTATGTGTTTGTTTGGTTTTCGCACGGTGGTGCCTTTACACGGCACTACATAATATGGGCTGAATAAAAAAAACTATTATGCATCCCTGCGCCTGTCTCTCGATATCCCTTCATACTGTACCAACGTGACAGAATAATCTACCATTAAGGGAGACAGTGGGAATGGCCCGTCCGACTACGCTCCGACTGGTCCATCCAGTGCCGCCGCAACTTCGGCAGCTGCAACTGGGCCGCCGGACGTTGCCACAACGGGTCCGTTTGACGACGCCACTTTAGCGGCCACAACTGGCCTGTCTGGAGCCGTCACAACCGGTCCGTCCGACGCCACTCCCACTGGTCCGTCCGACACCGCCGCACCTTTGGCAGCTGCAACTGGCCTGTCCGACTATGACACAACTTCGGCAGCTGCATTGTGCCCTGATCGACCAGCACTGTGTTCCCGTGATCGTCCTCTAGACCGGTGCCGTTGCGCCGCTAGTGCAGCACGGGGGGTGGGCTGGGTGGGGTCACTGTCACGGATCCCTCTGGAACTTTCATTTCATTTCTTTACCCCGAATACGCATTCCTGTGCCTGTCTCCCAAATCTCTTCACGCCAGCGTGACACAAGCATTTCGCTACACCCTGTGTATGTGATCAATTTATTTGTTGAATTTTTTATTACTGTATACAAACACATATCTTACCAAACTCGACTTATTCCACTGCCTTGGTTAGTGCATAGGGCACACATGTATGTGCATAGCGTACTGCACACACTCCTGTGCAGACTGACAAAAGACACACACGGTTAACTTCCCTACTGAGGGGTGACCACGGGAATGAGGCAAAGCAAAGCATGTGCTTGGTCAACAGAAAATCTCCCCGACTACATCCTAGTGGGCCCAATGGAGTCATGATATTTAGTCCACAGACACGCATACACACCAGCCAGGGTGTTTTTTATTAACAACATTTGTCACCCATGGCTGCCTGTGACCCTTTCTCTGTGCGGAGGACAAAGCAGTGTGATAGTGCCAAGCACCACACTAACCTCCTGCAATGGCACACCATCTATCTCACTCTCAGGATATTGAAGTGTTGGCACTACTGAAGTGTGTGCGTGTTTGTGTGTGTGTGTGTGTGTGTGTGTGTGTGCGTGTGTGTGTGTGTTTGTGTGTGTGTGTGTGTGTGTGTGTGTGTGTGTGTGTGTGTGTGTGTGTGTGTGTGTGTGTGTGTGTGTGTGTGCATGTGAGAGCACATACAGTATGCTGTATGTATGCGCTGCACCCCATTCAAATTAAATCTGCCCACGATCCAATTACATCTCAATGAGATGCTTCGGTGTGATGTCCTGAGATAGAGAATATGCTGCATCCCATGAAAGGTCATTATACAAGATCAGATTAAGGCCTGCTCCATTTTCCTCACTCCAATGGTTTACTCTACCATAAGGGCTTATAATTGCAGAGAAGCAAAGTCTAGTCTAGCTATTGATGGGTAGTGGTCTAATGAAGAAATGCAGAAGTGTTGCCTAACATACTTCGTCATTCATAGGCCCCAAAACTCTCACACACACACACTGACACAAAGATAAAGAGCTATGGAAGGTTAGGAAGGCATCTCTATTCATCTGTTTTACATAACAGCACTATCCCTGGAAGACCTCCTGTCATACTGTCAGACCCTGCAGGACAACACTCTACTCTCTCTACTACAGTGACACGAAGGCCGGGTCATATTACCCTCTTTTTCGAACAATAACAACAACAAAGGCCATATGGCTCTCCATTGCTACATCTGGTGTCAAGCCCATGGTCTTACCTTCATGAGGACAGACTCGCTGAGTTTCTCTCTGTTGACGATCTTGATGGCCACTTTCTGACACGTGACACAGTGGATTCCCAGCTTCACCAGGCCTGAAACACACACGTTAGCAAATAGTGTGTCAAACACACACACACGCACAAATATACACAGTGAAGACAGTCAAACACATAATAAACGCACAGACACACACACACACACACACACACACACACACACACACACACACACAAAGCAAAGAGGGTCCAACGCACAATATCCGAATGAGTAGGCCTGTCTTGTTCGAACCAGTTATATCAGGTGTTTTTGTGCTGGGCTGAAACAAATCCTGCAACATCACACATTGACTCCAAGAACAGTTAGCTTTGCCTCGTGTATCGAACAAAGTCCCACTGAAGGGAACCAGAGTAAATGTCAGTGAGTAAGGAGAGTCAGTGAGTGCACTAAAGCCCTGGTCATCTCGCTCGGATAAAGAATACACACACATACAGATGAAAAGAGAGAGCATCGGTCAGCCCACAACTCCATAATAGAAAACATCCCTCAAAGCTCCTCATAAAAACCACTGTATGAAACCCCACAGAGCCACGCGAGGCCAACGTCTCCCATCTCGCCATTTTGCATCTCAAAGTAAATGTCAACTTCTACATAAACAGCAACATGAAAGAATCAATGCAGAGAAAGCAACAGCTTTATTTTATGACACACACACACACACACACTCACACACAATGGCGACATCTATCTTTTTCAAAGAGCTGAGCCTGGGGATAGGGTGTCACTTTCTTACTAAAAGGTCTGCATCTAAATACCACCCCACACTTCATATGCACCGCTTTTATTACCTGGCATACATATTTCAGAGAAGTACATATCCTACATTTGACTGGTGATTTCCCCATGGGTTTCCCCAAAGGTGCGAGGAAACTGGGAAACCGGGGCCGTAAACACCAGTGGCATTGAGCCAAGATGGCAGCCGCAGGGCTCTTTTATGTTAGGCAGTTAGAGCCGGAATGGCATCCTGGGCGACATTCACAATGTGCCATTGATCTTGCTGTCAGCGGAGCTCGGGGACGGCTGCTCGATTGCCTGGCCAACATGGGTTAGAAACCCCTGCAACCACTTTACACCAGGTAATGAATATTTGATATTGATGTAATTGCCTCGAATAGATTGTCCGTGTGTGTGCGTGTGTGTGAGCGCGTGCAAGTGACGGCACCAAAAGGCAAAACACAGGAGTGTGAGTCATCAGTGAAAGAACAGGAAAATATGGGAAATACGCTGAAAGAAATTAGAGAATGAAAGAGAGATGACGTGCGCTCAGTGAAGCTGGGGGCTTTAAAGAGAGAGAATGAGAGAGAAAATCTTATTGAATCAGCCAGGCACATATTGTATTGTGACAAGCCAAGTATACGGTTGAAGTCAGATGTTTACATACTTAGCCAAATATATTTAAACTCGGTTTTTCACAATTCCTGACATTTAATCAGAATAAAAATTCCCTGACTGAGCTCAATTAGGATCAACACTTTATTTGAGATAATGGGAAATGTCAGAATAATAGCAGAGAGAATGATTTATTTTAGCTTTTATTTCTTTCATCACATTCCAGTGTGTCAGAAGTTTACATACACTCAATTAGTATTTGGTAGCATTGCCTTTACATTTTTTAACTTGGGTCAAACGTTTTGGATTGCCTTCCACAAGCTTCCCACAATAAGATGGGTAAATTTGGTCACATTCCTCCTGACAGAGCTGGTGTAACTGAGTCAGGTTTGTAGGCTTCCTTGCTCGCACACACTTTTTCAGTTCTGTCCACATATTTTCTATAGGATTGAGGTCAGGGCTTCTCTGTATACATCAATGATTTCGCTCTTGCTGCTGGTGATTCTCTGATCCACCTCTACGCAGACGACACCATTCTGTATACCTCTGGCCCTTCTTTGGACTCTGTGTTAACTAACTTCCAGAAGAGCTTCAATGGCATACAACTCTCCTTCCGTGTCCTCCAACTGCTCTTAAATGCAAGTAAAACTAAATGCATGCTATTCAACCGATAGCTGCCCGCACCTGCCTGCCCGTCCAGCATCACTACTCTGGACGGTTCTGACTTAGAATATGTGGACAACTACAAATACCTAGGTGTCTAGTTAGACTGTAAACTCTCTTTCCAGACTCACATTAAGCATCTCCAATCCAAAATTAAATCTAGAATTGGCTACCTATTTCGTAACAAAGCATCCTTCACTCATGTTGCCAAACATACCCTCGTAAAACTGACCATCCTACCGATCCTGGACTTTGGCGATGTCATTTACAAAATAGAATCCAACACTACTAAATAAATTGGATGCAGTCTATCACAGTGACATCCATTTTGACACCAAAGCCCCATATACCAACCACCACTGCGACCTGTATGCTCTCGTTGGCTGGCCATCGCTTCATACTCCGCCAAACCCACTGGCTCCAGGTCATCTACAAGTCTCTGCTAGGTAAAGCCCCGCCTTATCTCAGTTCACTGATCACCATAGCAGCACCCACCCGTAGCACGTGCTCCAGCAGTTATATCTCACTGGTCACCCCCTAAGCCAATTCTTCCTTTGGCCGTTTTTCCTTCCAGTTCTCTGCTGCCAATGACCTGAACAAACTGCAAAAATCACTGATGCTGGAGACTCATATCTCCCTCACTAGCTTTAAGCACCAGCTGTCAGAGCAGCTCACAGATCACTGCACCTGTACATAGCCCATCTGTAAATAGCCCATCCAACTACCTCATACCCATACTGTATGTGTTTATTGATCTTGCTCCCTTGCACCCCAGTATCTCTACTTAAACATTCATCATCTGCACATCTTCCATTCCAGTGTTTCATTATTATATTGTAATTACTTCACCACCATAGCCTATTTATTGCCTTACCTCCCTTATCCTACATCATTTGCACACACTGTATAGACCTTTTGTACTGTATTATTGACTGTATGTTTGTTTATTCCATGTGTAACTCTGTGTTGTTGTATGTGTCGAACTGCTTTGCTTTATCTTGGCCAGGTCGCAGTTGTAAATCAGAACTTATTCTCAACTAGCCTACCTGGCTATATGAAGGTGAAATAAATGAAAAATAAATGGCCACTCCAATACCTTGACTTTGTTGTCCTTAAAAGCCACTTTGACACAACTTTGGAAGTATGCATTTGGAAGACCCATTTGTGACCAAGCTTTCACTTCTTGACTGATGTCTTGAGATGTTGCTTCAATATATCCACCTAATTTTCCTTCCTCGTGATGCCATCTATTTTGTGTTGTGCAACAGTCCCTCCTTCAGAAAATCACCCCACAACATGATGCTGTCACCCCGGTGCTTCACGGTTGGGATGGTGTTCTTAGGTTTTCAAGCCTCCCCCTTTTTCCTCCAAACATAACGATGGTCATTATGGCCAAACAGTTCTATTTTTGTTTCATCAAATCAGAGGACATTTCTCTAAAAAGTATGATCCATGTGCAGTTGCAAACCGTAGTCTGGCTTTTTTTATGCCAGTTTTGGAGCAGTGGCTTCTTCCTTGCTGAGCGGCCTTTCAGGTTATGTCGATATAGGACTCGTTTTACTGTGGATATAGATACCTTTGTACCTGTTTCCTCCAGCATCTTCACAAGGTTCTTTGCTGTTGTTCTGGGATTGATTTTCGGCTTTCGCACCAAAGTACGTTCATCTCCAGGAGACAGAACGCTTCTCCTTACTGAGCGGTATGACGGCTGCGTGGTCCCATGGTGTTTATACCTGCTTACTATTGTTCATACAGATGAACGTGGTACCTTCAGGCATTTGGAAATTGCTCCCAAGAATGAACCAGACTTGTGGAAGTCTACAAATGTTTTGATTTTCCCATGATGACATGCAAAGAGGCACTGAGTTTGAAGGAAGGCCTTGAAATACATCCACATACACAACTTCCGGGTTGGAGCGAGCAGTCGCATCCGCACTTCGGTCTGCACTTCGGTCTGCAGGTAGTATAACTTTTCATTACATTTCATTACATTTCATTATAGTACAACGGTTTGATTTGTCTAATCTTAGCAATTTCTTCTTAGCTAGCTACATAGCCGTCTTTGTATCAAAGATAATTGCGTAATTATCGTATTTCGTCGTCCTAACGTATCTGCCCAGCAGCTAGCCAGCTAGCTAACGCCCACCGTCTACATAGCTAGCTACATAGCCGTCTCTGTATCAAAGATAATTGTGTAGATAATTGTGTAGTCTAGAGCGATTTTCTAGGTTACCTAGCCAGCTATTGTCGTTCTTTTAACGCAACGTAACGTAATCAACACGGCTAGCTAGCTAGCCAGCTAGCCCCTGAATCAACAACGCAGCCAGCTATTTGTCGTCCTTAACGTAGGAGACACTGCTAGCTAGCCAACAGCTAGCCAACGTCTACCGATTAGAACTCAACAACCCGGTCGCATTCCGTCTCGCACCACAGGTAGTATCACATTTTCATTTAATTTCATTACAGTACAACGGTTTGATTTGTTTGATCGTAGCTAGCTACATAGCTAGCTACATAGCCGTCTCTGTATCAAAGATAATTGTGTAGTCTAGAGCGATTTTCTAGGTTACCTAGCCAGCTATTGTCGTTCTTTTAACGCAACGTAACGTAATCAACACTGCTAGCTAGCCAGCTAGCCCCCGAATCAACAACGCAGCCACTGCCAGCTAGCCTACAAAGTCAACAACGCAGCCACTGCCAGCTAGCCTACTTCAGCAGTACTGTATCATTTTTAATCATTTTAGTCAATAAGATTCTTGCTACGTAAGCTCAACTTTCTGAACATTCGAGACTTGTAGTCCACTTGTCATTCCAATCTCCTTTGCATTAGCGTAGCCTCTTCTCTAGCCTGTCAACTATGTGTCTGTCTATCCCTGTTCTCTCCTCTCTGCACAGACCATACAAACGCTCCACACCGCATGGCCGCGGCCACCCTAATCTGGTGGTCCCATCGCGCACGACCCACGTGGAGTTCCAGGTCTCCGGTAGCCTCTGGAACTGCCGATCTGCGGCCAACAAGGCAGAGTTCATCTCAGCCTATGCCTCCCTCCAGTCCCTCGACTTCTTGGCACTGACGGAAACATGGATCACCACAGATAACACTGCTACTCCTACTGCTCTCTCTTCGTCCGCCCACGTGTTCTCGCACACCCCGAGAGCTTCTGGTCAGCGGGGTGGTGGCACCGGGATCCTCATCTCTCCCAAGTGGTCATTCTCTCTTTCTCCCCTTACCCATCTGTCTATCGCCTCCTTTGAATTCCATGCTGTCACAGTTACCAGCCCTTTCAAGCTTAACATCCTTATCATTTATCGCCCTCCAGGTTCCCTCGGAGAGTTCATCAATGAGCTTGATGCCTTGATAAGCTCCTTTCCTGAGGACGGCTCACCTCTCACAGTTCTGGGCGACTTTAACCTCCCCCACGTCTACCTTTGACTCATTCCTCTCTGCCTCTTTCTTTCCACTCCTCTCCTCTTTTGACCTCTCCCTCTCACCTTCCCCCCCTACTCACAAGGCAGGCAATACGCTCGACCTCATCTTTACTAGATGCTGTTCTTCCACTCACCTCATTGCAACTCCCCTCCAAGTCTCCGACCACTACCTTGTATCCTTTTCCCTCTCGCTCTCATCCAACACTTCCCACACTGCCCCTACTCGGATGGTATCGCGCCGTCCCAACCTTCGCTCTCTCTCCCCCGCTACTCTCTCCTCTTCCATCCTATCATCTCTTCCCTCTGCTCAAACCTTCTCCAACCTATCTCCTGATTCTGCCTCCTCAACCCTCCTCTCCTCCCTTTCTGCATCCTTTGACTCTCTATGTCCCCTATCCTCCAGGCCGGCTCGGTCCTCCCCTCCCGCTCCGTGGCTCGACGACTCATTGCGAGCTCACAGAACAGGGCTCCGGGCAGCCAAGCGGAAATGGAGGAAAACTCGCCTCCCTGCGGACCTGGCATCCTTTCACTCCCTCCTCTCTACATTTTCCTCTTCTGTCGCTGCTGCTAAAGCCACTTTCTACCACTCTAAATTCCAAGCATCTGCCTCTAACCCTAGGAAGCTCTTTGCCACCTTCTCCTCCCTCCTGAATCCCCCTCCCCCTCTCCCCCTCCTCCTCTCTGCAGATGACTTCGTCAACCATTTTGAAAAGAAGGTCGACGACATCCGATCCTCGTTTGCTAAGTCAAACGACACCGCTGGTTCTGCTCACACTGCCCTACCCTGTGCTCTGACCTCTTTCTCCCCTCTCTCTCCAGATGAAATCTCGCGTCTTGTGACGGCCGGCCGCCCAACAACCTGCCCGCTTGACCCTATCCCCTCCTCTCTTCTCCAGACCATTTCCGGAGACCTTCTCCCTTACCTCACCTCGCTCATCAACTCATCCCTGACCGCTGGCTACGTCCCTTCCATCTTCAAGAGAGCGAGAGTTGCACCCCTTCTGAAAAAACCTACACTCGATCCCTCCGATGTCAACAACTACAGACCAGTATCCCTTCTTTCTTTTCTCTCCAAAACCCTTGAACGTGCCGTCCTTGGCCAGCTCTCCCGCTATCTCTCTCAGAATGACCTTCTTGATCCAAATCAGTCAGGTTTCAAGACTAGTCATTCAACTGAGACTGCTCTTCTCTGTATCACGGAGGCGCTCCGCACTGCTAAAGCTAACTCTCTCTCCTCTGCTCTCATCCTTCTAGACCTATCGGCTGCCTTCGATACTGTGAACCATCAGATCCTCCTCTCCACCCTCTCCGAGTTGGGCATCTCCGCGCGGCCCACGCTTGGATTGCGTCCTACCTGACAGGTCGCTCCTACCAGGTGGCGTGGCGAGAATCCGTCTCCTCACCACGTGCTCTCACCACTGGTGTCCCCCAGGGCTCTGTTCTAGGCCCTCTCCTATTCTCGCTATACACCAAGTCACTTGGCTCTGTCATAACCTCACATGGTCTCTCCTATCATTGCTATGCAGACGACACACAATTAATCTTCTCCTTTCCCCTTCTGATGACCAGGTGGCGAATCGCATCTCTGCATGTCTGGCAGACATATCAGTGTGGATGACGGATCACCACCTCAAGCTGAACCTCGGCAAGACGGAGCTGCTCTTCCTCCCGGGGAAGGACTGCCCGTTCCATGATCTCGCCATCACGGTTGACAACTCCACTGTGTCCTCCTCCCAGAGCGCTAAGAACCTTGGCGTGATCCTGGACAACACCCTGTCGTTCTCAACTAACATCAAGGCGGTGGCCCGTTCCTATAGGTTCATGCTCTACAACATCCGCAGAGTACGACCCTGCCTCACACAGGAAGCGGCGCAGGTCCTAATCCAGGCACTTGTCATCTCCCGTCTGGATTACTGCAACTCGCTGTTGGCTGGGCTCCCTGCCTGTGCCATTAAACCCCTACAACTCATCCAGAACGCCGCAGCCCGTCTGGTGTTCAACCTTCCCAAGTTCTCTCACGTCACCCCGCTCCTCCGCTCTCTCCACTGGCTTCCAGTTGAAGCTCGCATCCGCTACAAGACCATGGTGCTTGCCTACGGAGCTGTGAGGGGAACGGCACCTCAGTACCTCCAGGCTCTGATCAGGCCCTACACCCAAACAAGGGCACTGCGTTCATCCTCCTCTGGCCTGCTCGCCTCCCTACCACTGAGGAAGTACAGTTCCCGCTCAGCCCAGTCAAAACTGTTCGCTGCTCTGGCCCCCCAATGGTGGAACAAACTCCCTCACGACGCCAGGACAGCGGAGTCAATCACCACCTTCCGGAGACACCTGAAACCCCACCTCTTTAAGGAATACCTAGGATAGGATAAAGTAATCCTTCTCACCCCCCTTAAAAGATTTAGATGCACTATTGTAAAGTGGCTGTTCCACTGGATGTCATAAGGTGAATGCACCAATTTGTAAGTCGCTCTGGATAAGAGCGTCTGCTAAATGACTTAAATGTAAATGTAAATGTAAAGGTACACCTCAAATTGAATCAAATTATGTAAAATGCCTATTGGAAGCTTCTAAAGTCATGACGTAATTTTCAGGAATTTTCCAAGCTGTTTAAAGGCACAGTCAACTTAGGGTATGTACATTTCTGACCCACTGGAATTGCGAACCAGTGAATTATAAGTCAAATAATCTGACTGTAAACAATTGTTGGAAAAATGACTTTTGTCATGCACAAAGTAGATGTCCTTACTGACTTGCCAAAACTCTAGTTTGTTAACAAGACATTTATGGAGTGGATGAAAAACAAGTTTTAATGACTCCAACCGAAGTGTATGTAAACTTCTGACTTCAGCTGTATACAACAGTATATACTACTGCTAATTGGATCCAAATTAAAGTAGAATGTGTGAAGCATATGGATAGACAGTAAAATGATCAACAGTCTTTTAATCCACCTCTGTTGTAACATCTGAGGTGAGGAGAAATTATCTTTGGTTGTTGGCAGGATGAGAAGATGAGAGTGAGGGGAAGATAAGAGGGGGATGAGGAAAAATATTGTGCACAGTACTGAAAATGACTTAGTTTACAGTTTACACTGAGCTGTATTTCAGTGAGAGTATGAGCTACTAAGTCAACTCCCCAGATACTAAGCAAAGACTAGACTAAGACTAGAACACACACACAAAAACATACACATGCACACGCACACACACACGTCTGACCAACATAAATGAATCAGCAGCGCATCCCTATTGATTTCTCCTCCCTCTATCCTTCCCTCTGACTCTCCATCCCTCCCCCCATCCCTCCTTGGCCTGTTAAAATCAATACAATACAAAGCCCCTCCAGGACGATGTCATCAAAAATCTCAATGATGTCCAACCAGCCAAACCCTAACGCTGGCCAGTCCCAGAGCTGGGTATAGAACCTGGCTTTGTATTCAATAACTGATTCATCTTCTAGATTTATCTCACTGCTTTATCTTCAAAACAAGACTAAACCCACATACATGTGGAGTGGGATACATGTAAACAGGTGAAAGCTGAGGAGGCCCATCCATGCTACATGTCCAGCGTGTTAATTAGGCTACTGCTGACATGGCAAAGTATGTTAGGTGTTCAATAGTTCCTGTGGGACAGGGTGTCTGGTTGCTGGGGTTCTGTCAGCGTATTGCGTTCTGTACACATGCAGACACATGCACGCACACACACGTACAGCGGTACAAATGTTTACACATGCATGTAAAGTGTGTTCGGGAAGGCATTCAGACCCCTTGACTGTTTCCAAATTTTTGCTGCATTACAGCCTTACTCCAAAATGGATTAAATAGCTTTTTTTCCTCATCAATCTATACAAAATACCCCATGATGACAAAGCAACAACAGGTTTTTAGACAATTTTGCAAATGTATTAAAAATAGTAAACTGAAATATCACATTTAGTATTCAGACCCTTTACTCAGTACGTTGTTGAAGCACCTTTGGCAGCGATTACAGCCTTGAGTCTTCTTGGGTATGACGCTACAAGCTTGGTACACCTGTATTTAGGGAGTTTCTCCCATTCTTCTCTGCAGGTCCTCTCAAGCTCTATCAGGTTTGATGGGGAGTGTCGATACACAGCTATTTTTATTTTTATATCCGGGCTCTGGCTGGGACACTCAAGAACATTCAGAGACTTGTCCCAAAGCCATTCCTGAGTTGTCTTGACTGTGTGCTTAGGGTCGTTGTCCTGTTGGAAGGTGAACAGTCGCCCTAGTCTGTGGTCCTGAGTGCTCTGGAGCAGGTTTTCATCAAGGCTCTCTCTGTACTTTGCTCCATTCATCTTTCCCCCGATCCTGAAGTCTCCCAGTCCCTGCCACTAAGAAACATCCCCACAGCATGATGCTGCAACCACCATGCTTCACCGTAGGAATGGTGCCAGGTTTCCTCAAGACATGACGATTGGCATTCAGAACTAAGAGTTCAATCTTGGTTTCATCAGACCAGAGAATATTGTTTTTCATGGTCTGACAGTGCTTTAGGTTTACTTTTATTTAACTAGGCCAGCCAGTCAGTTCAGAACAAATTCTTATTTTCAATGACGGCCTAGGAACAGTGGGTTAACTGCATATTAGACTCATCAGAGTTGCTTTGTATGAAATAAATGAATCTCTTGTCCGGCAAGTTATTAGAATCTTGAGATAACACATATCCACCTGGACACACACATATGACACGTACATACTGCTATTTGAGGCCTACACGCTCGATTAGTGTAGTGTTAGCTAGCTACATAGTTGTCTTTGCTGTCTTCGTATCCAAGATAATTGTGTAGTTAGAGTGTGTAGTCTTAGAGTGATTATCTTAATTTACCGAGGTTAGCTAGCCAGCTATTTTGTCGTCCTTAACGTAGGAGACACTCCTAGCTAGCCAATAGCCAGCCAACGTCTACTGAATAGAACTTTCGCATTCTGGTCGCATTCCGCTTCGCTCCACAGGTAGTATCATATTTTCATTTAATTTCATTGCAGTCCCAACGGTGTGATTTGTTTGATCGTAGCTAGCTACTTAGCTAGCTACATAGCCGTCTTTGTTTCAAAGATAATTGTGTAGTCTAGAGCGATTTTCTAGGTTAGCTAGCCAGCTATTGTCGTTCTCCTAACGCAACGTAACGTAACCAACACTGCTAGCTAGCCAGCTAGCCCCCGAAAAGCAGCATTGTAGAAACTTCACACTCAACGGAACGACTTGATTAGGGTAGTGTCAACAACGCAGCTAGCCTACCTCAGCAGTACTGTATCATTTTAATCATTTTAGTCAATTAGATTCTTGCTACGTAAGCTTAACTTTCTGAACATTCGAGACGTGTAGTCCACTTGTCATTCAATCTCCTCTGCATTAGCGTAGCCTCTTCTCTAGCCTGTCAACTATGTGTCTGTCTATCCCTGTTCTCTCCTCTCTGCACAGACCATACAAACGCTCCACACCGCATGGCCGCGGCCACCTAATCTGGTGGTCCCAGCGCGCACGACCCACGTGGAGTTCCAGGTCTCCGGTAGCCTCTGGAACTGCCGATCTGCGGCCAACAAGGCAGAGTTCATCTCAGCCTATGCCTCCCTCCAGTCCTCGACTTCTTGGCTCTGACGGAAACATGGATCACCACAGACAACACCGCTACTCCTACTGCTCTCTCTTCGTCCGCCCACGTGCTCTCGCACACCCCGAGAGCTTCTGGTCAGCGGGGTGGTGGCACCAGGATCCTCATCTCTCCCAAGTGGTCATTCTCTCTTTCTCCCCTTACCCATCTGTCTATCGCCTCCTTTGAATTCCATGCTGTCACAGTTACCAGCCCTTTCAAGCTTAACATCCTTATCATTTATCGCCCTCCAGGTTCCCTCGGAGAGTTCATCAATGAGCTTGATGCCTTGATAAGCTCCTTTCCTGAGGACGGCTCACCTCTCACAGTTCTGGGCGACTTTAACCTCCCCACGTCTACCTTTGACTCATTCCTCTCTGCCTCCTTCTTTCCACTCCTCTCCTCTTTTGACCTCACCCTCTCACCTTCCCCCCTACTCACAAGGCAGGCAATACGCTCGACCTCATCTTTACTAGATGCTGTTCCTCCACTAACCTCATTGCAACTCCCTCCAAGTCTCCGACCACTACCTTGTATCCTTTTCCCTCTCGCTCTCATCCAACACTTCCCCACTGCCCCTACTCGGATGGTATCGCGCCGTCCCAACCTTCGCTCTCTCTCCCCCGCTACTCTCTCCTCTTCCATCCTATCATCTCTTCCCTCTGCTCAAACCTTCTCCAACCTATCTCCTGATTCTGCCTCCTCAACCCTCCTCTCCTCCCTTTCTGCATCCTTTGACTCTCTATGTCCCCTATCCTCCAGGCCGGCTCGGTCCTCCCCTCCCGCTCCGTGGCTCGACGACTCATTGCGAGCTCACAGAACAGGGCTCCGGGCAGCCGAGCGGAAATGGAGGAAAACTCGCCTCCCTGCGGACCTGGCATCCTTTCACTCCCTCCTCTCTACATTTTCCTCCTCTGTCTCTGCTGCTAAAGCCACTTTCTACCACTCTAAATTCCAAGCATCTGCCTCTAACCCTAGGAAGCTCTTTGCCACCTTCTCCTCCCTCTTGAATCCTCCTCCCCCTTCCCCCCTCCTCCCTCTCTGCAGATGACTTCGTCAACCATTTTGAAAAGAAGGTCGACGACATCCGATCCTCGTTTGCTAAGTCAAACGACACCGCTGGTTCTGCTCACACTGCCCTACCCTGTGCTCTGACCTCTTTCTCCCCTCTCTCTCCAGATGACATCTCGCGTCTTGTGACGGCCGGCCGCCCAACAACCTGCCCGCTTGACCCTATCCCCTCCTCTCTTCTCCAGACCATCTCCGGTGACCTTCTCCCTTACCTCACCTCGCTCATCAACTCATCCCTGACCGCTGGCTACGTCCCTCCCGTCTTCAAGAGAGCGAGAGTTGCACCCCTTCTGAAAAAAACCTACACTCGATCCCTCCGATGTCAACAACTACAGACCAGTATCCCTTCTTTCTTTTCTCTCCAAAACTCTTGAACGTGCCGTCCTTGGCCAGCTCTCCCGCTATCTCTCTCAGAATGACCTTCTTGATCCAAATCAGTCAGGTTTCAAGACTAGTCATTCACCTGAGACTGCTCTTCTCTGTATCACGGAGGCGCTCCGCACTGCTAAAGCTAACTCTCTCTCCTCTGCTCTCATCCTTCTAGACCTATCGTCTGCCTTCGATACTGTGAACCATCAGATCCTCCTCTCCACCCTCTCCGAGTTGGGCATCTCCGGCGCGGCCCACGCTTGGATTGCGTCCTACCTGACAGGTCGCTCCTACCAGGTGGCGTGGCGAGAATCCGTCTCCTCACCACGTGCTCTCACCACTGGTGTCCCCAGGGCTCTGTTCTAGGCCCTCTCCTATTCTCGCTATACACCAAGTCACTTGGCTCTGTCATAACCTCACATGGTCTCTCCTATCATTGCTATGCAGACGACACACAATTAATCTTCTCCTTTCCCCCTTCTGACGACCAGGTGGCGAATCGCATCTCTGCATGTCTGGCAGACATATCAGTGTGGATGACGGATCATCACCTCAAGCTGAACCTCGGCAAGACGGAGCTGCTCTTCCTCCCGGGGAAGGACTGCCCGTTCCATGATCTCGCCATCACGGTTGACAACTCCATTGTGTCCTCGTCCCAGAGCGCTAAGAACCTTGGCGTGATCCTGGACAACACCCTGTCGTTCTCAAATAACATCAAGGCGGTGGCCCGTTCCTGTAGGTTCATGCTCTACAACATCCGCAGAGTACGACCCTGCCTCACACAGGAAGCGGCGCAGGTCCTAATCCAGGCACTTGTCATCTCCCGTCTGGATTACTGCAACTCGCTGTTGGCTGGGCTCCCTGCCTGTGCCATTAAACCCCTACAACTCATCCAGAACGCCGCAGCCCGTCTGGTGTTCAACCTTCCCAAGTTCTCTCACGTCACCCCGCTCCTCCGCTCTCTCCACTGGCTTCCAGTTGAAGCTCGCATCCGCTACAAGACCATGGTGCTTGCCTACGGAGCTGTGAGGGGAACGGCACCTCAGTACCTCCAGGCTCTGATCAGGCCCTACACCCAAACAAGGGCACTGCGTTCATCCACCTCTGGCCTGCTCGCCTCCCTACCACTGAGGAAGTACAGTTCCCGCTCAGCCCAGTCAAAACTGTTCGCTGCTCTGGCCCCCCAATGCTGGAACAAACTCCCTCACGACGCCAGGACAGCGGAGTCAATCACCACCTTCCGGAGACACCTGAAACCCCACCTCTTTAAGGAATACCTAGGATAGGATAAAGTAATCCTTCTTACCCCCTCCCCCCTTAAAAGACCTAGATGCACTATTGTAAAGTGGCTGTTCCACTGGATGTCATAAGGTGAAAGCACCAATTTGTAAGTCGCTCTGGATAAGAGCGTCTGCTAAATGACTTAAATGTAAATATTCAGGGGCAGAACGACAGAATTTTACCTTGTCAGCTTGGGGATTCGAACTTGCAACCTTTCGGTTACGAGTCCAACGCTCTAACCACTAAGCTACCTGCCACTTGGAGTTTGCCAAGTTTCTCCATAGAAGCCGCTCCTCTGTAGATAAAACTCTGTGGGCCTAGCTAATTCAGATAATGCATGTCATAACAAGATGCCCAGCACTTCAAGTGAAACCTCCTCCTCCACCTTCTCTAGCTCTCTCCCCAACCGCAAAATGTCTCAAGTATCTCGCACCCTACACTTGTCTGTCCATCGCACATGTAAAGAACTATAGCTTGCCCGTCCATAGCAATCTGCTCTATCCGCACTGATTGGTGAAGTCATTTAATGTCGAGCGACGCGGAAAGTATTCAGACCCCTTGACTTTTTCATTTACATCTAAGTCATTTAGCAGACGCTCTTATCCAGAGCGACTTACAAATTGGTGCGTTCACCTTAAGACATCCAGTGGAACAGCCACTTTACAATAGTGCATCTAAATCTTTTAAGGGGGGGGGGGGGTGAGAAGATTTTGTTCACTTGCTTGACACACTTTGTATGCTTGACATACCTTTGTTTGGTTGTAGTGTGTAATAGTATTCGGATTTCTCTTGATTGTGTCCAGTTGTCTTGTTATTCTTCAGCATTGTTGCTCCACAACAGCTGTGCATGCAGGTGCCTTATTTTGCAGAGGGAGGAAGCTCCCGTCTCACTTTGTTCATGGTGCCGGCCAGACTTGTTTTCTTTGCAGGCAAATTGTTCGCCAATGACAGTGATGTGAAGAAATTGTCTAGGGTGACATTGCTCCCCTTGCCAACATAAGGTTCCACAAGCCTCATCACCACATTCTCCAACACTCGCACCTGCTGCGTGATGTGGCTATTTTCCCAGAGATTGAAAGCCATTCAGCATGTACAATTATCCATGCTCACTCTGTGTTGCCTACTCCAAGTAGGTCATAGTAAACGTCTAAGACTGTTTTGAGTCGGTGAACTGATATAGGGAAAATATATAGGGTAAATATTCTGTACCTGAACAAGGCAGAAAACCCACTGTTCCTAGGCCGTCATTGAAAAATTGAATTTGTTCTTTTAACTGATTTGCCTAGTTAAATAAAGGTAAAATAAATAAAATACCATTTTAAAATTAGGCCTATAATTAGAATGGATCATTAAAATTGAATCACCCACCCTGTTCTTCATTTACAATTGGTGATCACATAACTACTCGTCTTTCGCTTCCCCTCGCTCCTCAACTCACTCATTCTCCCCATCATACTTTGCTTAATTAATTGTACCTGTTGTTATACGTGTGAAATTCGTTTTGGTATAGTTTAGGTTCAGTTTCGAGTCAATTGTCAGGGGGGTTATCAACTGGGCACTGCACTTTCAACTGTCGGAAGAAAAAGCGGAGCAGGCCCTTCTGTTGGGAGAAAGAGCGGAGCAGGCCCTTCTGTTGGGAGAAAGAGCGGAGCAGGCCCTTCTGTTGGGAGAAAGAGCGGAGCAGGCCCTTCTGTTGGGAGAAAGAGCGGAGCAGGCCCTTCTATTGGGAGAAAGAGCAGAGCAGGCCCTTTGGTTGGGAGATAGAGCAGAGCAGGCCCTTCTGTTGGGAGAAGGAGCGGAGCAGGCCCTTCTGTTGGGAGAAAGAGCGGAGCAGGCCCTTCTGTTGGGAGAAAGAGCGGGGCCAACAGAGCGGAGCAGGCCCTTCTGTTGGGAGAAAGAGCGGAGCAGGCCCTTCTGTTGGGAGAAAGAGTGGAGCAGGCCCTTCTGTTGGGAGAAAGAGCGGAGCAGGCCCTTCTGTTGGGAGAAAGAGCGGAGCAGGCCCTTCTGTTGGGAGAAAGAGCGGAGCAGGCCCTTCTGTTGGGAGAAGGAGCGGAGCAGGCCCTTCTGTTGGGAGAAGGGGGGGCAACGAGGGAAAACCATTCAAACAAATGACATCTCCTCCTAAAACTGGTTATAACTCCAGTTCTGTTTGTGATATTAAGATCCTAACAATGGCAGTGTGTTATATAGACTTTATTTAGGAAAAGTCCAGGACAGAAGGGGGCATGAGTTAAAATAATGGCAGAGTATTATATACACAAAACAATTATGATCAGTCAAGATGACTGCTTTAGCGGTTCTAGTGTTAAAAAGGCAACACGATATAAACCAGTTTGAGCGTGTTCAGAACTTTACTTTGCAGGTCAGAACAGTTGAACGGAACCCCAAAAAACTATGGTTCTGTTCAGAACTTAATGATTGGAAAATAACTTTGGTTCCAACCCCTGACTCAAACTGACACTGAAACACATTCATGGGTTCAATTGTATGTTTCATATCAATTCACACAAATCACTGCCTGTGAACTAAACTCAGGACGACAGTTTTTATTTGATAATTTAAAAAAACTTAGCACATATATTTTCTCATATCCACTAACAAAGTCAGACAATGAAGATATGACTTTGACTATATTAAGGCATTCATAGCGAGTTTAAAGTTCAAAGCAATCGTATGCAGTTACAGTGAGTCAACTGAGTATTAACTAGAGCTATCATAACTCTAGAGACATCAGTTCTAACGACACAATGCCATGAGTCATCTCTTTACAGACTCTGCTGTATTTTAGCAAAAGGGATTATTTTCAATCACGTATTGTTGTTGGAAGCCTATGGCCTAGAGGTGCAGTTAGCCACCCACACACACTCACAAACTCTGTAGTACATACTCGGTAGTGGAGTCCACAGTCGAGGGGCTACTCTTCTGCACCACTTCAAGCTGCTATTTCTAAACAGCAGTCGACAGAGTGCCAAGCCCAGTAATGTGCAGCCGCACGGAAAACGCCTTTGTGCCTCCTCCAGAACTTGGGTTGATGATTTACATCAACGCAGTTTGGGAGCTTTCTCATTGACTTTGACACAATTTTAGGAGAAATAAGGCAAGTTCTAACAAGCACGCAAACATGTGATCAAATATTTCAGACGTCAGGAGGATAGGACGTCATGACAACTGAGTGTGTGTGTTCATGTGCATACATGCGTGTGTGCGTGCATGTGTCTCTGAGTGTGTGTGTGTGTGCGTGCATGTGTCTCTGAGTGTGTGTGTGTGTGTGTGTGTGTGTGTGTGTGTGTGTGTGTGTGTGTGTGTGTGTGTGTGTGTGTGTGTGTGTGTGTGTGTGTGCGTGCGTGTGTGTGTGTGTGTTGTGATGGAGCGTCCTCCAGAAGCGAAGCATCTGTATCTGTCACAGGCTGATTGATGACTCCTCTGAATCTCTGAAATATGCATTAGTCCTGCCACAGATTGAAACTGTATATTGGCCTATTTACATCCCATTATACAGACAATGTGTTACACAAACACAAACACACATGGTGGAGGCATACTTAGGCATGTACAATCTTTTCACCACCCAGGTCCAATGTAACCTACATCTCTTGACTTTTTCCTCATTTTGTTGTGTTACAAAGCGGGTTTAAAATGTATTTAATTGTAATTCTTTACTCTGTAATACTCTTTAATGTCAAAGTGGTAGAAAAATTATAATATTTGTCAACCCCCTGAGTCAATACATGTTAGAATCACCTTTGGCAGCGATTATAGATGTCTTTCTGGGTAAGTCTCTCAGAGCTTTGCACACACACTTAATGTGTTGTGAAATCTGTTGTGAATATATTATAATGTTTTTAAAAATGCCTTCATTTTGCTGAAACCCTGGAAGAGCAGCAGCTTGGCAGCAGCTAATGGGGATCCATAATAAATCCAAAAACAAATACACCTGGATTGTCCAATATTTGCCAATATTCTTTTTAAAATTCTTCATTCTCTGTCAAGTTGGTTGTCGATTGCTAAGCAGCCATTTTCAAGTCTCGCCATAGATTTTCAAACCGATTCAAGTATAAACTGTAACTAGGCCACTCAGGAACATTCAATGTTGTTTTTGTAAGCAACTCAAGTGTATATTTGGCCTTGTGCTTTAGGTTACTGTGAATTTCTCACCCTGTGTCTGTTGTGAAGCAGACTGAACCAGGTTTTTCCTCTAGGATTTTGCCTGTGCTTTGCTATATTCCATTCATTTTTAATCATAAAAAAACTCCCTAGTCCTTGTCGATGACAAGCATACCCATAACATGATGCAGCCACCACAATGCTTGAAAATATGAAGAGTGGTACTCGGTGATGTGTTGTGTTGGATTTGCCCCAAACATAACCCTTTGTATTCAGGACATAATTTAAGTGAAGTTTTACTTCAGTGCCTTTTTTCAAACAGGATGCATGTTTTGGAATATTTTTTATTCTGTACAGACTCAATTAGCTTAGTATTGTCGAATAACTACAACATTGTCGATCTATCCTCACAGCCATTAAACTGTTTTAAAGTCATTATTGGCCTCATGGTGAAATCCCTGACCTCTCCGACAACTGAGTTAGGAAGGACGCCCGTATCTTTGTAGTGACTAGGTGTATTGATACACCATCCAAATTGTAATGAATAACTTCACCATGCTCAAAGGGATATTCAATGTCTTTTTTTACCCGTCTACAAATAGGTGCCCTTCTTTGTGAGGCATTGGAAAACCTCCCTGATCTTTATGGTTGATTCTGTGTATGAAATTCACTACTCGAATGAGGGAGGGTACAGATAATTGTATGTGTGGGGTACAGAGATCAGGTAGTCATTCAAAAATCATGTTAAACACTATTATCTTACACAGAGGGAGTCCATGCAACTTATTATGTGACTTGTTATGTGACACATTTCTACTCCTGAACTTATTTAGGCTTGCCATAACAAAGGGGTTGAATACTTATTGAGTCAAGACATTTCAGCTTTTTATTTTAAATTAATTAGTTAAAATTTCAAAAACATTATTCTACTTTGACATTATGAGTTATTGTGTGTAGGCCAGTGACAGAAAATCCCAATGAAATCCACTTTAAATTCAGGCTGTAACACAACAAAATGTGGAAAAAGTCAAGGGGTGTGAATACTTTCTGAAGGCACTGTATATGAGGGACCCTGTGAGGTTCTACATTAAGACCAGTATTACAAGGTTTCTAGGGTGTCTTTATGCATATGCTAGAATCACTGACAAATACCTCTGGGTATTCCAGCACTGTTTTGGCACTCCTGGTCTGCTGTATGCTAATGACCATGGAAGAGGATTTCTCGCTTTGAGTTCTTAGGAATATGCAGTATTTTATGTTTTTATGATTTATTTCTTACATTGTTACCCCAGGAAATCTTAAGTGTTATTATATACAGCTGGGAAAAACAATTGTATATAACGTCAACTTACCAACATTACGACCAGGAATATGACTTTCCCGAAGCGGATCTGTTCGGACCACCACCCAGGACAATAGATCTAATCCCAGTAACCGACCCAAAACAACACTGCCGCAGAAGGGGCAGACGGAGCGGCCTCCTGGTCAGGCTCCGTAGACATGCACATAGCTCACAGCTCCCGAGTATACTACTCGCCAATTTCCAGTCTCTTGACAAAAAGTTAGACGAAATTCGAGCAAGGGTTGCCTTCCAGAGAGACATCAGAGATTGTAACATTCTCCGTTTCAAAAAAACATGGCTCTCGGGATATGTTGTCGGAATCATTTCAGCCACCGGGCTTCTCCATGCATCGTGCAGACAGAGATAAACACCTCTCTAGGAAAAGGAAGGGCGGGGGTGATGCCTTATGATTAACGACTCATGGTGCAATCATAACAACATACAGGAACTCAAGTCCTGCTCACCCGACCTACAACCCCTTACAATCAAATGCCAGCCATTTTACCTACCAAGATTATTCTTATAGTCACAGCTGTGTACGTTCCCCCTCAAGCAAACACCAATACGGCCCTCAATGAACTTCACTGGGCTCTGGGTAAACTGGAAGCCACATATCCGGAGGCAGCATTTGTTGTAGCTGGGGATTTTAACAAAGCAAATTTGAAAACAGTGCATACAAAGCCCTCCCCAACCCTCTCTTCAGCAAATCCGACCATGACGCCATCTTTGCTTGTACCGTCTAATAGGCAGAAACTCAAACAGGATGTACCAGTGATGAGAACCATTCAACGCTGGTCTGACCAATCGGATGCCACATTTCAAGATTGTTTTAATCACGCGGACTGGAATATGTTCCGGTCAGCCTCAGAGAGCACTACGCTGACTCGTTGAATGAGTTTATAAAGAAGTGCATTGGAGATGTTGTACCCACTGTGACTATTAAAACCTACCCTAACCAGAAACCGTGGATGGATGGTGGCATTCGCGCAACACTGAAAGAGCGATCCACCGCATTTAACCATGGAAAGAAGTCTGTAAATATGGCTGAATATAATCAGTGTAGTTATTCCCTCCATAAGGCAATCAAAGAAACAGGGTCAAGGTGGAGTCGCAATTCTATGGCTCAGGCACAAGACGTATGTGGCAGGGACTACAGGAAATCACGGACTACAAAAATAAAATAAAAACACGTCACGCACACCGACATCACACTTTCAGACAAACTAAACACCTTCTTTGCCCGCTTTGAGGATAATACAGTGTCGCGGGATGCTAACAAGGACTGTCCCCCCCCTCTCCTTCTCCGTGGCCCGACGTGAGAAAGACATTTAAACATGCTAACCCTCGCAAGGCTGCTGGCCCAGACGGCATCCTCAGAGCACGCACAGACCAGGTGGCTGGTGTGTTTCCGGACATATTCAATCGCTCCCTATCCCAGTCTGTTGTCTCCACATGCTTCAAGATGGCCACCATTCTTCCTGTACCCAAGAAGGAAAATATAACTGAACTAAATGACTACTTGATTACCAACAACGACGAGACAGCCTACAGGGATGGGGTGAGGGAACTCAGAGTGTGGCGTCAGGAAAACAACCTCTCACTCAACGTCAACAAAACCAAAGGAGATGATCGTGGACTTCAGGAAACAGCAGACGGAGCACCCCCCTATCCATATTGAAGGGACAGCAGTGGAGAAGGTGGAAAGTCTCAAGTTCCTTGGCGTACACATCAGAGACAAACTGAAATTGTCCATCCACACAGAGTGTGGTGAAGAAGGTGCAATAGCGCCTCTTCAACCTCAGGAGGCTGAAGAAATTTGATGTGTCACCTAAAACCCTCACAAACGTTTACAGATGCACAATCAAGAGCATCCTGTCAGGCTGTATCACAGCTTGGTACAGCAACTGCAAGGCACTCCAGAGGGTGGTGCGCTCTGCCCAACACATCACCGGGGGTAAACTACCTGCCAGCCAGGACACCTACAGCACCCGATGTCACAGGAAGGCCAAAAAAATGATCAAGGACAACAACCACCCGAGCCACTGCCTGTTTACACCACTATCATCCAGAAGGCGAGGTCAGTACAGGTGCATCATAGCTGGGACGAGAGATTGAAAAACAGCTTCTATCTCAAGGCCATCAGACTGCTAAACAGCAATCACTAACTCAGGGAGGCTGCTGCCTTCATTGAGACCCAATCACTGGACACTTTAGTAAATGGATCACTAGTCACTTTAAACAATGCCACTTTAATCATGTTTACAAATCTCACATTACTCAAATCACATGTACAGTTGAAGTCAAAAGTATACATACACCTTAGCCAAATACATTTAAACTGAGTTGTTTTTCACAATTCCTGACATTTAATCCTAGTAAAAATTCCCTGCCTTCACCACTTTATTTTAAGAATGTGAAATGTCAGAATAATAGTATAAAGAATGATTTACTTCAGCTTTTATTTCGTTCATCAAATTCCCAGTGGGTCAGAAGTTTACATACACTCAATTAGTATTTGTTAGCATTGTCTTTAAATTGTTTAGCCTGGGTCATACGTTTCGGGTAGCCTTCCACAAGCTTCCCACAATAAGTTGGGTGAATTTTGACCCATTCCTCCTGACAGAGCTGGTGTAACTGAGTCAGATTTGTAGGATTCCTTGCTCGCACACCCATTTCCAGTTCTGCCCACAAATCTTCTATGGGATTGAGGTCAGGGCTTTGTGATGACCACTCCAATACCTTGACATTGTTGTCCTTAAGCCATTTTGACACAACTTTGGAAGTATGCTTGGTGTCATTGTCCATTTGGAAGACCCATTTGTGAACAAGCTTTAACTTTTAACTGATGTCTTGAGATGTTGCTTCAATATATCCACATAATTGTCCTACCTCATGACGCCATCTATTTTGTGAAGTGCACCAGTCCCTCCTGCAGTAAAGCACCTCCACAACATGATGCTGCCACCCCCGTGCTTCACGGTTGAGATGGTGTTCTTCGGCTTTCAAGCTTCCCCCCTTTTCCTCCAAACATAACGATGGTCATTATGGCCAAACAATTCCATTTTTGTTTCATCAGACCAGAGGCCATTTCTCCAAAAAGTACGATCTTTGTCCCCAAGTGCAGTTGCAAACCCTAGTCTGGCTTTTTTATGGCGGTTTTGGAGCAGTGGCTTCTTCCTTGCTGAGCGGCCTTTCAGGTTATGTCGATATAGGAACCGTTTTACTGTGGACATAGATAATCCTGTACCTGTTTCCTCCAGCATCTTCACAAGGTCCTTTGCTGTTGTTCATCTCTAGGAGACAGAACGCTTCTCCTTCCTGAGCGGTATGACGCCTGCGTGGTCCCGTGGTGTTTATACTTGCATACTATTGTTCATACAGATGAACGTGGTATCTTCAGGCATTTGGAAATTGCTCCCAAGAATGAACCAGACTTGTGGAGGTCTACAATTTCTTTCTGAGGTCTTGGCTGATTTCTTTTGATTTTCCCATGATGTCAAGCAAAGAGGCACTGAGTTTGAAGGTAGGCCTTGAAATTCATCCACAGGTACACCTCCAATTGACTCAAATGATGTCAATTAGCCAATCAGAAACTTCTAAATCCACGACATCCTTTTCTGGAATTTTCCAAGCTGTTTAAAGGCACAGTCAACTTAGTGTATTTAAACTTCTGACCTAGTGGAATTGTGATACAGTGAATTATAAGTGAAATAATCTGTCTGTAAACAATTGTTGGAAAGATTACTTGTGTCCTGCACAAAGTAGATGTCCTAACTGACTTGCCAGTGACTCCAACCTAAGTGTATGTAAACTTCTGACTTCAACTGTCTATACAGTTTTTTATACCATCTATTGCACCTTGCCTATGCCGCTCGGCCATTGCTCATCAATATACTTCTATGTACATATTCTCATTCACCCCTTTAGATTGGTGTGTATTAGGTAGTTGTTGGGGAATTGTTAGATTACTTGTTAGATATTACTGCACTATCAGAACTAGAAGCACAAGCATTAACATTGGCTAACCATGTGTATGTGAGAGAGAGAGAGAGAGAGAGAGAGAGAGAGAGAGAGAGAGAGAGAGAGAGAGCAAGTACTGCTAGGCTGTGTGTCTTGGGGCTTTCAAATGATGGAGTCAATGGCAGTGACATAAAGGGACTATTAAGACACCCACACACTCTCACACACATACACACATGTTTACTCACACAGATGTTGGAGACACAACAAGACAGTAGTGTTTCAATATTCTCCCACACAAACAAACTTCACTCTGTCCTCCAGGGACTCTCATCTACATATGGACGCACACACGCACGCACACACAGAGAGTGAGATGGACACACACACACTCTGTCAGCACAGTCCAGCTCATGAGCTGACTGCCATCTTTAGAACTTTTGACGTTTGAAACACACACGTTTGACACGTTTGAACAGAAAAGCACATACACACACACAAACAGACGCATATCTTATTATGCACATATTGTACACACAACAACCACCTGCTTTTATACCGCAGAGACCTCACAGCTGTACTCCATGCTACATATTAATGCCATATACTCATTTAAATCAAAAAGATAACGACAGCTACACTTGTTGCAATTCTGAAAAGGCACAATGCACCTTCCCTCATTTGATGGCTACCTCCTTTGCCCTCATCCAATCAAATCACGCCTTGGTTCTTGGCTGCCTGGTGCATTGTGATATTGATTACCTGCCTGTGTGGGTTTTCCAGTGACACCATGACATGCACACTCGCACGTGCAAACGCACCAAACACACACACCCACCCCCACCCCCACACACACACACCACGCGTTCGAATACACTGGGGAGTCATTCTCATTGTCATGTTGCTCACTACGGAAGGTTAATGAGACAGAATAGACTCAAATGGCCTTGAACATTGATTTCATACCATGGATTAAACATCCTATTCTATTCACTAGTCACCACTTTCGTTCCAGCCCAGCGGTGACATATCTGATTCAACCAATCAAGGGCCTGGTGAGCGGTTGATTAAGTGTGTTAGTGCTGGGCCAGAACAAAAGCTTCCACACCGACACGCACTGAGGCCCCAAAAAGACCAGATTGGGGATCACGTAAAATGTATGGCACAAGAATGGATTGCAGTAAAGTCTTAAAAAAACGTATCTTTGGTAAGTAACATATATGTCGCATGACTAGACAGGATCCGTTCTTACCTGTTGTCGAACCATTGAATAGAGAGCAGCAGCAGCAGATGTTCATCAGAGGAGAGCATGCAGAAAGGGAAGGGAGAGAGACAGAGATAGAGTCCAATGATTAGCTTTCAATTCCAGCATAGGACAATCATTCAGATCTTTTTTTCTCTCTCTCTCTCGCTATTTAACCATGTTTCAAATTGTCTCGGTTTGACAAAATGCATAGTACTTCAAATAAATGGATCGGCTTACTTCCCGATCTTACATATAATCCACTGTTCACATTTTCAGACCACTTTGTATTTGAACAGTGTTCCATGGGTTAGCTGACAACGTCACGGAAATGATGTACACTCTTCAATGGGGCAGAAGTCTGAGTTGTTGGGATTCTGGGTGGCCAGATGACTACCAACAATGACGACAAACTGCCATATGGGTAATCGTAAGAGACTCATTTTTGCTAGTTTCATCTTGTTTTTCATAAATGGTCTTGTTTTGAGGTGTTTTGACTGATTTCATGTCAATGCTAATATGGCTAAAATTCGCTAGCTAGCTAACCAACAACTGTAACAATGTAGTTGAGAGACAACAAGTCCTCATAGTGCAAATGTATTTATGTTTTTCAGTAAACACTGGAGATGAAACATAGTTTACATGTTGTCAACAATCTGACCCATAGTTATGCACACGTCGGTTTTGTTGCTAAACAACCCACGCGTCTATAGGCTGCACGATGCTCAACGCAACAACCTATTTTGCCATTTTGTAGGCTTATATTCTGTGTAGGTTGAAGGTAATCTATGTCAAGGTTGGGATGTCCCTCCCCCTCGATACCTCATGGGGGCTGATCACACAATAGGCTACCCTTAACCACTCCTCCTCTCATACACAGCCAATAGCAAGCCTCCATCCTTCATTAATGAGGTAATTAATAAAAATCACATTCTCTCTCACTCCGTCTCTCTCTCTCCCTTTTCTCTCTCGCTCTTCATCTCTGCATGGGAAAGGGGGAGGAGAGGAAAAGGAGGAAGGCCAAGAAAGCAGGTCGAGCCTCGGGAGAGAGTGAGTTCGAGATAGAGAGTGAGAAAGAAAGAAAGAAATAAAAAATAATGAGACAGAAAGAGAGAGAAAGATGCGTATGAATACAGAGAGAAAACAAGCATATGTTGAGGTGCTGTTTGAAGGTACATCCTTTCCGGCACTAGAAGTAGGGTTGGGCGGTATCCAGTTTTTCATATCGTCATACCGTCCTTCTCTCATACCGGGTTATATTTAGTATCACCGGCTTAGCACACAAGGGGGCGCCAAAAAAGCCCATTGGGCATCTATGACAAGAAAGGTAACAAAATGTGCACAAGTAACAGCGAATTTCAATGGAAGCTGCTAGTTAAATATGCTAACCAACGCAAATGAAAATAAACGAATTGCAAAGACAGGCAATCTAGCTCATACATAGGAAGGAGCTACCAAATGTAATTTTTGTTTGGACATTTACAAGCAAACGTGAACGAGAGACATTGTGCAAACGGCCAACGTTTTGACGCATGCTTGTCTGGAGGAAGAATAGTACTGGCTCTGCATGTGTAGGCTACACGCGGTGTCTGTGTGGAGTCTGGAGTCACTAGGGCAACAGGCCTGCCTGCTCTGCTCCTAGAAGAGAAGACGGAGGAGAATGGGGAGGAAAAGAAAACAAATCAAGATAGTGGCAGCTGTACAAATAACTCATCCAAAGGGCTTTGACTTTTCAAACACGGCAGGAAGCTAACACAATATGATGCTCCGTCACCATATAAATTCAGCCACTCAATTAGATTAAATAGCAAGTTAAACTTAGGTTTGACATTAATGCAGAATTCTGCGTTTTTTTCACGCAGGAAAAAAATATAAAAGCATAAGAAATGTCTTGTTGCAGTTTGGAAACACAGACGTAAAATGCTTCTTATTGTAATTTCTGCTCGGCATCAGACTCATTTCGTGCTTCAGTTGCACTTCTCCAGTCAGATGAGAATTCACAAACGGGCATTCTATCAGCAGACAGACTCTGACTGATGTGAAGCTGCTTTGGTACTTTTCTCTGTGTAGCCAGCCTACTTTTCTCTGGTAAAATAAAATATTAACTTCAAGCAAAACATTAGGAAATGTAGCCGGCTACATTCTTTTTTATGACAAATGTCGTTTTTGAAAACAAGACCTTGTTTTTTCATTATAAGCTCATTTACTTGTGTTGCTGCCAGCCAAATAGCTTTGCAATCTGCTGAATGTGGTGCACTAATGTATTTTATGTGAAGAAAACTATAGTTGCATGTCCCTGATCAGTCTATTGAAGCAAAAAAAAAATGTTGACTTTCTTGCCCCCATCAGGATCGCAGTGGAGAAGGTGAAAAGCTTCAAGTTCCTCGGTGAACACATCACTGACAATCTGAAATGGTCCACCCACACAGATGGTGTGGTGGAGAAGGCGCAACAGCACCTCTTCAACCTCTGGAGGCTGAAGAAATTTGGCTTGGCCCCTAAGACCATCACAAACTCTTACAGATGCACCATTGAGAGCATCCTGTCAGGCTGTATCATCGCCTGATATGGTAACTGCACCGCCCGCAACCGCAGAGCTCTCCGGAGGGTAGTACAGTCTGCACAAAGCATCACCTGGGGTACACTGCCTGCCCTCCAGGACATCTACAGCACCTGATGTAACAGGAAGGCCAAAAAGATAATCAAGGTTATCAACCACACAAGCCACGGCCTGTTCACCCCGCTATCATCTAGAAGGCGAGGTCAGGACTGGTGCATCAAAGCTGGGACCGAGAGACTGAAAAACGGGCCATTATACTGTTAATAAGCCATTACAAGCTAGCATCCATCCAGTACCCTGCCCTGAACTTAGTCACTACTGTATCATTAGCCGATTACCACCAGGTTACTCTACCATGCACCTTAGAGACTGCTGCCCTATGCACATAGACATGGAACACTGGTCACTTTAATAATGGAACACTGGTCAGTTTAGTAATCTCTACACACTGTTTTACTCATTTAATATGTACTGACTGTATTCTAGTCAAGGCCATCCTACTAAACTATTGCTGTATAAGACAGACAGACAGACAGACAGACAGACAGACAGACAGACAGACAGACAGACAGACAGACAGACAGACAGACAGACAGACAGAATACCCAGAGTTACCTTTGCTGCAGAGGATAAGTTCATAAGAAATTGCAGCCCAAATAAATGCATTGTTTTTTTTATTGTACCCAAATTAAGGTGTGCTGTGTAAAGGCATGGGAACGAAGACCAAACAAACAACTATACAAAAACACAGGGTTGACCCCCCCCCCCCCCCCCCCCCCAAACAAATAGGAGTACCTCGAATAAATAACACATGTGCACAATGATTAACACACGGGACGAGACCCGTAAACATCTGCGCAATCCACAATGCCACGAAAGCCAACACACACAGCACAGGTACACACACGCACCAACGGACATTGGAACAATAATCGACAGCACCATGGTTTACAAAGGGCATATATATATACAAATACAATCAGTTGGAATAGGAGTCAGGTGTGCACAATGAAAGTCCCCCCGACCCACTGCATCAACAGCGCAATGACACCGGTCTCGAGGACAATCAAAGGAACACAGTGCGGGTCGATCAGGACCCAATGCAGCTGCCAAAGTTGCATCGTCGTCGGACGGGCCAGTTCCCGCTGCAGTCAGACGAACCCGTAGTAGTGGCTTCAGACGGATCGGTTGTGGCGGCGTCGGACAGGCCAGTTGTGGCTGCTGAAGTTGCGTCGTCAGACGGACCCGTTGTGGCGACGTCGGACGGCCCAGTTGCAGCTGCTGAAGTTGCGGCAGCACCGGCGGGACCGGTCGCAGCATCGTCGGACGGAGAAATTCCCACCGTCTCCCTCAATGGTTGATTATTCTGTAACTCTGGTATAAACGATTCGGGAGACAGACGCAGGAATGTGTAATAGTTTTTTTTATTCCACCCAAATTACGGCATGCCGTGTAAAGACACGGGGACGAAGGCCAACCAAACTAAAGAGCGAGGAGTACCTCGAATAAATAACCCACACGCACAATGATTAACACACGGGACGAGAACCATAATCATCTGCGCATGGCACGAAAGCCAAAACACACAGCACAGGTACTCACACGCACCAACGGCCATAGTAACAATAATTGACAACACCATGGTGAACAAAGAGCACATATATACAAATACAATCAGTGGGAATAGGGGACAGGTGTGCGTAATGAAATGTGGAATGACCACCAGAGGGCAGGCTGGGCTCACGGATAGTACCCCAGCCAGGCATGTGAGTCAAGGTGATCAGAGGCAATTAAGCACAGCTGACGGGTACTAATGAGCTATTCTCTTTACCCTACAAGAGAGAGGAGGGAACCGGCAGTGGGGAGAGGAAAAGAAAGAAAAGAGTGTTTGCTCCTTATTTTTGCAGGAATCTCCTTGCGAATGATTTTGCCGAAGATTGTATCACCGCCGGGCTGGGCAACCTGAGCTTTTGCAAGTTCAAACCCTCGAGCTGACACGGTACAAATCTGTCGTTCTGCCCCTGAACAGGCAGTTAACCCACTGTTCCTAGGCCGTCATTGAAAATAAGAATTTGTTCTTAACTGACTTGCCTAGTTAAATAAAGGTAAAAAACAAAATAAATAAAAAAGAGGAAGGAGACAAACTACTTTTGGAGGATAGCCACCTCGAGAGGGGAGCTATCCACGAAATAACCATTAAGACGGTGACAAATCCGGGATTTATGTTATAGTTTAAAGATAATCGTCTTGTGTTCCTTTTCGTGTAATGAAGAAGATTTATTTTTTCCTTGGGAGATCCTCATTGATTGTGTTGGACTGTTTGAGTTGAAAGAAATCCCTCAATAGAGAACTTTGTTCAATTAAGAAAACCTACTCCTGACTCGTTTATTCCACCTTTCCACTTTAGAGTAACACCAAATTACTCAGCTCACAGAAAGTTCTGGAGGGATCCGTGACACCATCCCATCTGGTTTGCGTTTAGTGGGACTATAATTTGTTTTTCAACAGGACAAAGACCCAACACACCTTCAGACTGTTTAAAACCTATTTGCCCAGGAAGGAGGGTGGTGGAGTGCTGCATCAGATGACCTGGCCTCCACAATCACCCGACCTCAACCCAATTGAAATGGTTTGGGAGGAGTTGGACCGCAGAGTGAAGGAAAAGCAGCCAACAAGTGCTCAGCATAAGTGGGAACTGCTTCAAGAGTGTTAGAAAAGCATTCCAGGGAAAGCTGGTTGAGAGAATGCCAATGAGTGCGCAAACCGGTCATCAAGGCAAAAGAATCTCAAACATAAAATTTGATTTGTTGTACACTTTTTTGGTTACTACATGATTCCATATGTGTTATTTATAATTTTGATGGTCTTCACTATTATTCTACAATGTATAAAATACTCCAAATAAAGAAAATCCCTTGAATGAGAAGATTTGTTCAAACTTTTGACTGGTACTGTATACATTTACTTTATACTCCGGACTCCGAAAATGCTTGCTCTAAAATTATATATTTCTTAACTTCTTCGATATAGGGGGCGCTCTTTTAATTTTGGGATAAAAAAACGTTCCCGTTTTAAACAAGATATTTTGTCACGAAAACATGCTCGACTATGCATATAATTGACAGCTTTGGAAAGAAAACACTCTGACGTTTCCAAAACTGCAAAGATATTACCTGTGAGTGCCACAGAACTGATGCTACAGGCGAAACCAAGATGACATTTCAAACAGGAAATGCCCCAGATTTTGAAAGCGCTGTGTTCCAATGTCTCCTTATATGGTTGTGAATGCGCCAGGAATGAGCCTACACTTGCTGTCGTTTCCCCAATGTGTCTGCAGCATTGTGACGTATTTGTAGGCATATCATTGGAAGATTCACCATAAGAGACTACATTTACCAGGTGCCCGCTTGGTGTCCTCCGTCAAAATTATTGCGTAATATCCAGCTGCGTGCATTTTTCCATTTGCTTCAGAGGAGAAACCCAACTGCCACAAATGATTTATCATCGAATAGATATGTGAAAAACACCTTGAGGATTGATTCTAAACAACGTTTGCCATGTTTCTGTCGATATTATGGAGTTAATTTGGAAAAAAGTTTGGCGTTGTAATGACTGAATTTTCTGGGGGTTTTCTTAACCAAACGTGATGAACAAAACGGAGCGATTTCTCCTACACAAATAATATATTTGGAAAAACTGAACATTTGCTATCTAACTGAGAGTCTCCTCATTGAAAACATCCGAAGTTCTTCAAAGGTAAATGATTTTATTTGAATGCTTTTCTTGTTTTTGTGAAAATGTTGCCTGCTGAATGCTAGGCTTAATGCTATGCTAGCTATCAATACTCTTACACAAATGCTTGTGTAGCTATGTTTGAAAAGCATATTTTGAAAATCTGAGATGACAGTGTTGTTAACAAAAGGCTAAGGTTGTGAGCCAATATATTTATTTCATTTAATTTGCGATTTTCATGAATAGTTAACGTTGCGTTATGGTAATGAGCTTGAGACTATGATTACGCTCCTGGATACGGGATTGCTTGACGCAATAAGTTAATTCCATTCTTGTACTTTTAGATTTCTGTGTTTTGTTGTCAATTGTTAGATATTACTGTACTTTTGGAGCTAGAAACACAAGCATTTCACGAACCTTACAATAACATCTGCTAAATATGTGTATGCGACCAATAAAATGTGTATTTTTTAAATGTGTGTTTTTTCCTTGGTGTTCACATCACCAACAAACTATCATGGTCCAAACACACTAAGACAGTCGTGAAGAGGGCACGACAAAACATATTCCCCCTCAGGAGACAGGATTTGGCATGAGTCCTCAGATCCTCAAAAGGTTCTACAGCTGCACCATCGAGAGCACTGGTCGCATCACTGCCTGGTATGGCAACTGCTCGGCCTCTGATCGCAAGGCACTACAGATGGTAGTGTGTACAGCCCAGTACATTACTGGGGCCAAACTTCCTGCCATCCAGGACCTCTATACCAGGCGGTGTCAGAGGAAAGTCCTAAAAATTGTCAACGACTCCAGCCACCCAGGTCATAGACTGTTCTCTCTGCTAATGCACGGCAATGTGGTACCGAAGCGCCAAGTCTAGGACCAAAAGGCTCCTTAACAGCTTCTACCCCAAGCCTAAGGAATCCTGAACAGCTAATTAGAGGGCTACCCAGACCCCCCTTTTACGCTGCAGCTGCTCTCTGTTTATTATTTTATATTTTGTTTTATATTTTTTTACTTAACACTTGTTTCTTAGCTTGTAAATAAGTATTTCACTGTAAGGTGTTGTATTCGGTGGATGTGACAAACATTTATCATTTTCTTTTTGATTTGATTCTATCAGTCAGCCTACAGTAGCAGCCAATGTGTGGTGTTCAGGCCTTTAACCTGTTCATCCACTTGTCCTTCAGACAAGGTGACTGAAAATGTTGGTGTTTGATGCAAGAAAACACTTTCCAAATTAAATACATTATTAGTCCCATACCATTATTTCAAAGAATCAGACAAATTATACTACCCTCTGCCTATTGGCTACTTTGCTTATTCAAGACCGTCTCAAATTACAACACTGCCCCTTAAAGACAAAGAAAAACTATTTAACTGACTCGCTTTTCAAAGATGTCTAGAAATGTACACGTTTTGTGCTCTTGTAGGAAGCAATAACTCCCCTTTTGCTGACTACAAATGATCTATAACTGAGCTAATAACTCACTAATTAGCAAAGGATATGAACAAAATGTTCACACGTGGCTACATGCAGCTCCTGCTTTGATCTCAAAACAAGCGCATCTACTCACAACCGCTCATCCAGTTCAAAGTAAATGGCACAGATCCATATATGGCAATGGTCTATTTGCATATAGGGGCGGTAGCTGGCCGAGTGGTTAGAGTGTTTGGCCAATAACCGAAAGAGTGCTGGATCGAATCCCAGAGCTGACAAGGTAAAAAATATATGTTGTTCTGCCCCTGAACAAGGCAGTTAACCCACTGTTCCCTGGGAAGTCATCATTGTAAATAAGAATTTGTTCTTAACTGACTTGCCTAGTTATATAAATGTTAAAAAAATATATATATATACTGTATATATATATAATATATATATATAGGCTATAATTGGTTATGCCGCACCGGTCTGTGTAGAGAATGGGCTCCGTCTTGCATGTCAATGCAATAGAATCCTACTCAGATGCGTTCTCTTGCACAGTTAGTTATGTTCAGGGTTGGTAGGTGACTTTCTAAACGTAATCTGTTACAGTTACTAGTTACTTGTCCAAAACTGTAATCAGTAACGTAAATTTTGGATTACCCAAACTCGGGTAAAGTAATCTGATTACATTCAGTTACTTTTTGATTCTTTCCCCTTAAGAGGCATTAGAAGAAGACAAAAATATATGTTACCAATTGAGGATATTGCAGGATAAATCAATGTTAAAGTTTACATAACTGGCCATACATGGATGTTAAATTGTACTGTATGGGTTGGATATGTAGGCTTCTTTTAACCCATCACTTTCTATTACATATAGTAATTGTATCTTTACATTTATATATATATAATTTTCAAGTCCAAAAATGGATGTAGCAACTACAGATTGCCCCTTTAAGTCTATCAAAAGTGTGCAAGTTTGAGCATGTGTCCGTTAGGCCTATGGACGTATTTTTTTATCAGCGTGAATTAGATTGAGGCTGGGATCCGCATATATGCAGCTGTTGCAAGAGCGCATTTCTCACTGGCTGTCCACTGGTTTAAAAAACAATGACTGATAGGCAGATTCAACTTCTTGAATTCAACCATTATTGGGTTCAGATATACATTTAGATTGGTGAACAGCCATCCACAACAACCACAATCCGTAAGGCGCAAATAGCTAAATGAGAGAGCGGCATTGTGATTCACATCAATGCACTGTGTAGATATCAATAATAAGTGATATCCGTATCACTGTAGACTACACCTCTGCTGTCATCCTTACCTCCAAGCATTTATTCAAGTTGGATAATCTTTGGATGCCGACAGCAGTCGCACCATTGGAAGACATAGCTCAAACTAAAAGCCTATTTTTGCTCTGCTCTTTTCCAGCAATCCATCAAACACATTTGGTACGTCATTATAGTGTTCCCTGACTTGTGGTCAGACTCGCTCAGGTGGAACAAACGTAAACTTGCGCCTTTTTTCAATGCTGATTTGAATGTCATTAAGAAAACAGAGTATTGTCCCCAAATTTTTTTCGCAAACATCCTTTCTGAATTTAAAAGTAATCATCTGGTTTTTCAAAAGTTTCTGTAATCTGAGTACAATATTTTGTTCAATGAACCATAAACAATTAATGAACATGCACCTGTGGAATGTTCGTTAAGACACTAACAGTTTACAGACGGTAGGCAATTAAGGTCACAGTTATGAAAACTTAGGACACTACAGAGGCCTTTTTACTGACTCTGAAAACACCAAAAGAAAGATGCACAGGGTCCCTGCTCATCTGCGTGAACGTGCCTTAGGCATGCTGCAAGGTGGCATGATGACTGCAGATGTGGCCAGGGAAATAAATTGCAATGTCTGTACTGTGATACGCCTAAGACAGTACTACAGGGAGACAGGATGAACAGCTGATCGTCCTCGAAGTGGCAGACCACATGTAACAACAGCTACACAGGATCGGTACATCCGAACATCACACCTGCGAGACAGGTACAGGATGGCAACAACAACTGCCCGAGTTATGCCAGGAACGCACAATCCCTCCATCAGAGCTCAGACTGTCCGCAATAGGCTGAGAGAGGCTGGACTGAGGGCTTGTAGGCCTGTTGTAAGGCAGGTCCTGACCAGACATCACCGACTACAACGTCACCTATGGGCACAAACCCACCGTCGTTGGTACCAGGCAGGACTGGCAAAAAAGTGCTCTTCACTGACGAGTCGTGGTTGTGTCTCACCAGGGCTCATTCCTTCGCGTTTATCGTTGAAGGAATGAGCGTTACACCGAGGCCTGTACTCTGGAGCGGGATCGATTTGGAGTTGGAGGGTCCTTCATGGTCTGGGGCGGTGTGTCACAGCATCATCGGACTGAGCTTGTTGTCATTGCAGGCAATCTCAATGCTGTGCATTACAGGGAAGACATCCTCCTTCCTCATGTGGTACCCTTCCTGCAGGCTCATCCTGACATGACCCTCCATTATGACAATGCCACCAGCCATACTGCTCGTTCTGTGTGTGATTTCCTGCAAGACAGGAATGTCAGGGTTCTGCTATGGCCAGCAAAGAGCCCGGATCTCAATCCCATTGAGCACGTCTGGGACAGGTTGGATTGGAGGGTGAGGGCTAGGGCCATTCCCCCCAAAAATGTACGGAAGCTTGCAGGTGCCTTGGTGGAAGAGTGGGGTAACATCTCACAGCAAGAAGTGGCAAATCTGGTGCAGTCCATGAGGAGGAGATGCACTGCAGTATTTAATGCAGCTGGTGGCCACACCAGATACTGACTGTTACTTTTGATTTTGACCCCCCCTTTGGTCAGGGACACATTATTCCATTTCTGTTAGTCACATGTCTGTGGAACTAGTTCAGTTTATGTCTCAGTTGTTGAATCTTTTGTTCATACAAATGTTTACACATGTTAAGTTTGCTGAAAATAAACGCAGTTGGCAGTGAGAGAACATTTCTTTTTTTGCTGAGTTTATATATGGTATACCACCCAAGCCTAATGAGAAGCCCTAGGAACTGCATTCGACCAGCCAGCATAGTCTAGAAAACAGTGTGCTTTTAAAGGCTCTCATTGGTCGGACCAGCTCAGCGATAACATGTGTAGATGAACACAGATGAATGTGAATGGCGGTGTGATGTGTAAATGAGTTTATATCCTGCTGTGGACATGGTTAGAGTCCAGCAGAGCAGCAGGTTACCAAGCCCAGGGCTGGATGGACAACAGCAACATACACAGAAACATACATACTGTACTACTGCTTTATTGTGGGCTATTGCTGCTATTACTCACTAAAATCTATAATGAGATGCTGAGTTCCCTTCAGGCTTGATTACAGCATGGACATGGATATATAAACAGATACACACACACACACACACACACACACACACACACACCACACAATGGAGCGCATACACGAAATCACGCGCACACACACACACACACACACATACACCTATTAATTATAGTCTACATTATGGGACTATAAACAGTTTGAGTTTTCCTCCCATCACTGATCATTAGCCATAATAGGACTGCTTAGTACATCTCATGTCATCATTACGACAGCATTATGTAGGCCTTACAAGGCCTTATAACAGCTCATAACACACTCATAATGTCCTTAATAATCTTCTCATAACGTTTTACTGCTGTGGATCTAACAATATAAAGCAACTCCACATGTTCCTTTTAATGACAGGGGTTTTACACAACACACAGCATTCAGCGTATTCACTAAAAGACAGGGGAGAGAGAGAGAGAGAATGAGGGAGAGAAATACGGAAAGAGTTCTCTGTCACATGATGAAACGATGAGAGAGTGTCCTCGGGCCCCATTATGATGACACGAAAAAGTGGCATGCTGGTGTCATGAGAGACCATATTAGTCACTATAATTTGTGGCATAATGCATTTCACAACTCCTTGTAATATGACGGCCATGTTTTCAGCACTTTTGCCATTGTGATAAAGGGGAGCAGACACTTAGTCATATCTTGTTGAGATATGTCACTTTCCCACAGTATCTACTGTGTCATTACTTTTTGGGGTTTTGCTTACGGGGCAGTTGGGAGTTTGGCCGGTGAGATAGAGATAGAGAGATAGAGATTGTCCTTTTCCCCTTCATAATTACTTTTGAATTAAGCTGAGTCAGACTTCCTCAGTATTCCCGTGGTAAGATAGAGGCATACAACACGCATGGCTAACAGAGCACGCTAACTTCAGCCTAACCCTAGAATGGAGGTGTGCTGGTGTTTGGTGCCATCCCATAATGTACGTTGTCTTCCTATTCCTATCCACTCTTAATATTGTTTAAGCAATTCATTCATTAAACTATTCATCCTACAGGCAAAAGTAAATTAAGACAAGCTTTATGTTTTATATTTTAGCTAGTGTGAAGGTTCAAAATATAACTATTGGCTGGCAGGCGACTATATTTTCATTGTGACTCATTGATCCTGCTCAATGGTATTACCCCTCCTGTCTGCTCTCATCTATCGCACTCTGTCTCTCCCACTCACCCACCCACACACACACGCGTCTATCCTGGAAACATGGTATGCAATACTCTCTCTTCCGGGTTGGAGCCAGCGGTCGCATCCGCACTTCGGTCCGCAGGTAGTATAACTTTTCATTACATTTCATTACATTTCATTATAGTACAACGGTTTGATTTGTCTAATCTTAGCAATTTCTTCTTAGCTAGCTACATAGCCGTCATTGTATCAAAGATAATTGCGTAATTATCGTATTTCGTCGTCCTAACGTAGTCTACACTGCTATCTGCCCAGCAGCTAGCCAGCTAGCAAACGTCCACCGTCTACCGAATAGCAGCACTGTAGAAACTATTACACTCAACTGAACGACTTGATTAGTGTAGTGTTAGCTAGCTACATAGTTGTCTTTGCTGTCTTCGTATCCAAGATAATTGTGTAGTTTAGAGTGTGTAGTTTTAGAGTGATTATCTTAATTTACCGAGGTTAGCTAGCCAGCTATTTGTCGTCCTTAACGTAGGAGACACTGCTAGCTAGCCAACAGCTAGCCAACGTCTACCGAATAGAACTTCCGCACTCAACAACCCGGTCGCATTCCGCTCGCTCCACAGGTAGTATCACATTTTCATTTCATTTCATTACAGTACAACGGTTTGATTTGTTTGATCGTAGCTAGCTACATAGCTAGCTACATAGCCGTCTTTGTATCAAAGATAATTGTGTAGTCTAGAGCGATTTTCTAGGTTAGCTAGCCAGCTATTGTCGTTCTTTTAACGCAACGTAACGTAATCAACACTGCTAGCTAGCCAGCTAGCCCCGAATAGCAGCACTGTAGAAACTATTACACTCAACGGAACGACTTGATTAGTGTAGTGTCAACAACGCAGCCACTGCCAGCTAGCCTACAAAGTCAACAACGCAGCCACTGCCAGCTAGCCTACTTCAGCAGTACTGTATCATTTTAATGATTTTAGTCAATAAGATTCTTGCTACGTAAGCTTAACTTTCTGAACATTCGAGACGTGTAGTCCACTTGTCATTCCAATCTCCTTTGCATTAGCGTAGCCTCTTCTGTAGCCTGTCAACTATGTGTCTGTCTATCCCTGTTCTCTCCTCTCTGCACAGACCATACAAACGCTCCACACCGCATGGCCGCGGCCACCCTAATCTGGTGGTCCCAGCGCGCACGACCCACGTGGAGTTCCAGGTCTCCGGTAGCCTCTGGAACTGCCGATCTGCGGCCAACAAGGCAGAGTTCATCTCAGCCTATGCCTCCCTCCAGTCCCTCGACTTCTTGGCTCTGACGGAAACATGGATCACCACAGACAACACCGCTACTCCTACTGCTCTCTCTTCGTCCGCCCACGTGCTCTCGCACACCCCGAGAGCTTCTGGTCAGCGGGGTGGTGGCACCGGGATCCTCATCTCTCCCAAGTGGTCATTCTCTCTTTCTCCCCTTACCCATCTGTCTATCGCCTCCTTTGAATTCCATGCTGTCACAGTTACCAGCCCTTTCAAGCTTAACATCCTTATCATTTATCGCCCTCCAGGTTCCCTCGGAGAGTTCATCAATGAGCTTGATGCCTTGATAAGCTCCTTTCCTGAGGACGGCTCACCTCTCACAGTTCTGGGCGACTCATCCTCATCCTCCCCACGTCTACCTTTGACTCATTCCTCTCTGCCTCCTTCTTTCCACTCCTCTCCTCTTTTGACCTCACCCTCTCACCTTCCCCCCCTACTCACAAGGCAGGCAATACGCTCGACCTCATCTTTACTAGATGCTGTTCTTCCACTAACCTCATTGCAACTCCCCTCCAAGTCTCCGACCACTACCTTGTATCCTTTTCCCTCTCGCTCTCATCCAACACTTCCCACACTGCCCCTACTCGGATGGTATCGCGCCGTCCCAACCTTCGCTCTCTCTCCCCGCTACTCTCTCCTCTTCCATCCTATCATCTCTTCCCTCTGCTCAAACCTTCTCCAACCTATCTCCTGATTCTGCCTCCTCAACCCTCCTCTCCTCCCTTTCTGCATCCTTTGACTCTCTATGTCCCCTATCCTCCAGGCCGGCTCGGTCCTCCCCTCCCGCTCCGTGGCTCGACGACTCATTGTGAGCTCACAGAACAGGGCTCCGGGCAGCCGAGCGGAAATGGAGGAAAACTCGCCTCCCTGCGGACCTGGCATCCTTTCACTCCCTCCTCTCTACATTTTCCTCTTCTGTCTCTGCTGCTAAAGCCACTTTCTACCACTCTAAATTCCAAGCATCTGCCTCTAACCCTAGGAAGCTCTTTGCCACCTTCTCCTCCCTCCTGAATCCTCCTCCCCCTCCCCCCCTCCTCCCTCTCTGCAGATGACTTCGTCAACCTTTTTGAAAAGAAGGTCGACGACATCCGATCCTCGTTTGCTAAGTCAAACGACACCGCTGGTTCTGCTCACACTGCCCTACCCTGTGCTCTGACCTCTTTCTCCCTCTCACTCCAGATGAAATCTCGCGTCTTGTGACGGCCGGCCGCCCAACAACCTGCCCGCTTGACCCTATCCCCTCCTCTCTTCTCCAGACCATTTCCGGAGACCTTCTCCCTTACCTCACCTCGCTCATCAACTCATCCCTGACCGCTGGCTACGTCCCTTCCGTCTTCAAGAGAGCGAGAGTTGCACCCCTTCTGAAAAAACCTACACTCGATCCCTCCGATGTCAACAACTACAGACCAGTATCCCTTCTTTCTTTTCTCTCCAAAACTCTTGAACGTGCCGTCCTTGGCCAGCTCTCCCGCTATCTCTCTCAGAATGACCTTCTTGATCCAAGTCAGTCAGGTTTCAAGACTAGTCATTCAACTGAGACTGCTCTTCTCTGTATCACGGAGGCGCTCCGCACTGCTAAAGCTAACTCTCTCTCCTCTGCTCTCATCCTTCTAGACCTATCGGCTGCCTTCGATACTGTGAACCATCAGATCCTCCTCTCCACCCTCTCCGAGTTGGGCATCTCCGGCGCGGCCCACGCTTGATTGCGTCCTATCTGACAGGTCGCTCCTACCAGGTGGCGTGGCGAGAATCTGTCTCCTCACCACGTGCTCTCACCACTGGTGTCCCCCAGGGCTCTGTTCTAGGCCCTCTCCTATTCTCGCTATACACCAAGTCACTTGGCTCTGTCATAACCTCACATGGTCTCTCCTATCATTGCTATGCAGACGACACACAATTAATCTTCTCCTTTCCCCCTTCTGATGACCAGGTGGCGAATCGCATCTCTGCATGTCTGGCAGACATATCAGTGTGGATGACGGATCACCACCTCAAGCTGAACCTCGGCAAGACGGAGCTGCTCTTCCTCCCGGGAAGGACTGCCCGTTCCATGATCTCGCCATCACGGTTGACAACTCCATTGTGTCCTCCTCCCAGAGCGCTAAGAACCTTGGCGTGATCCTGGACAACACCCTGTCGTTCTCAAATAACATCAAGGCGGTGGCCCGTTCCTGTAGGTTCATGCTCTACAACATCCGCAAAGTACGACCCTGCCTCACACAGGAAGCGGCGCAGGTCCTAATCCAGGCACTTGTCATCTCCCGTCTGGATTACTGCAACTCGCTGTTGGCTGGGCTCCCTGCCTGTGCCATTAAACCCCTACAACTCATCCAGAACGCCGCAGCCCGTCTGGTGTTCAACCTTCCCAAGTTCTCTCACGTCACCCCGCTCCTCCGCTCTCTCCACTGGCTTCCAGTTGAAGCTCGCATCCGCTACAAGACCATGGTGCTTGCCTACGGAGCTGTGAGGGGAACGGCACCTCAGTACCTCCAGGCTCTGATCAGGCCCTACACCCAAACAAGGGCACTGCGTTCATCCACCTCTGGCCTGCTCGCCTCCCTACCACTGAGGAAGTACAGTTCCCGCTCAGCCCAGTCAAAACTGTTCGCTGCTCTGGCCCCCCAATGGTGGAACAAACTCCCTCACGACGCCAGGACAGCGGAGTCAATCACCACCTTCCGGAGACACCTGAAACCCCACCTCTTTAAGGAATACCTAGGATAGGATAAAGTAATCCTTCTCACCCCCTTAAAAGATTTAGATGCACTATTGTAAAGTGGCTGTTCCACTGGATGTCATAAGGTGAATGCACCAATTTGTAAGTCGCTCTGGATAAGAGCGTCTGCTAAATGACTTAAATGTAAATGTAAATGTAAATAGTGGTAGGTGAGTACTGAGTAGGTGCTGAGGCTGCAGACCTGAGTCTACATAGAAATATTACATTACTCTGTCAAGCATTCATGATCGAAAACAAACCAAATTTGTATTGGAAACAGCCAGGAATGCCAGATCTGCCTATGCATGTGTACAGGAATGCCAGATAAGCCTGGGTATGTGTTTAGTGCTGCTAGATCAACCTCGGTATGTGTTCAGGGTTGCCAGATCTGCTTCAGTATGTGTTCCGGGTTGCCAGATCTTCCTTAGTATGTGTACAGAGTTGCCAGATCTGCCTCAGTACGTGTTCAGGGTTGCCAGATCCGTCTCAGTATGTGTTCAGAATTACCAGATCTGCCGCAGCCTGTGCTCAAGGTTGGCAGATCTAACTCAGTGTATGTGTTCAGGGTCACCAGATCTTCCACAGACTGTGTTCAGGGTTGCCAGATCTGCCACAGACTGTGTTCAGAGTTTCCAGATCTGCATCAACCTGTGTTCACCTCTCATAGTATCCACTACTATTTGTTACGGGTGGCATCTATCGTGGCAATTTCCTATATTACCAAATGAAGAGAGAGCAAACCACACATAAGGCAGAGTTATATATTTAAGGTCCATCTTTAATTATATGAGCTTCACCATAGTCCTTTGACTCTCAGATCAATTCAGTGTCTATAAATGAATTCTGAGAGTGCTTACAAAAGAATACTTCATCTTTTATAGCCAAGATACACCCCTCTCAACTCACAATGATGAACCACAGATCTTAGGAACTTCACAAAGGGCCTTTTACTTGAAAGAGGAGTATCCCATAGCCAGATAGCATTAGCTATAAATTATCGTTCAGTTTGTTTTCTTAGACAAGGTTCTACTTCTCGTTCTTGGTACTTCATATTACCAAAACATTACCTCATCCAATGGCATATATCAATTGTCAAATCTAGATACTCCCATCTCAAATACACCCCCTCCTGGACAAGCTCACAGAGGAGAGTGAGCCTCTAGGTCATATACTAGGTCAAGAGAAGAGCAACATCAGAGGGGACATACAATGGTTCCAGACACTGCCATAATCTTGCCCCCAATGAGAAAAGGAGGGAGTGACGTGGAGTACAGACATAGTGGAGCCCTTCACATGGTTTCACAGATATATTCATTATGAAGACAATGTTCAAACCTGACTTCTCCCTTTCTGATATTCTGCATATTACCAGACATGTAAAAGACAAGCCTGACCTCTCCCCTCTCTGGGAAAATGCAACTGCCAACAGTATAGTCCAAAAGAAGACATTCTAATGACAAGTATAAAGTAAATAAAACATCTTATTTATATATGTTACCTAACTAATTCTGATTCAGCTACGACACATCAAAGCCACATTCTCTTTCATTCCATTTAGCCTACAGAGCACTACAGAGCACTGATACCTATAAATGACCTTTCTACAGATGGGATATCTGTATAAAAATATGGTAAACTTTCATTTAACACTACTCAATCCCATACCACAGCCCAAGCTCCAGACAGCCAAAAGCACACAGTTACCATCCTAGCCTATTTATTTATTTTACTAGGCAAGTCAGTTAAGAACAAATTCTTATTTTCAATGATAGCCAAGGAACAGTGGGTTAACTGCCTGTTCAGGGACTTGTACCTTGTCAGCTCGGGGATTTGTACCTTGTCAGCTCGGGGATTTGAACTTGCAACCTTTCAGTTACTTAGTCCAACACTCTAACCACTAGGCTACCCTGCCGCCCCGTGAGTGTGGGGCGTGACTGCTCTTAATGCCCCAAAAAATACACAGACACAAATATAGGTCTGTAACCACACACAATATGCGTCTGTCTATTTTACAAGCACAATACGACATGGATTGGATTACACAATGTGTTCCATTCTACACAAACCTATGTAGGCTAGGCCTATGTTACTTAGGACAGAAAGTATTTTGTCTGCAAAGTATTTTGTTATTAAATTCCTCTGAATCTTTCACATCACTTCACATCATTTAATTCCATATAACTGATTTGATCTTCGGCAACTCAACGTTATGTTTTGTTCATTGCATTATTCACTTCCCCTTGATCTACCAGCTGTCTCTCAAGCTAACCCGCTTTCCCATGTAACCCTTCAGCTTCCTGTTGGGTTTGAAAAACACGTTTTGAAAACAGTTGAATGAAAAACACAGTCATTTCCAATAGAGCTGCTACTTGTCAGTGTGTGAGTGTGACACTGTGATGATTCTCATCAGAACCTCCCTCCATTCCAGAACACTGACATTCAATTACATTTAAATGACCCCTGATGCGAACACTACAGCATACAATAATACATGTAATTATCTCCCTTTCTCTCTCTTCTCCTCTCTTTTCATCCTTTTCATCCAGAAAGGGGGAAAGAGAGAGTTAGACACGGAGGGGGAAGAGAATGATCATGGCCTCTAAACCTTCAAGCTGCATACTGGACCCTATTCCAACTAAACTACTGAAAGAGCTGCTTCCTGTGCTTGGCCCTCCTATGCTGAACATAAGAAACGGCTCTGTGTACCAAACTCACTGAAAGTGGCAGTAATAAAGCCTCTCTTGAAAAAGCCAAACCTTGAACCCAGAAAATATAAAAAACTATCGAATACTATATCGAATCTTCCATTCCTCTCAAAAAAAAATGAAAAAGCTGTTGCGCAGCAACTCACTGCCTTCCTGAAGACAAACAATGTATACGAAATGCTTCAGTCTGTGGTTTTACACCCCATCATAGCACTGAGACTGCACTTGTGAAGATGGTAAATGACCTTTTAATGGCGTCAGACTGAGGCTCTATATCTGTCCTCGTGCTCTTAGACCTTAGTGCTGCTTTTGATACCATCGATCACCACATTCTTTTGGAGAGATTGGAAACCCAAATTGGTCTACACGGACAAGTTCTGGCCTGGTTTAGATCTTATCTGTCGGAAAGATATCAGTTTGTCTCTGTGAATGGTTTGTCCTCTGACAAATCAACTCTAAATGTCGGTGTTCCTCCAGGTTCCGTTTTAGGACAACTATTGTTTCATATATTTTACCTCTTGGGGATGTCATTTGAAAACATAATGTTAACTTTCACTGCTATGTGGATGACACACAGCTGTACATTTCAATGAAACATGGTGAAGCCCCAAAATTGCCCTCGCTAGAAGTCTGTGTTTCAGACATAAGGAAGTTGATGGCTGCAAACTTTCTACTTTTAAACTCGGACAAAACAGAGATCCTTGTTCTAGGTCCCAAGAAACAAAGAGATCTTCTGTTGAATCTGACAATTAATCTTGATGGTTGTACAGTCGTCTAAAATAAAACTGTGAAGGACTTCGGCGTTACTCTGGACCCTGATCTCTCTTTTGACGAACATATCAAGAATGTTTCAAGGACAGCTTTTTTCCATCTACGTAACATTGCAAAAATCAGAAACTTTATGTCCAAAAATGATGCAGAAAAATGTATCCATGCTTTTGTTACTTCTAGGTTAGACTAATGCAATGCTCTACTTTCCGGCTACCCGGATAAAGCACTAAATAAACTTCAGTTAGTGCTATATACGGCGACTAGAATCCTGACTAGAACCAAAAAAGTATTACTATTATTACTTTTTACATATTACTCCAGTGCTAGCCTCCCTACACTGGCTTCCTGTTAAGGCAAGGGCTGATTTCAAGGTTTTTACTGATAACCTACTAAGCATTACATGGGCTTGCTCCTACCTATCTTTCCATTTTGGCTGCCATACATACCTACACGTACACTACGGTCACAAGACGCAGGCCTCCTAATTGTCCCTAGAATTTCTAAGCAAACAGCTGGAGGCCACCTCTAGTGGTGTGAGGGCTGTGCTTTGGAAAAGTGGGTGGGTTTATATCCTTCCTGTTTGGCTTTGTCCGGGGGTATCATCGGATGGGGCCACAGTGTCTCCAGACCCCTCCTGTCTCAGCCTCCAGTATTTATGCTGCAGTAGTTTATGTGTCGGGGGGCTGGGTTCAGTTCGTAAAATCTGAAGTACTTCTCCTGTCTTATCCGGAGGCATGTGTGAATTTAAGTATTCTCTCTTTCCCTCTTTCTTTCTCTCTCTCGGAGGACCTGAGCCCTAGGACCATGCCTCAGGACTACCTGGCATGATGACTCCTTGCTGTCCCCAGTCCACCTGGCCATGCTGCTGCTCCAGTTTCAACTGTTCTGCCTGCGGCTATGTTACACTGACCTGTTCACCGGACGTGCTACCTGTCCCAGACCTGCTGTTTCCAACTCTCTAGAGACAGCAGGAGCGGTAGAGATACTCTTAATGATCGTTTATGAAAAGCCAACTGACATTTACTCCTGAAGTGCTGACTTGCTGCACCTTCGACAACTACTGTGATTATTATTATTTGGCCATGCTGGTAATTTATGAACATTTGAACATCTTGGCCATGTTCTGTTATAATCTCCACCCGGCACAGCCAGAAGAGGACTGGCCAACCCCTCATAGCCTGGTTCCTCTCTAAGTTTCTTCCTAGGTTTTGGCCTTTCTAGGGAGTTTTTCCTAGCCACCGTGCTTCTACACCTGCATTGCTTGCTGTTTGGGGTTTTAGGCTGGGTTTCTGTACAGCACTTTGAGATATCAGCTAATGTAAGAAGGGCTATATAAAAAAAATGATTTGAATGACAGAGAGAGACACCGATAGAGAGAAAGAGAGAGAGAGAGAGAGAGAAAGAAAGAAAGAAAGAAAGAAAGAAAGAAAGAAAAAGAAAGAAAGAAAGAAAGAAAGAAAGAAAGAGAGGAGGATGGGAATGCTCTTTCTTTTCTAGTCAGTTCTCATCATCATCTGAGTGAATGGTGAACTAAGGCACAGTAAGGGGTAGACTTGCCACAGCACAGCTACCTGTGACTACATGATTGGAGCTTACAGCACAGGGGAAGACCAGTTAGAGGCCACACCCACTAACTAAATGAAAAACACAGCACGCAAACCATCACTCCTCATTTCATAAACACACACAAACAGACACACACACGCAAAAACTCAGTGTGCTCAGGATAGATTGTGTGAATGAATGTCATCACTGGTACGCACACGCAAACACGTCAAAGAGACAACGGAAGTGTACGCACACACACACTATGAACATACATTCAACCTAGGCTATAGTAAGGATGGATGAAACAAATAGGATATACACTGTAGGTGCAGATTTGGGTTCTTCAGTGTCTGTACTATTTTGATTCTTGTTTCTTTTCGGTAGATCATCACTGAACACTAGCTCTGCCAAGCGAGCATCCTGCTAGTGTGACCCAAATACAGGGCTGCTGCTGTCTGATTGGCTAACAGAGAGGATGGGTGAGGCAGAGGCAGTCTCTCCTACAAACACACACACCGTCATATGCCAGATAATTACATCCAGCAGGTAGACTTCCAGCACATTGTGTGTGTGTGTGTACGTGTGTGTGTGTACGTCTGTGCTTCATTCAATCATTCAGTAGTGCATGGAAAGCACAGAATAAGAATGAGGGAGTAAGGAGTAGAGGGATGGAGCTGTAATATCAATGGTTAGTAGGGAGATGGGGTAGGGTTGCTGCTGGGTCACAGAGTTGTGCTTGTGCTGTTGTGCCTGGGGGAAGACAGTGGGGGAGCACTAGAGGAATCCTGTAGGCCTATATTGAGGTTAACCCTTAGCCATCTCATCTCAGCGTATTCTGCCACAACCCAGGCCCTGCGGCACCAGAGCATCACAGACACCCGCACAGGCACGTCCACTCACACACACACACACACACACACACACACACACACACACACACACACACACACACACACACACACACACACACACACACACACACACACACACACACACACACACACACACACACACACACACACACACACACACACACACACACACACACACACACACACACAGCACTGCCAACCCCACATGCTGGGAAAAACAGCTGCTAGGAGCCCCACAGCCCCCTGACACAGGCATACTGTACATGAGGATGTGTCTGCCATTTAACATTTAACCCTGAGTGGAATATCACCACCCTCCTTCGTCTCTTCTTCCAGTCTCTCCTAGACACACAGAGACATTCTAGTTTTTATTAACCACATTCATATCTGGATACAATAAAAAAAATTGGTGAGTGAGAGAGTGTGTGAGAGAGAGAGAGGATCAAGTCAGTGTATTTATGGAGAAAATCTGATACATCACAGACAGAGGGTGGGCGAAAAAGAGAGAAAGACACACACACAAACAGAGCACGTTTGCTCTAAACCCAAACATCTTGGCCACAGTGCGAAAACCAAAGAGAGATAATCGATCCGACACACAGTGGCTCAAACCAAGCTGGCTCACACACAAACAAAGGAGTGCAGATCGATACGACACCCAGTGGTTCAATCCAAATGCGTTGAGAGAGAGGATCCGCTTACAATGTGTCTCTACTCTCAGTCTGAAGCGAGGGAGTGAATGAGAGTGTGATGGAGTGAGGGACTGAGGGAGGGAGGCATTTTAACCTACACGATTTTAAAAGAAGACCCTCAGAACCCTGGGAAAGATCCCCTGAACAGGAGAAACAAATTGGATCCATTGGCAGTTGTAGCCGCAGGGCTGTTTATTATGGAGAATGAACATTGTTTCATCAGATACATTCCAGTACCCTTCCTACCTACCTCTCTCTCTCTCTCTCTCTCTCTCTCTCTCTCTCTCTCTCTCTCTCTCTCTCTCTCTCTCTCTCTCTCTCTCTCTCTCTCTCTCTCTCTCTCTCTCTCTCTCTCTCTCTCTCTCTCTCTCTCTCTCTCTCTCTCTCTCTCTCTCTCTCTCTCTCTCTCTCTCTCTCTCTCTCTCTCTCTCTCTCTCTCTCTCTCTCTCTCTCTCTCTCTCTCTCTCTCTCTCTCTCTCTCTCTCTCTCTCTTCTCTCTCTCTCTCTCTCTCTCTCTCTCTCTCTCTCTCTCTCTCTCTCTCTCTCTCTCTCTCTCTCTCTCTCTCTCTCTCTCTCAATGTAGTGCGCTGCCAACCCACAGCTCTCTGCCCTCCCCAACAGGACGGGTAGCCTATTCTCAGAGAGGACGTTGAAACCTTGAATAAGGGTTTGAAATTTGTGGCAATGACACTCTCTAATTGTTTTATATTTTTTATATTTTGTCAGGAAATGCAGCTCTGTCTCAGGTTCTGCTGTTGTGCAGTGGTTGCACAGCCTTTCCTCTACAGGGAGCCAGGTTTTCCTGTGTCTAGGCTTCTCAATGGCAAGGCCCCTCCCTCCCTCCCTGCCCGCCCGCCCGCCCCCGCCCGCCTGCCTGCCTGCCTCCCTCCCTCCCTCCCTCCCTCCCTCCCTCCCTCCCCTTGAGGGAGTGACAGGAGAATCAAACAGCAGTCTAAAGTGTTTGACTCCTCATCATCTCATGTGAGAGTAGCTAGCTATACCTTCTGAACCCACACAGATAACACCCCTGGGGACATGGAAATTGCCACACACACACACACACACACACACAGTACTATATACACACACAGGCGCACACACCATACTGTTCACACATGCTCAAGCACACACACAGACTTCGACACATAGGCTTCACATGTGCTTGACTGACAAATTGAACTGACAAACACACACACACACACACACACACTGCAGCATGTGCCTCTGTGCCTAAGGCTTCAGAGGTGATTCCTTTACAAGTCTCAATGATGGGCTGTGGAGACACTAAGCTATTTTTAGCTCCCTCACACTCACCCACTCCCCTCTCACACTCCCACTCTCCCTTCCATTGATAGAGTGCACTCCCCCTCTCCCTTCTTTTTATACACTGCAGCTTTATTTATTCAAAGCCTTTCCACCTCTATCCTTTTCTTTCACATTTCTCCATCCCTATTTTTCTCCGTCCAGCTTTTTTTTCTCTACACAACAACCCCTCTCTTTTCACACACAAGGCTAAGATTAGCCATTAACTCCAAATTCTTAAGGTTAGGCATTAACTCCGAATGGTTAAGGTAAGGGGTTAAGGTGTGGAATAGGCTTAAAACAAGCTAGCTTGATTGGAACATGCAACCTTTGGTACCAGAGGCTTACGGCCAGCCGCAATCCCACGTCGTACACACACCCTGGCACACACACTGAAGATCTACCGCCCGTAGCCAGACTCCAAGGCCATGGACTTCTCACAGATGTACGTATAGCAGTACTGAGTGAGCGAGTCAAGTGAGTGAGTGAGTGAGTGAGTGAGTGAGTGAGTGAGTGAGTGAGTGAGTGAGTGAGTGAGTGAGTGAGTGAGTGAGTGAGTGAGTGAGTGAGTGAGTGAGTGAGTGAGTGAGTGAGTGAGTGAGTGAGTGAGTGAGTGAGTGAATTATGCCATGTTCACGTGCGATTCGGGAACTGGGAAGCTCAAAAATTCACTGTAGAAAGATTATACCTGAGTTTCCCACTGGGAAAGTATCAGAATCAACCAATAGGAAGCTCTACACAAACAACTCGATTTGTATGTGAACACTGTATTAGTTACTTAGTTAGTGATGTACATTTGAAGTCGGGAGTTGACATACACCTTAGCCAAACACATTTAAACTCAGTGTTTCACAATTCCTGACATTTAATCCTAGTAAAAAATCTGTCTTGGGTCAGTTAGGATCACCACTTTATTTTAAGAATGTGAAATGTCAGAATAACAGTAGAGAGAATGATTTATTTCAGCTTTTATTTCATTCATCACATTCGCAGTGGGTCAGAAGTTTACATGCACTCAATTAATATTTGGTAGCATTGCCTTTAAATTGTTTAACTTGGGTCAAATGTTTCGGGTAACTTTCCACAAGCTTCCCACAATAAGTTGGGTGAATTTTGCCCCATTCCCCCTGACAGAGCTGGTGTAACTGAGTCAGGTTTGTAGGCCTCCTTGCTCGCACACACTTTTTCAGTTCTGCCCACAAATCTTCTATAGGATTGAGGTCAGGGCTTTGTGATGGCCTCTCAAATACCTTGACTTTGTTGTTCTTAAGCCATTTTGCCACAACTTTGGAAGTATGCTTGGGGTCATTGTCCATTTGGAAGCAACAAAGCTTTAACTTCCTGACTGATGTCTTGAGATGTTGCTTCAATATATCCAAATAATTGTTCTACCTCATGATGCCATCTATTTTGTGAAGTGCACCAGTCTCTCCTGCAGCAAAGCACCCCCACAACATGGTGCCTCACCCCCATGCTTCACAGTTGGGATGGAGTTCTTCGGCTTGGCCAAACAGTTCTATTTTTGTTTCATCAAAGCAGAGGCCATTTCTCCAAAAAGTATGATCTTTGTCCCCATGTGCAGTTGCAAACCGTAGTCTGGCTTTTTTTATGGCAGTTTTGGAGCAATGGCTTCTTACTTGCTGAGCGGCCTTTCAGGTTATGTCGATATAGGGCTCGTTTCACTGTGGATATAGATACTTTTGTATCTGTTTCCTCCAGCATCTTCACAAGGTCCTTTGCTGTTGTTCTGGGATTGATTTGCACTTTTCGCACCAAAGTACGTTAATCTCTAGGACAGAACGCGTCTCCTTCCTGAGCGGTATGACAGCTGCGTGGTCCCATGGTGTTTATACTTGCGTACTATTGTTTGTACAGATGAACGTGGTACCTTCAGGCGTTTGAAAATTACACCCAAGGATGAACCAGACTTGTGGAGGTCTTGGCTGGAAAAATGACTTGTGTCATGCACAAAGTAGATGTCCTAACCGACTTGCCAACACTATAGTTTGTTAACAAGAAATTGAAAAACAAGTTTTAACGACTCCAACCTAAGTGTATGTAAACTTCCCGACTTCAACTGTAGATACCAAGCCTCTCTGAGTGTCCTAGTCTTAGTGATGTTTATGGATGTGTCTCAAATGGCATCCTATTCCCTACATAATGCACTCCTTTTGACCAGAGACCTACAGGCCCTGGTCAAAAGCAGTGCACAATATAGGGAATAGGAGTCATTTCAGACACAGCCTGCGTGGCTGTCTGGCTGAGTGGATGTATTAGTAAGAGAGTCTGTTACTTAGTGGTCTGTGAGAGTTTGTCAGTGATGTGTACTAGCAGGCAGGTCAGTGCCAGTAGTGACAGGGTCAGTTGGTGCCAGACATATGGTGTCACTCCCGGCAGTGTCCCTGCAGTGGCAGAACTGGGCAACACCTGGTGCCACCTAACAGGCCTGGCAGCATCTGGGTCACACACACACATGGGTGCTCGATACACACACGTGCGCGCACACACACACACACACACACACACACACACACACACACACACACACACACACACACACACACACACACACACACACACACACACACACACACACACGGGCACACACACACACACACGGGCACAAAGCCATACACACACAGCCAGAGGTGACCTGATGCAGCTACACATTGACGGAAGAAGTGAGAGATGGAGATAGAAAGTGAGAGAGCGAGAGAGAGAGAGAGAGAGAGGGAAGGCAAGAGAGGGTTAATTCATATATCACTCTGCATTTATCCCTTATGTAAAGAAATATGAAAGGGTCAGAGTAAGGGCAGAAGGTAGCAGTGATCTTATACAGTAATTAGTAGTGACTGTGGGCGCAGCCATGGCTCCTCTCCTTGTCGTCTCAGGAATGTGAGCCATGCATGTGAGTTTGGGCGTCCATTCCGTGACAACAGCCACACACAAAGACACCACTGTCACCAAGGACCATACCCTGTCAACAAGACTCCAGCGCCACACTAGATTTAGAATTGCTAGAATATCCATGGAAGAGTCCATGGTTTTTGGGGCAGAATACACATAGGTACAATGGAAATCTCCATTGCTACATAAAGAAAAAAGAGAAAGAGATAACATTCTGATAATGACACATAACACTGATGATTAGATCATCCAAATGGTGCAGCAAATTTAGCCACCATATTGAATGAGGCATTGGATCCGCATTGCCGTTCTGGTCATTCTAACTCTATGACGCCAGCTCTGTCAATGGGAGTGTCCGTTCTAGTCATTCCAACCCTATGACGCCAGCTCTGTCAATGGGAGTGGCCGTTCTAGTCGTTCCAACCATATGACGCCAGCTCTGTCAATGGGAGTGTCCGTTCTAGTCATTCTAACTCTATGACGCCAGCTCTGTCAATTGGAGTGTCCATTCTAGTCATTCTAACTCTACGGCGCCAGCATCTATCAATGGGAGGGTCCTATCTAGTCATTCTAATTCTATGGCGCCAGCTATTGTCACCAAGGCCTGAGCACGCAGGCAGGCTAATTGGTCTGTCTTACGTAACATTGTGCTGGTTCACTTAACGAGGAGGAGACAGGCCAGAGACTAATGAACTCTGAACATCAGTCACATGATATCACCTCGCCACTGTAATAAAGACATGGAGGAGAGGAGAGAGAGGGTGATGGGGAGAGAGAAAGAGAGAGAGAAAGACATAGGCTAGGCTTGATGGAAATTGAGAGGCAGAGAGAGGAACAAGGAGACAGATAACACTAGAGAAAGGTGCAGGGAGACAGAGAGTGTGTGCGTGCCTGCCTGTGTGTGAGAGAGAGAGAGAGAGAGAGAGAGAGAGAGAGAGAGAGAGAGAGAGAGAGTAGAAAGCTAAAGAAGTGGACGAAAAGAAGAGAAGAGGAAAGAAGAGGAGACAGACAAGGGAGGGAGGGAGGGAAAGAATGATAGGTCAGTACATTCTCTACCATGGCCATCTCGGAGAATGTCTGATCAATGATAATCCTATTGCCTCTCCACTCCGAGAGGAGGAAACAGAGAGAGAATGAGATGTGGAGGGGGAGAGGTGTCAGATTAACTGGATATAACCTGATCTAACTGAGAAAAAAAGAGAGAGAGATACACAGGGAGAGCGAAAGAGAGAACAAGAGAAAGAGAGCGAATGGGATGAGCAGTCACAGTGCCAGTATACAGTAACTGTATAACAGAAATTCTCGCAAGCCCTAACCAACTCTTGATCTGGGTATTATGAGAGACTAAACTACATACTGACACAAAGTGAGGGTGAGAGAGTGAGAGATATAGGAAATGTGATGGTACGGATATTTGTCAGTATCACTGTGGATAACTTTGAGACATAAAGACACATTAGTGTAAGTGATGTTCTGGAGTACACACTGCCAGTACAATAAAGTTCAGTACAGTACAGACCAGTACAGACCAGACCAGTACAGTACAGACACAACCTGTGTAGTTCAGTACCATCTGATCACAATTGATCAATATTATCAAGATAAGAGAAGACTCATGAGAACGGACTGTAAGGCAGAGACTGTATCCAGAAAAGGAGGGCTTCTGCTGAAACTAGATACAGAAAAGTGGAGCAATCTTCATCAGAAGTCATTAGAAATATGAGAGAGAGAGAGAGAGAGAGAGAGAGAGAGAGAGAGAGAGAGAGAGAGAGAGAGAGAGAGAGAGAGAGAGAGAGAGAGACTGCTGAGGCTGCAGTAGTTCTGGTGGGCTGGTTTAATCCCACAGACTGATAGAATGAGTCCAAATAACATGTACAGTGGAGAGAAGAGGAGAGGAGGAAGTGACTGTATTACTGTGCTGACATTTTTATCTAAATATCATAGAATTTCTGGCTAACAATTAAATACCTTACTGTGATTATTTTCAATTAAAATGGTCAAAAATAAACAAAAATTGCTTCTTAGCAAACAGTATTTTCTCAAGCAAGAATTTTGCTATGGCTATATGCGAGTGGTCTGTGTTGTGGAGGGGAAAACTGAAAAATACCTTTCTTATTTGACTATTAACTAATTTACCGCCTGGTGATATCACCAGCCAGGCCAGAACTCCATCCCACCAAATCAGGCTGAATTTAAGGCAGTCTTTTCAAACAGCTCGTACACTAAAAGGGCATTATCATCATTACCACAATTTCACAGTATTATATAAAGGGAGAGGATTGTTTCTTTGTTATATAATATTGCTATTTCATTAAATAATAGAACGTGCTGAAAGAGAGGGATGAGAAAGAGCGTGAAGGGAGGAAAGGAGGGGAGCGAGGAAGGAGGGGGGTCACACTTCTCTCCAATGAATACAACTTAATTACCACATCCCCCTCTCATTTCCCCTCCGCTCCCAGAGGAGGACGAGAGAAGAGGAAGATGAAACAGAGAGGGGAAAGGGATGGAGAGAAGGGGCAGAGAGGAGAAAACGAGTGTAGAACAGGGCAGAGAGAGAGAGAGAGAGAGAGAGAGAGAGACAGAGGAGAGTAGAAAGAGAGATACAAAAAAGATAGAGGAGGAGAGCATAAAGACAGAGAGGAGAGAGGCTGAGAGAGAAAGACGGAGAGGAGAGGAAGGAAGACAACCAGACCTAGAGGACTGTATAGCGTCCATCTTTAATTCGGGGTCTTTGTAAATGGAAAGTGGCTGTCGGAGTGATCCTTCGGATTCATCAGCTCTAGCACAAATAGCTGCCATATTAACCCACTCAGGCTGAAGAAGAGAGAAGAGGAGAGAGGAGATGAGAATGAAGCGAGAGGAGGAAAGGATTTGAGTAAAAAATGGAAGGGGAGAGAAGAGGGTGTCGATGCGAAAAGCAAGGAGAGAAGATTAGCGTGGAAATGGGGGGGAGAAAGTACAGAGTGCTAGTTCCCTCCTCATTATCAAGACTCGAGAGGATTTGGGGTTTGCATTGCTGAGGGGAACTGGGCCTTAAAGAGCACCATGGGATTCTACTCACTGAGAAATGAGGACAAAGTGCTCGCTCAGCTCTTCCACCTCCGTAACACCAGTGCGCAAGCACACAGATGGGCAGACACACGTACAGTCACGCAAGCATACCACCCCCCACGAACACTCACCCACAGAAACAACACACATCCCCACACAGCACACACATCCCCACACACCACACACATGGCGCTCTCTTGAAACCTGACTGTGCTCATCATGAGTGACACCTGCATGTCATTCACGGTGGGCCAATTAGAGTAAAGCAGCAGGTCTCTCCCCTCCAGGGAGACAATAGAGGAACGGCTGGAGCCATGACATCATTCTAGGCTACGGCAGAACACAGCAGAACAGGAGAGGAAAGGTAATTATGTGGAGAACGCCTCAAGAGACGCCCTTTAGAGGTGTGTGCGTGTGTGTGTGTGTGTGTGTGTGTGTGTGTGTGTGTGTGTGTGTGTGTGTGTGTGTGCGTGTGCTCGTGTGCGTGTGTGTATGTGCATGCACACGCTTGTGTGTGTGTGTTCTGTTCATTACATTTAAGTCATTTAGCAGACGCTCTTATCCAGAGCGACTTACAAATTGGTGCATTCACCTTATGACATCCAGTGGAGCAGCCACTTTACAATAGTGCATCTAAATCTTTTAAGGGGGGGGGGGTGAGAAGGATTACTTTATCCTATGTTCATGCATGTGTGCATGCGTTTGCTTCAATAACCTCCAGTTCATTGACAAGTACTATGTAATTACCATATGCCAGTGACATCCTTCCGCCGTACATCCTTTTGGCATAGGTATAAAAATTGAATAGGGGACGACACTGACTAATGCCTTGCCGGAGTGGGTCGGAGATAGACAGTTTTGATAAACACAAATCATTTGTCTTTGGCCCTGTAATTCTAGGGAATGTAATTCTGGGGGGAAAGTGAATATAACTCTAGTGAATCGGGGAGAGGTGATTGCCTAACGCCGTACACTTAAATGCCTGATTATCTTGAGACTCAACACTACTGACGTGTAATTTCGCTTGCTGCATGTATAGTGAATGTATGAAACCAGCTAGCAATGTGGCTAATGCTACATCACCTCTGCCGTCCCCCGGGGCACCAATCAGCGTATCGCAGCAGGAGGGAGAGAGAGGGGGTGACGACGATGATTTCATATTTCATATATGAAATAGTATTTGCAGGAAGGGTATTAAGATAGCAATCTCTCCATTACGGCTTGGTGCGTATTGTGTGTATGTGTGTGTGTGTGTGTGCGCCCGCTTGCATGCCTGTGCTTGAGCGAATGTGTGTGTACTTGCGTGCCCTTGAACGTGTAAGCAATTTTGGGTGACTGTGTACCGAAAAAAAAAAACTATTTTTGAAGGGGATACATCTCCAAAAGGTCATTGAGTTATTTTCCCCCTGTTCCCTTAAATGTCTCAATCAAATGTAATCTCACCACTGAGTCTGTGACTACCCTACGTTCTCTATGCTGTGAGCCTGACATTTAACTATCATGTAGAACATTTCAACAGTTGAGCTTGCCGCAATGCATTTATGTGCCTGACAGTTTAGATACTATTGCAAACTAATGAAGACAAGTATCTGTAAGAATCAGGGAAGATTATAATAAGCCATGGGATTTCTGGTTATTGCCTTCACACTGATGTGGAATAAAATTCCTGTAAGCAAAATGAGACAAAAAAAAGTCACGTAGTTTACGCATCGAAGCTTTCACACACACGTACAGTAACACGTCACAGAACGAATTTAGGTATCAAGGTCTGTCATTTTACATCAAGGAGGATCAAGGTCTTTTTCATGTGCTATTTAACATACATGCATTTTCATATATGCCCTTTCTCGTTCCTAGCTCGGTAACTAGCTAGACGTTGCCTTGCATCATTGTTATTGGCTGGACATGGTTCTGTCTGAATGGGATTGGTTGATTGCTGCCTCAGCCTTGACCTGTCCTCCACCTGTGCCCAAGTGAACGATGAAGGGTATTCTGGGGGATGCAGTTCCACAGGGTGATTCACAGAAGATTAACTAGAGCTTTTCTCCCCCTCTCTCTAGTACAGTGGTTCCCAAACTTTTTATAGTCCCCTACCCTTTCCAACATTCAACTTCCAGATTCGTACCCCCTCTAGCACCAGGATCAGCACACTCTCAAATGTTGTTTTTTGCCATCATTGTAAGCCTGCCACACACACACTATATGATACATTTATCGTATAATACATTTATTAAACATAAGAATGAGTGTGAGTTTTTGTCACAGCCCGGATCGTGGAAAGTGACAAAGAGCTCTTATAGGACCAGGGTACATATAATAATAATCAATCATTTTAACCATCTTACATATAAAAACTCATTCATTCAATCGAAAAATTGTGAATAACTCACCACAGGTTAATGAGAAGAGTGTGCTTGAAAGGATGCACATAACTCTGCAATGTTGTGTTGTGTCAGAGAGAGTCAGTCTTAAATCATTTCCCACAAACAGTCTGTGCCTGTATTTAGTTTTCATGCTAGTGATGGCCGAGAATCCACTCTCACATAGGTACGTGGTTGCAAAGGGCATCATTGTCTTAACAGTGCAAATTGCCAAGGCAGGATACTCTGAGTGCAGCCCAATCCAGAAATCTGTCAGTGGCTTCCGATTAAATTACATTTTCACAGAACCGCTTGTTGCAATTTCGATGAGGCTCTCTTGTTCAGATATCGGTAAGTAGACTGAAGGCAGGGCATGAAAGGGATAATGAATCCAGTTGTTTGTGTCATCTGTTTCGGGAAAATACCTGTGTAATTGTGCACCCAACTCACTCAGGTGCTTCGCTATATCACATTTGACATTGTCCGTAAGCTTGAGTTCATTTTCACACAAAAAAAATCATACAATGATGGAAAGACCTGTGTGTTGTCCTTGTTAATGCAGACAGAGAAGAGCTACAACTTCTTAACCATAGCCTCAATTTTGTCCCACACATTGAATATAGTTGCAGAGATTCCCAGTAATCCTAGATTCTGATCATTTAGGCAATAAAAAACATCACCCAGATAGGCCAGTCGTGTGAAAAACTCATCATCATGCAAGCGGTCAGACAAGTGAAAATTATGGTCAGTGAAGAAAACTTTAAGCTCGTCTCTCAATTTTAAAAAAAAACGTGTCAATACTTTGCCCCTTGATAACCAGCGCACTCCTGTATGTTGTAAAAGTGTTACATGGTCACTGCCCATATCATTGCATAGGGCAGGGGCTTTGCTTTAACAAAGTTAACCATTTTCACTAAAGCGTCCAAAACGTCTTTCAAGCTGTCAGGCATTCCCTTGGCAGCAAGAGCCTCTCAGTGGATGCTGCAGTTTACCCAAGTGACGTCGGGAGCAACTGCTTGCAAGCGAGTTACCACTTCATTATGTCTCCCTGTCATGGCTTTTGCACCATCAGTAGAGATACCAACCAATGAGCAGCAGCTAGGTTTGGCTACATTCGGACCGTTAGTGGAATTCCAGCGAGAGAGTAACGGTTAATGTGATTGGATGTTAATTATTTGACTAGGCTACCTGTATTTGACATTGTGTTGTTATTTCACTTAACACCAGATTTGGCAGTGAAACGAGGCTACTCAGGCGAGAAAAAAAACTCATCCAAATGTATAGCCCCGTTGTAAAATATAAATGGACTGTTTGAAAATGTGAAGGAAAAAAATCACATTTTTATTTGGTGTACCCCCGACAGCATTGCGCGTATCCCCTGCTCTAGTACAATGACACCTTAGCATGCCTCTGCTCACATCCCAGTTCCGCTTAGCAACAGAGAGGAGAAGGGGGAACGCCACAGTGTAACACACTTCTCAGTCCCCCCCTTCTCAGCCCTCAAAGCCTCTCCACCAGCCTCCTATATCCACTGCACCTGCCACCCCCCACCCCCCTTGACCAACTCTCCTTCACTCCCTCCCTCCATCCATCCATCCCTCTCCCCTTGCCATCCCACTGTCTCTGGCTTTGAAACAACCTTCATTACAATCATGGGGAGCTAATGGTGCTTGTATTGGTCTCAGCTCGACGTCATTCATCTTAACCTACTTTCCTGCAATAATCTACATAAACTCCCCAATCTCCAAGGAGTGGCATGGCAAAAGACAAATTGCAGCCACAGGGCAAATAGTGGATAAGTGTAAGTGAGTGAGTGAGTGAGTGAGTGAGTGAGTGAGTGAGTGAGTGAGTGAGTGAGTGAGTGAGTGAGTGAGTGAGTGAGCGTGTAAGTTTAACTGTGCGCTGTGTGCCTGCATGTTTATGTGCGATTGGATTAGTTAAGTACAAGCAATGTCTTTAAGCATATATGTGTGTGTGTGTGTGTGTGTGTGTGTGTGTGTGTGTGTGTGTGTGTGTGTGTGTGTGTGTGTGTGTGTGTGTGTGTGTGTGTGTGTGTGTGTGTGTGTGTGTGTGTGTGTGTGTGTGTGTGTGTGTGTGTGAGGTGTATACTCCCAAGCCCAGCAGAGATCATAGAATGTGGGATCTAGCGGACACAGTAAGAGCCTCAGCACCATGGGAGACCAGCACATTCTGACAGCCCAGCTAGCATCAGTGTCATATCACACACAAATACACACACCTCAGGGTCTTTGTTCAGTAAAATTGGAATGAATTTCCACTTCGCCTTTGCTCTTAACTTTGAATTGAACACGCTCTCTACTCAGTCTCCTGGGGACCAGTCTATGTCAGTTAAACTGGCTAAAAGTAAGTGTTAACCATAGCTTATATGACTCAAATGATTTGAGGTATTGCAAAACGCCTCTGAAGGGAGAACTAAAGGATTTTACACCGACACCCAATCATTTCACATCGAGAAAGAGACTGTAAAGGCATGAAATTGTGTTACTATTGTGACAATTGAAGCAAATTCAACCTGTGTCTTTTCAACCATGGTTGCATGTAGGCATTGTCTGCAGGGCGAGGGAGTTGTTACCTTTCACACCAATGTCTACAAAGGCTGACGGAGAAACTGTACACAGCCATGCTGTTTCAATCACTTTTATCCCTTCCTTAGCTCACACACTCTCTTGAAATACATTCTTTAACGTCAATGTGGCGTTCTTTGTAATGTAATGGTTCGATAAGTAGTAAGTGGATAAAACGTCCATGCGCTCGCGAGCGCTCGCACACGCACACACACACGCACACACAGACACAGACACACAGACACACACACACACACACACACACACACACACACACACACACACACACACACACACAAACAGAACACTGCAGCTCTGCTGTCTGCATTCTGCTTGTTCAGCACCAAGGACAGCTTCACCTCTCCTTCACTCTGCCTGTACTGCTCTTCCTATTCAACTCACAGGTATAAATTTATATAGCGCTAGTCTTTTGACATTTCCATAATGTTCAGAACCTGAGTGTAGCAGTACACGGTCATAGACATGCACATATGCACCGATGGTGTTTCCCCTATATTAATTTAGCAGCAGTTTTTAAATACAGTGGGGAGAACAAGTATTTGATACACTGAAAATCACATTGTATGATTTTAAGTAATTAATTTGCATTTTATTGCATGACATAAATATTTGATACATCAGAAAAGCAGAACTTAATATATGGTAAAGGAACCTTTGTTTGCAATTACAGAGATCATACGTTTCCTGTAGTTCTTGACCAGGTTTGGACACACTGCAGCAGGGATTTTGGACCACTCCTCCATACAGACCTTCTCCAGATCCTTCAGGTTTCGGGTCTGCCGCTGGGCAATACGGACTTTCAGCTCCCTCCAAAGATGTTCTATTGGGTTCAGGTCTGGAGACTGGCTAGGCCACTCCAGGACCTTGAGATGCTTCTTACGGAGCCACTCCTTAGTTGCCCTGGCTGTGTGTTTCGGGTCGTTGTCATGCTGGAAGACCCAGCCACGACCCATTTTCAATGCTCTTACTGAGGGAAGTTGTTGGCCAAGATCTCGCGTTGCATGGCCCCATCCATCCTCCCCTCAATACAGTGCAGTCGTCCTGTCCCCTTTGCAGAAAAGCATCCCCAAAGAATGATGTTTCCACCTCCATGCTACGCGATTGGGATGGTGTTTTTGGGGTTGTACTCACCCTTCTTCTTCCTCCAAACATGGCGAGTGGAGTTTAGACCAAAAAGCTCTATTTTTGTCTCATCAGACCACATGACCTTCTCCCATTCCTCCTCTGGATCATCCAGATAGTCATTGGCAAACTTCAGACGGGCCTGGACATGCGCTGGTTTGAGCAGGGGGACCTCGCGTGCGCTGCAGGATTTTAATCCATGACGGCGCAGTGTGTTACTAATGGTTTTCTTTGAGACTGTGGTCCCAGCTCTATTCAGGTCATTGACCAGGTCCTGCCGTGTAGTTCTGGGCTGATCCCTCACCTTCCTCATGATCATTGATGCCCCACGAGGTGAGATCTTGCATGGAGCCCCAGACCGAGGATAATTGACCGTCTTCTTGAACTTCTTCCATTTTTTTTATAATTGCACCAACAGTTGTTGCCTTCTCACCAAGCTGCTTGCCTATTGTCCTGTAGCCCGCCCCAGCCTTGTGCAGGTCTACAATTTTATCCCTGATGTCCTTACACAGCTCTCTGGTCTTGGTCATTGTGGAGAGGTTGGAGTCTGTTTGATTGAGTGTGTGGACAGGTGTCTTTTATACAGGTAACGAGTTCAAACAGGTGCAGTTAATACAGGTAATGAGTGGAGAACAGGAGGGCTTCTTAAAGAAAAACTAACAGGTCTGTGAGAGTCGGAATTCTTACTGGTTGGTAGGTGATCAAATACTTATGTCATGCAATAAAATGCAAATGAATTACTTAAACATCATACAATGTGATTTTCTGGATTATTGTTTTAGATTCCGTCTCTCACAGTTGAAGTGTACCTATGATTTAAAAAATACAGACCTCTACATGCTTTGTAAGTAGGAAAACCTGCAAAATCGGCAGTGTATCAAATACTTGTTCTCCCCACTGTATATACAGTACCAGTCAAACGTTTGGACACACCTACTCATTCCAGGGTTTTTCTTGATTTAGGCTATTTGTAGACTAATAGTGAAGACCATCAAAACTGTTCAGGAGAGTACCTTTCTGCTCTCCGCATGGTCTACGTCCCTCTTCTCAAACCCTGCCGCTCGCCACACTGAGCACCAAGGATACAACGTCACTACGCATGTATCAAATCACTCAGGTGGAACAGATCCCCATTTCAGGCAATCACACTTTATCTCGTACATGAGTCCCACACATTAACACACACACACACACACACACACACACACACACACACACACACACACACACACACACACACACACACACACACACACACAACAAGCAACACTCACATACAGACATAAGCACACACACACAATACACAGACACACACACACGCATGCAAAGGTGTGTGCGCACGCACACACACGCCTCCTCCTCCCTACCCCCACACGCAATTTCAATATAATTGCCACAAGTGCAAGAGACAAACTGCAATCTGAAACCCCAGGCTTGTTCATATTGAGAGTGTCAGTAGTTGTTTTCTTGTTGACGCTAAATCTATTGTGACCCGAATGGAATAACACACAGATTCACACACACATCCACATATGAAGTGTTAGAATGGGTTTCTGGCTCTTTACAAGGATAGATTGATGTGCTAGCTGAGTTGTTAGTCGCTCTGCTCTCTCTTCCCTAGCTGAGTGTGTCTCTCTGTGGGGCAGGCCCGTCTCTCTGCATTGCTCCATGCTGGTATCAAAGGCCTCCCTGAGGCAACACTAATGACTGTACAGGCCTGCCACGCTACAGACCAGACTACTGAATGTTAATGACTGGACTGGATCAGTCTCAGCTAGACGACACACCAGACAACCACACATCAACAGGCCTTCAACTCCAAACCTTGATGTTAACGAGATGGAATTGGAGCCAGAGTTAGACAAGTAGGGGAGAAAATGTCACTCTACTGTAATTGTATTCTAATGTAGTTCTATTGTGCTCTTCACTCACTACAAAATATGGATTTCACTATTTCACAAAATGTCATTTGTTAACATGCAATGGTTCAGAGTTTGTCATTGCAACTTTTTCCCCATAATTCTAAAATGAGATCATGCCACCTAAACATATTTTCATTTGGGACTATGGGCTAGTGTTCATATATTATTCAACACTTTTCTCCTTCCCCAGATTATACTTTACAGTATACGGCTACCAGCTCACAGCAGACACAAAGAGATTCCCCAAAGTGGAACGTGCTGCTGATCAAATTTTTTTGACAGAATAGGAACTCATCCACAGACAGAAGGGTTAGGGAGGGTAGGAGGTGGGGGGGGGGTTCTTGCGGTAGAAGGGGGTTAAACCCTCATTGCTCTACATACCACAGCTACTGCACTGTAACGGATGGGGGAGGGTAAGTGGGGTGGGGGGGTAGGATGAGGTGAAAGAGTAGGAGAGGGGTGGGAGGCTTGTCTTGGCTTGATCCAACTCCGATCCATTCTGCACACACGGATACCATATAGCAAATCCCCTTCACAACAGCAAATCCCCCCACTTCACTCTTCCCCTTCCCGGCGTTCTTGTTTTCCCTGCCCCCCAACCCACTTCCCATCCACACTGCTGTGCACTTCACAAATGTGTCCCCCAAGATGGGCGTTTCAGTACTGGTGGGTAATCCCAGGAAAGCCGGCTCGGCTGCTGTCGATCGCGGGGAGAAATGACTTTGGATTTGATCTGTTTGTCTATTTGTCGACAGTTGGTCTGAAGGGACGGGATAGGCTTATTCACACAAGCTTGTTTTTTATGTGTAAAAATGGCACAGTTAACCCTCAGTGATTGCATATTTGGGTTCATATTTAGATTATTTCCTATGTTGGCCCAAGTCAATACAGGTCTAGCAGTCTCTAGTAAGACATCAAAAACAGTGCTTCAGTCAGACACAAGCAGCCTTGGGTCCACGCTAGGGGTACAACAATTCACCAATATGCAAAAACTATACATATATCCGCTCATACTACATTCTTTCTGTGTGTGTGTGTGTGTGTGTGTGTGTGTGTGTGTGTGTGTGTGTGTGTGTGTGTGTGTGTGTGTGCGTGCGTGCATGCATGCGAGTACACTTTCTCTGTCTGTATGTGTAAGTTTGGCCTTGCATCCATGTACAATAACTTAATGAAGAATGATTTAGAATTATGGTGTGAATAGGTCACAGACACTAGATTTGAGACGATCTTTGATATTTTCCCCAGGCAGACGAATCGGATTTCATGGGTATTTTACGGGTACTGTTGTCTTGAGGACAACCGGAACTTAAAAAAGGTAACAAAAACTATTTTCTCTCGAGACTAAATTTCATATGATTCACTGTATACCACAATCGTCACTCAGCCTTTTGAGACGTACTGAGTTAATAAAACGACAACTATTTGGTTCGTTTTTATAAACACTCCGTACCCAATCTCATTGGTATGCGGGGGGGATTAAGACTAGAACAATAATAAACACTGTCCCAGACCAGAGATCCCCACTGGCCCAGGGCCAGTATCTAGGGTTCATGTCTAGTGCATAAAGATACCTCCGAGGAAACAATGTATCCTTTATTCACTGCAAATATGTCCACCCAGTACTTATCGGCCTACATATGGGGAAAGTAAGTACGGCATATCAGACCAGATGCATTGCTGGAGCCGACTTTTCCTCAGGTGCGTGACAGGAAACACATAGCTTCCATTCAAAAACCATTCCAGGAAGGTAGACTACATGCAATAACGCTGCCACAAGCAGCACCGCAGACATCGAGACGTAGGAGTTTGCGTTCTCTCACAGGTCACACACAGTGTCTGCACATGGGCACGAGTGCCCTTTGACCCACGACACGGTTAACCCACTACGTCATATTGCATCTACGTCATATCTACCTCACATTGTATATCATATTGCATCTACGTCAGATTGTATATCTGAACACAATACCAAATTGACCCTCATTGGATTTGAACGACAGACTTACATTGAAGGGAGAGTTAAAACCTAAAATCACATTTTAACATTTGTATCTATCATCTTTCATCTCCCATTTCCATATTCCACACCATTCGCTGTAAATAGGATAAACCTGGAGACCTCAATCTAAGATGAATATGAGAAAAGGTTATTGAACCATCTAAATCATTGATTTTGGGAGTTTAGATTCCCCCCTTTAACTAACCCAGTGTAAAGCAGTGTTAATCATCTCCTCATCCACAGCCAGTGACATTACTGGCAGCGCCTGCTGGGGCTGTTGTCAGTGCTGAGACCACCTTGCACTGGAGTGGATCAATCTGAGCTATTGACCGCTATACACTGAGCCTGGCTAGCCCAGCCCCCTCTACTGGGCTGACGGGGGTGTGAAAGGGGCCAAAGTGTGCCGGGGGATGGGAGGAGGGTGGCTAGATGCTAGGTTACTAAGGGGTCACTGTTCTATCGGTTCCACCCTTCTGAGCAACTCTATAGACCTCTATGTGAGACGGGAGAGGGCATGTGTGAGTGAAAGTAGGCATGTGTGTGCGTGTATTGATCGCAGGCCAAGAAAGGTTCCCTCCCCACAGAAAAACCCTATAAAGGCCTGGGGGACCTGGAGTAGCTGGAGGGTAGAGCAGGCCAAGCTGCCTTAAATCCTTGTTTTGAGAACGGCTCGAGCCAAAACATCTGCAATAAAATAAATCTTCTATTTCTGACTTTGTCTATGATATCGCCCAAGGGGGGTTATTTCAACTGGGATGCCCTGATTTGCTCACATATTTCACTGAATACATTTATAAGAGCAGATTATCATTATTTCAGTAGAGAACTCAGAGAGAGGTGAGACTAGAGAAGAATTCCCCTAACAGTGAATACTTTAACCAGGAAGAGAGGCGAGAAGTGCCCCTCACAGTGTATGAGACGGGGTAGGCACCAGAGGGGTAAACTCATCTATCCCGAAACCCTGCTGGAGGTTAACTGCCTGTTAAGTACTTCCTCTTGCACCGTCAGCAGTCTCCTGTTCGGCTGGCATTGGGCAACACTGACCTACGTTGAAGAGGATATTTCAATCCTGCCACCTTGCCCAGAAAGGCATCATCTGATTGGCTGGATGAAAAGACATGGAAACAACCTGCAGCATCTGAGGGAGAGTTCAGTTACCTTAGACCTTCATAAGCATGACATAAGCCCACCGTAAACATGACTTTGGTAATTATTGTCAGAATGACAGCTATATTAACACAATTACAAAGAAAGCTGCAGTTACAATGATTAGCATGGTATAGCCTCATGGTTTAAAAAATAAATAAAAAACAGTACAAAGTGTTACCAGTGGTACCCAGGCTGCTGTTCTGGGCCACTCTGTGACGGTGTTCAGTGATCCATGGCCTAATGAAACTTTTATCGCTCCACTCTGTCAGGCAGATTAACGTCGCTTTGCTTCTAGCGCCTGCTCTTAAATCACTTCCTCATCACAGGCTGACAGAACCATAGGGAGCACAGAGTATCTTACAACACCTAACAAGGGTAGAAGCTCGCTAAACAAATGGGAAAAGACTTCCTTCCCCCTTACCTAACACAAGACATTTGCATGCTCAAGACTGAGAACAGAAGCTGTTCATTCATACAATGCTGATTAGTCATGTAGAAACTTTCCAGACAAAGCACTTAGCTGCCGTTAAGACTTTCAATGCCAAAGATTTACTAATAGAAACACAAAAGCTAGTTAATGACAAAAGCGATTTGCTTGACATAATTGAGGTAGGATCTTTGCTATCGGTAGAAGACTTTAGGGATTCCAGAGGACGATATGTCCTTGTCAGCCCCTGTCATAGATGACGGTAAAACCAGTCATGCCAGCCAACATCAGCTTATGACCACCGACTTACCACTCTGAAAATATAAATAGTTCGAATTTAAATGAGGCCTTTTGCCACTGTGAGGCTTCCCAACCCATATACTCTTGCTCATTATCCCAATGAATAGCATACTATGTCAATATTCACAGTAAAACAGCAAACATAGCTGAATGGGTGAGCTGCTATGCCTTCTGTCGGATGTGTCTTCTTTGTGTCAAACACAATGTTGCAGCAAGAACAGTAAACAGTAAACATCACTTGTGTACAAACAGACACTGATGTACGGCCACCGGAAGTGTTTCCCTCCTCAGCAACAAGAGCTGCCAACAGCAAGCTTGAGTTTGTGTTGATGTTGGACATGGCTTATACTTACGGCCTACGAGAGCCGGATAACTTCTGATTTTCGTTCTCTCCATGTAACAAGGGAGTGACTAAGACCTGAGACACCAGGTGAGTGAACCCTCTGGCCAATCAATGATCAATTGACTTTCAGGTAGAAGAGAGAACCAACAGGACATCGGCCCTCAAGGGCCAGTAATTGAATAGGATCGTACTGTAGGATTTCTCAAACCAAGCCAGAAAAGGTGGATGAAAGCTAGCAAACATTGGATGCTGTGTGATACATCATCAGGGTACACACTCAAGCTCCATTTCCAGCCACCACCACCTCAGGGCAGTCGTGACTGAGTAACTGCATTTCCCAATGGTTAGTCACTTCCCAATGCTTTTCTGTGCTTAATGTTTCCCATCCTGTGCGAAATCATTGGATTCTGACAGTCTCTCTATATTTCTGTAAGAGCCACACATACTGAGGATGAATTGAGCCCATCTTTCAACAAGAGTAATACCAATGTTGGAGAGAGAAAGAGGGATGTCAGCGACACGCTCTCATTTCTCAACCACAGCTGTTGGCCAAACCACCCATCCATCCATCCTTGCTTCCTTCCCTTCTGTCCTTTTCCTCACTTCAGAAAGTATCGTTCCGTCATCCGGTGTCTCAGGTCTACCACTTCAGCTGACAGGTCCAGTGGGCTAAGCTTCCCGTATTTTTACCATTTTGTACCTAGGGCAATTCCACAGAAACAGATTTGCAATGAGACAAAAATCTGAACAAAAGCCACTGAATTCAAAGTTTAACAAACCATACAATTCTGTGCACAAGGACAACTTAATAACTTAACAATTTACAGTGAACTATTTACAAAAACACATTTACTGGAAGAACTGTGCATATGCAAGGTGTAACGGTCATCGTATGAAGAAGGTGAGGACCAAAGCACAGCGTGTTCATCTTAGTTTATTGACACTGAACACTAAATACAAAAATTACAAAGGGAATAACCGAAACAGTCCTGAAAGGTGAAAAAACACTAAACAGAAATCAACTGCACACAAAACCCATGTGGGAAAAAGCTACCTAAGTATGGTTCTCAATCAGAGACAACGATAGACTGTTGCCTCTGATTGAGAACCACACCAGACAAACAACAAAGTAATACAAAACAGAGAAACTGAACATAGAATGCCCACCCTAGTCTAACCAAAATAGAGAATAAAAACGTCTCTATGGCCAGGGCGTGACAGTACCCCCCCCCCCCATGGTGCGGACTCTGGCCGCAAAACCTGAACCTATAGGGGACGGTCTGGGTGGGCATTACTCTGCGGTGGCGGCTCTGGTGAGGGATGTGGACCCCGCTCCACCTCTGGCTCGGCCCACTTAGGTAACGCCTCTAGAGCGGGGACCCTCACCGCCGACCCCAGACTGAAGGCCCTCGTAGAGAGCCCCGGACTGAAGGGCGCATCTGGACTGAAAGGCACCTCTGGATTGAAGGGCTGCACTGGCAGCTCCGGACAGGCGGGAGACTCTGGCAGCTCCGGACAGGCGGGAGACTCTGGCAGCTCCGGACAGGCGGGAGACTCTGGCAGCTCCAGACAGGCGGGAGACCTGGCAGCTCCAGACAGGCGGGAGACTCTGGCAGCTCCGGACAGGCGGGAGACTCTGGCAGCTCCGGACAGGCGGCAGGCTCAGGACTCAACGGGCTGGGGACACACACAGGAGACCTGGCTCTGGGAGTAGGCACAGGACTCACAGGCTGTGGAGACATCCAGGAGGCCTCTTCCTTAGCCGAGGCACCGGATACACTGGGCCTTGAAGGTGCACTGGCGGTCTCGAGCGCAGAGCTGGCCCCACCCGTTCTGGCTGGATGCCAGCTTCCACCCAGCAAATGCGGGACGCTGGCACCGAACATACCGGCCTGTGAATACTCAGCCGAGACACAGTGCACATCACCCCATAGCACGGGGCCTGACCAATCCCATGCTCGCCACGGTAAGCACGGGGAGTGGGCTCAGGTCTCCAACCTGACTCTGCCACACTCCCCGTGTGCCCCCCAAAACATTCTTGGGGGGCTGCCTCTCGGGCTTCCTTGCCAGCTATGTTTCCTCAAATCGCTGGTTCCCTTTTCCTGCTGCCTCCGCTTTCCTGGCTGCCTCCACCTGTTCCCATGGGAGGCGATCCCTTCCAGCCAGGATCTCCTCCCATGTGTAGGATCCCTTGCCGTCCAGGATGTCCTCCCCATGTCCATTCCTCCGTTTTACCATGCTGCTTGGTCCGTTGGTGGTGGGTAGTTCTGTAACGGTCGTCGTATGAAGAAGGTGAGGACCAAAGCGCAGCGTGGTACGTGTTCATGTTAGTTTATTGAAACTGAACACTAAATACAAAAATAACAAAGGGAATAACCGAAACAGTCCTGAAAGATGAAAAAACCCTAATCAGAAATCAACTACCCACAAAACCCATGTGGGAAAAAGCTACCTAAGTATGGTTCTCAATCAGAGACAACGATAGACAGCTGCCTCTGATTGAGAACCACAGAGAGCCAAACAACTAAGAAATACAAAACATAGAAACTGAACATAGAATGCCCACCCGAGTCACACCCTGGCCTAACCAAAATAGAGAATAAAAGCCTCTCTATGGCCAGGGCGTGACACAAGGTTTGGTAACAGTTTTCCAAGTTTTCCGTTAACGGCTTCGAATTAAGATTCAACGATGTTCAGAAAGAATGGGGTGTCAGCTACATGTATGTCATGACACAATGACTTTGAAAAAAAAACTATTTTGGTTATAACCACAGTAAATGAAATGGACTTACAACTGGTAACGGAATTGCATCATGGGTCCCTGATCTGTACTACACAGAAATGCATAATTAGGGATAGGAATGTCATGGGATAGGATAAAGTAATCCTTCTCACCCCCCCCCCCCCCCCCTTAAAAGATTTAGATGCACTTTTGTAAAGTGGCTGTTCCACTGGATGTCTTAAGGTGAACGCACCAATTTGTAAGTCGCTCTGGATAAGAGCGTCTGCTAAATGACTTAAATGTAATGTAATGTAAATGTCATTCTCTTCATGGTGATGTATCCTAAATAAGGTACACAATGGTAGAAATATGAAAAGTCCTCCTTTGCATATCTGGGTATTATTCTACACACTTTCTATTATTTTAATAAGCTCTGCCCCCAAACAATTCTACATTTGGTTCTACATTGACCGGATGAAATTTGAACCAATAATAGACATCTACAGTATCGTTCACAAGTTTGGACACCAAAGTACAGCGCAGTAGTGCTCAGCAGAGTACAGTCGAGTTCGGTACAGCACAGTACAGTAAAGTATAGTTCAGTACAGTAAAGTAAAGTAGAGTATACTGTAGTTCAGTACATGACTGTTTACTGTAATGAACTCTACAGTACAGTACTGAACCATACTTTTCTTGACTGAACTCTACTCTACCATACAGTGACTACTATGATGTCCCATTGCAGACAATTCAATTGGAATTATAATGCAACTAATTAGAAGAAGAAGGGGAGGAGGGCCGGGGAAGACTGAAGGAAAGAACAAAAAAAGAAGAAGAATGAAACCGGTCTAAAACAAGCCTGCTCAAGGACATTGAGCATTTTTCAAACACTCACTCTTTACTCTCTCAGTTTATTTCTCTATGGAAATCTATGCAAACAGAAGCAACTTAAGCACCTCTCAGCTTTCATGTTGAGGAGCCCAATGAGTGTAATTAGACCTGGTCTCCTATTGAGGAATAGAGCAACATCAATCGGCCTAACTGGAGAGAGCTAGAGCGCTCACTAATTGTGGCTAGTTTGAATGAAGGAAGTAGAGGGCAAGCAGAGAGGCAGGGAGGCAGGGAGACAAAGAGCTCAGTGGTGCTGTTGAGAGGACAGATGGACAGCCTCCCACACTCACTGACTGACTCTAGTAGCACATCCAGTCGAAGCTAGCTACTGTATGACCCCCAACCGGGCTGAAATTAGCATTGTGAGAGCAGACGGACTGTATACTGAGCAGTGCTCACTGAGAAGCATGCCAAAACAGTTAGACTTGTGTGTGAAGTTCTGCCCATCGCGCCATGACAAGGCTTTGCACAGCACTATGATGTGATTTACAAACTTTTAGACACTGACGGACGAGAGGAGACACACAAGACACTGGGAGACATTAAGAGACGCCATCACCTATCAAGACGAGACAGAGACTGACAGAGACACCAGAGACACACAAATATCCAGATAGGCTGAAGCACAGCGACCACCCACTACCAGCTACCTGTTCACTATTAGACCTACTGACTCCCAGGCTCCTTCAAATCCTCCACACCTGCCACAGACCACAACAGACCCTGCAGCCTTCAGCGGGCTGCAGTTATGAAAATGGCGGTGAAACGTTCAATGACGTGGAAAATGTCAGCACTGCACTACAGGTGCTTATGAATGAGCCTCAGTTCTATCAGGCCTACCCAGGAGGTGCACTCTGTACCAGGACACACACTTACACAGTGTGGTGGGGGAGGGGAATGTGTCACAGCACCATCCCATCTGTGCTCGTCCTTAATCTGGTCTAATCCAGCTATCCAGCCATCCAGCATGGTGGGGATGGAGACAGTACACAGTCAGGAATCAGCCCAGATTAGACAAAACAACACAGAGAGAGAGAGAGAGGGGGGTCATCAGTCAATGGGAAACCATTCTGGTCCAGTTGGCAAAAACCTATAACATGAGCTACATTCCTGTCAAGTCAAAACAAACATTGGAAACGAAACTTATCAGAATGACTTTCACTTAAGAACAATGTTGTCTCAGATAAGGTGATAAGGGGGAGTCCTGACCCCTATTAGCCCACCTGCGATGGCCTGTTCCCCAGGCAGTTGGTACGGACAGACCACTCTGTTACACTGAGTTACTAGGGTAACATCAGTTGAAAGGCTAGTTGATCCACTGAAACTGAAAAGTAAGGTTCAGTAGACTTCTGTAGAAGAGTGGATAATAAGGGTTTATTTAAGCAAGTGCAAATAAATACATTAGGACAGGTTGATATATTTTTGGTCTCTTTATTAGATAACACGTACTATACATATCCCTGAAGTCAGTCGATTCCCCCTCCAAACACACACACACTGACTGTCCTCAAACACACATTTCTACCAGCACTCCTCACCCAACAACCAACACATCCTCCCTTCTCTCTTTCCGTTACTTCTCTCTATCCTCAGGCACAGTCAGGCAGCCCTGACGGCCACTCCATACATCATACTAGGGCTGGGGTCAAGTTGTTCCTGCAGTCAAGTTCCCTTGAATGACCCCCTTGATATGGTATTGGTCCTCAGGGCGACACACGCCGACATGAAAACACGCGCACATCATTATGCCCCCCACCCCACAGCTACCAGTGTGCAGGTACATGCATGTTGATCATATCACCTACATGTACGTAGAAAATGGTGGTGGTGAATTGGACGAGGTCCACAGAGAGAGAGAGAGAGAGAGAGAGAGAGAGAGAGAGAGAGAGAGAGAGAGGGGGTGGGGTGGGGGTGGGGGTGGGGGCAGCCCAAGCTAAAAATACAGCCCAGCATCACTGTGAGTCATAAGCCTGCTTCACTCCACTCCGGCTCTGGCTGCCTGCCAACAACACACACACAGGCTGGGCAGACAAATGCAGAGCTGCAAGCAGAGCTGGAGCCTGGAGAGATAGAGAGATTGGGGGAGGGTGGGGCTTAGAGAAAAATGGAGAGGGATGGGGAGAGGGGGAAGAGATTGAGAGAGGGGCTCAGTGAACAGGAGCTGAGATACGGGCGAGGGGTATGGCAGAGAGGGGAAAGGATGGAGAGACAGGGACAACAGAAGGGAAAGTGGAAAAAGGGGACAGAGTTATCGAAGAGCAAGGGAAGCAAACGAGAGGAAAAGAGGACAGAGAGATGGATGAAGGAAGACGGTAAAAGGGAGAGAAAGAAATAGAAATCAAATCAAAAAACATTACAACAGGTGTAGACCTTACCGTGAAATGCTTACTTACATGCCCTTAACCAACAGTGCAGTTCAAGAAATAGAGTTAAGAAAATGTTTACTAAATTAATTTACTAAATAACTAAAGTGAAAAGAAAGTTTAAAAGAAAAGTAACACAAGAAAATTACATAACAATAACGAGGCTATATGCAGGGGATACCAGTTCCTAGTCAATGTGGGAGGGCTACAGGTTACTCGAGGTAATTTGTAAAGTGACTATGCATAGATAATATCAGCGAGTAGCAGTAAGCAGTGATGAAACTGGTCCGGATGCTCTCGATGGTAGAGCTGCAGAACTTTTTGAGAATCCGGGAGAACCCATGCAAAATCGTTTCAGTCTCCTGAGGGGGAAAAGGTGTTGTCGTGCCCTCTTCACGACTGTCTTGATGTGTTTGGACCATGATGCTTTGTTGGTGATGTGGACGCCAAGGAACTTGAAACTCTCGAAACGCTTCACTTACAGCCCCATCAATGTAAATGGGTGCCTGGTCGGTCCTCCTTTTCCTGTAGTCTACAATCATGATCTTTGTCTTGCTCACAGTGAGGGAGAGGTTGTTGGCCTGGCACCACAGTGACAGGTCTTTGACCTCCTCCCTATAGGTTGTGTTTACAGCTTATCATGAGGTATCTCAGGCGAGCAATACCTCGAGACGTCTTCAACATTAAACAATGCACACCAGCAGTTATTGACAAATAGACACACACCCCCGCCCCACGTCTTACCAGACGTAGCTACTCTGTCTTGGCGATACACAGAAAAACCAGCCAGCTCTATATTATCCGTGTCGCCTTTCAGCCACGACTCTGTGAAACATAAGATATTACAGTTTTTAATGTCCCGTTGGCACGATAGTCTCGACCGTAGATCATGGATTTTGTTTTCCAGTGATTGCACGTTGTCCAGTAGAACCAACGGTAATGGCGATTTACTCCCTCGCCTACGAATCCTAACACGGCATCCCAACCTTCTCCATCGGTATCTCTGACATTCACATTCATGTGAATGACAGGGATTTAGGCCTGTTCTGCAGAAAGCAGTATATCATTCACGTCGGACTCCTTAAAGACATTTTTTTATTCAGTTCGAGGTGAGTAATCGCTGTTCTGAAGTCCAGAATCTCTTTTCGGTCATAAGAGACGGTAGCAGCAACTTTATGTACATAATAATGCACAAACAATGCGAAAAAACTAATAAAATTGCACAGTTGGTTAGGAGTCCGTAAAGCGGCAGCCATCCCGTCTGGCACAATTATGGACAGAGAATGAGGAAAGCGAGAGACAAAACAAGATAGAGGCATACAGAAAGAGGAAAGAAAAAGAGAGAGAACAAATTAAGAAAAGAAAGGACAGTGAGAGAAAAAAAAATTAAGCAAAAGGTTTTAAGGAGGCCCTGATGGAGAGAGGGCATAGTAATGGGCGTCTTGTTGTAGGCATTAAGTCTGCCATGATTTGTTGTACAAAGCCTGTGGGGAAATGAATGGAGTTTTTGTACGGGTTTTGCATAAACGTTGAAAATAAGGTTTGTGGTAAACACATGCTTAGGAGATCTTATACAATTCGTTTTATGAGATAATCTCCATCAGATAACATCACTTTTCGTGAATTTCGAAGCATTTATGTCATTTAAAAAAAGCACATGAAGGTTTCATAATTCATAAAGGTCATGTTAACTAAGTCACCTAAGCCTGATCTTCGGCGTTCATCCCAAAATCCTATTTTTTCCCCTTAATATTTATCCATAGGAATGGTGAACGAACCAGAGGTAACACATTTCTGGGTTTCAGGCCTAGAAGCTGTCGAGCTCTACTGGGGGAGATTCCCAGCGATCATGTAATCATCTGTAATTGTTCCCGGTTATTCATCAGAGCTTGATTGGCACTCTGCCATGGCCAATTAGATCCCGTGTGACAATGCCAGTAATGACACTCCCCCAGCACTACCAGGCTTACACTGGTCTGACTGGGGCCTTTAATATATCCATCACTATCTCTCTCTCCAAGCTGATACCGTAGAGTTAATGGTAATGTTGTACTTCTATGGTCACCAAAGAGAAGAGACTGGTAGCTGGTGAAGTCCACATTGCTGGATTCAAAGTCTACACACACGGAAAAACAATGACAGTAGATGCCTTGACAAAAATTGTCAAACCAGCTCACACAACCACACACAGACATAGGCCTAGACAGACAGACACACACAGAGCACAGAGTGCGGTACAAGTGGCACCTGTCCATGCCACTGACATTGGCACCCTGCTGTTGGGTGACCTTGGCGTTGCCCCTCGTTGCGTCGTGCGCCCAGCGTGGCAAGATGCCAGGAGCAAGGTGGCAAACCGCATCAGACTCCCAGCGTCTCCTGTCTGTCTGTTACCTGCCACACCAGAGTGAGTGTGTGTGTGTGTGTGTGTGTGTGTGTGTGTGTGTGTGTGTGTGTGTGTGTGTGTGTGTGTGTGTGTGTGTGTGTGTGTGTGTGTGTAAGTGTGTACCTCCATGTGTATGAGCATGCATGACAGTGAAGGATGGCTACATGCATTTAGTCTAAATATTTCACAGGATATTGAACGTTTTTATTTCTCTAGTTAAGGTATGGAGCTCTAGTTAAGGTATGGAACTTATTTTCTAATTTGTCACACGGAAACTAGAGGCCATGGAGTAACTTGGTCAAAAAGAATGGCACTGTTGACCTTTTTAAACATGTTGGCAAGGGAAGAGATTGGTAACATCGGTCGAGAGGGTCTCTGTCAAATAGAATATATCCTATAGTTGCTGTTATAAGCAGCCTCACTTAATCCCTCATATCTGCCACCCCGTTTTACCTAGAGACTTGAAACGTTATATTTAGGTGTCTCAAGGACCCATACGGCATGTTTGTTTTTTTAACTTCTCATGTACCAAATAATCCAAATAATCCAAATAATACCACATTCGGTAGGTAGGATGTCTCTTAAACTTAAAAATTTAAGGGGTAGATCAGCTTAATATTGCGGAAAGATTGCTGCTTCCATCAATGTAATAGTCTGCATCATTTCCAATCCCCCATATATTTTTGGGGTAAATATATATATATCCATATACATGCACGTATGCATACATATACACATATATACAAACCTATAGACATACATATTTTTTAAGAATATACCTTTATTATTCCCCGCAAACCCTATCACCCTTCCTCCAATTGGAGTAAACTAATAAACACTTAGGCTTCTACCTTCATTTTATACAGTACATCTTATACACATTTTACAGACACAATCTATTTTACAATAGTTATATTTTGTTTGTTTTTAGTCCTTCCTCTATTTCTGATGTCCATCCAGTTTGATTTCTATTTGTAACTGTGCTATTTCACAAAATGTATGAACCTATATACATTTTACAGACCCCGTATGGTATTAGTCCCACCCTTCAGCTTCATCTATCTCTCAACATCATCCATTTTGCCATATATTTTTCAACTGTGCTGTGATGCTTCACAAAACTACTGAACCTTTCTATTCTCGTAGCTTCTACAGATTGTAAAATTAAAAATACAACTTTTTGCTAAAATAATTATTCTATTATTGATTGAATGAATATGCCTTTTCAAATCACCAGTATTGCTATCTGCAGTGTTAGTTCTAAGCAAATGTTAGAATTCTTCAGCCATTCCTGAACCTGTGACCAAAAACGAGCTACATATGGACAATACCAAAATAAATGATCTAATGACTCCTCACAGCAAAATCTGCAGAGCTGGGAAGATTGTATCCCCCATATATATAACATTATATTGGTTGCAAGGAAACTTGTTCAGCTCAAAGATGCTCACTGTAGTTGTATTTCGCAGGCCTATGGGGAAATTCAGGTGTGTTAGCTCTGACAAAGTTCCTATTCTGGAGATAGCGGAAAAAGTGGGATTGGGGGAGGTTGACATTATCCTGTAGCTGAGCAAAAGAGGCAACTCTATCATCAATGAATAATTGGGCTAGTGATGAGAGGCCTAGTGAGTGCCACATAGCAAAAGCCCCATCATTCAAAGAGTATGTCCACATTTCCTTCAGACCATTTAATTGGTAAACTACACGGTAATGTAAAATTTGCATTTTTTTAAGTGATCCAAAATGTAAAAGCTTATCAAAATGTGGTTTTAATCCAGAGAGGATAGCAAAAGTATCAAGATCCTCTATGAGAGATTGGAGAGATTCTAATTCTAGTTTTAAAAACATGAAAACATGAATCATCAGCGTACAATGACACCTCTTAACATCTCTTAACTTAGAAAAAATATAAAAGATTGGCTAAGAGATGGCTGAGTAATTGACAAATCAGGAAATCCGATTTTATGTGTCCATTGAAATCATTTGTAAATCCACTTCACAATGGTCTATCACCTTGAAACTTGTTGGGGTCATCAAAGACATTACCATGATGAACAACCTGTTAAGGATGTTGCGAATTTTCGCAGCTTTTTGTTAAAAATCGCGCAACATTTCAGCGCCCTGCTATTCATGCCAGGAATATAGTATATGCATATGATTAGTATGTGTGGATAGAAAACACTCAGACGTTTCCAAAACTGTTTAAATCACGGCTGTGGCATTTACAGAACGGGCGTTTCATCGAAAAGTGCAGGGAAATCTGTTCACTGAAAATGGAAAAATATATCCTTCCGCGACTACAGGCAATTGTTCAAAGTGAACCGAATTAAATAGAGCCGAGTTTACATTGTCTACAGCTTCCACAGGGTGTCTAGAATCATGTCATTTGATTCGCAATTGATTCTTGGTCTAACCCAAACAAGGGAACTCCTTCCCTGCTGTCTCCGCCCTGATTTTTGGTCGACCTCTTTTCAGACATCTTTTTCTACACGGACAAGCTAAAGATTTTACATCGCCTCCTGAGGAATTTTATCGCTTATTAACGTGTACTAATACCTAAAGTTGCATTACAAAAGTATTTCGAAGTGTTTTGTGAAAGTTTATCGTCGACTTTTTGAATTTTAAAAAATGACGTTACGTTATGAAACGCTATTTTTTCAGTTTATATCACAGTATTCTTAGATCGATATCTAGGCTATATATGGACCGATTTAATCGAAAAAAGACCCTAAATGATGTTTATGGGACATCTAGGAGTGCCAAGAAAGAAGCTCGTCAAAGGTAATGAATGTTTTATATTTTATTTCAGCGTTTGGGTTTGCGACGGCTAACGCAAAATCTGTCGTTAGGTGACGTTGCAGTATTTTTGAGGGTGCATGGTATCAGATAATAGCTTCTCATGCTTTCGCCGAAAAGCATTTTACAAATCTGACTTGGTGGATAGATTCACAACGAGTGTAGCTTTAATTCAGTATATTGTATGTCAATTTTAATGAAAGTTTGAGGTTTATCAACCTCTATAGGTAGCGCTCTTGAACATTTCCGCTGATTGTGGTCCCCACTTCGGTACCACGTCCTTAACAAGTTTTAAGTTGGCATTGATATCTCAACATATAAGGAAACTATTAACAATAATTATTTTGACTATGTAACACCAATGATTATAATAATCATTAAAGAATCTTGTTCTCCAGGACTAAAAGTCAGATTCACTCCAAAATGGGGTCTTTGGACTCCCTAAAGAGTTTGTGAAAATAACATTGATGCATTCAAAGATGACCAAACTATACAAGCACTGTAGATTCTGAACATACACTAATATACCAAAATATGCTAAAAACACCAAATTACAATGTAGGCCCAAGGTACTTGTCTTAACTTAGTTTGAGAAAAGCTAAGAGATTGGTCAAAAGATGGCTGAGTTATTGACAAATCAGATTTTACTTGTCCATTTTAAACCACTGTAAATCCACTTCACAGTTAGCCTGATGACTCACACTAAATGATTCCGCTGCTCTGTTGTTCTACATACATACTTTAGTCTGAGACTGCCATCATTGAAGTCGTTTGTGGTTATGAGGGGCGCGAGGGTCGTAGTACAAAAAAAATTGGTTGTACTCTTCGCTAGATAACAGACGTTAGCTTGCTGGCTCGCTAGCTAACGTTACTTGTATGATCTGTGTAGTAATATTATTTGAATCCGAAATCCGTTTGCATTGCTAGTTATAGCCTAATGTTAGCTAGCTAGCTAGTTGGTTAGCTTTAGCTGCCTGCAGATTCATACTACAGCTATGACAATCTGTTTGTATTGGTAGTAGTAGTATGAGTTGGGATTATACTGGTTCATTATTTAGCTACATGTCTATATATCTTAACAAAAGACTCCAGGTTTGCCTGGGTGTGATTATGGCCATCTATTGTATTTCATGAACATGTGTGCATGTCTAGACAATAATGACCCATCCACTTAGCTAGATTTGGCTGGGGGGTGGTTATAGTGCTTATTTCATCATGACCCATCAATTTAGACAAGTGTGTCTGGGAAAGCATTTTATCTAGACACTTTCTGTTTTCTGTTTTTGATATTGCTACTACGCAAATATGCAAGTTACCATTTCACTGTACCATTTACACCTTCTGTATGCTGTGCATGTGACAAATAAACATAGATTTGTTATAATGTGTTTAGCAGAGACGGTAATGTGAAGAAAAACATGACATGCACCAAAGTCAGATTAGGATATTAGGCCAAGGACTAGATAAAGTGTATTTTTCCCTGGAGTTTTTCCTTATTGTAGGCTCGTACTTTTACCACTTTTAGTCTTGAAATATTTTGTTGTTTACTACACTACTCACTCTGTTTAGCACATGGCCTCACATGTGAATCCTTAAAGAGATGGGTGGGGCTAAGGGTTAGGAGGGTGTGAACGATGCTGAATAGGTGTAGACAAAGATGAGCTCTTCAGTAGGTGTACCAAAACATTCAAGGGCAATTTTTTTCAAAAATGTATCAACTTTCAAAGCAGAATTACTTTCCCATTGTTCCTCAACTGCAGTGTAAGATATACAATTTTCTAGCTCTGAGTCTCTACTTTTATCCAATGTAAAAAACATTATTTCAAATTTTGCTACATAGGACTGAATCCGGGTTGTTGGTCAAAATTAAGCATTCCAGCTTTAACCTGGATAAAGTTTAAGCATATCTGGGAACTCCTTCAAGACTGTTGGAAAAGCATTCCAGGTGAATCCAGTTGAGAGAATGCCAAGAGTAGGCAAAGTTGTCATCAAGGCAAAGGGTGGCTACCTTGAAGAATCTAAAATCTAAAATATATTTGGATTTGTTTAACTCTTTTTGGTTACTACATCCATATTTGTTATTTCATAGTTTTGATTTCTTCACTATTATTCTACAATGTAGAAAATTGTAAAAATAATGAAAAATCCTTGAATGAGTAGGTGTGTCCAAACTTTTGACTGGTACTGTATGTAGTAGCAGCAGAATACATCCACAGTATGCACAAAATGCTTATGTGCTGGGTTATCTGTGCTGGTGGTTCAGTTAGCCTATCATATGCAGAGGGAATCACAATGTGGATATATTCCTATGTAGTGTTTTGAAGAGGAGTCTTCTTTAATATCCTCTGTCACTAGCCGGTGCCATTGTCTTTGCATTTCTCACACACGCACGCACACGCACACACACAGGCATATGCACAAACACAAACACACATATGCACGCAAGTACACAAACAAACACACTTGCATTTAGTGTAGTAACCATGGTTACGTGGGATAACACAAAGAATAGGCCCACAAATAATGCATTGCAATCAAGTCTCCTTTTCCTGTGTGACATGACAAACGGTGTAGAGTGTTGAGGAGACTAATGCCCTAGCTGTGTTTCTGGGCCATATAGACAGGCATATAGACAGGCAACAGGGATATACACAGGGGGGGCACTGATGCATAATACCATGCATCCAGATCACAGGAAATCTGCAAAGAGGATACAGTGTGTCAAATGTATCATACACAGACATAGTAAGACTGATATGAAGTGATGTTGTTGCTATGCAGAGGGTGGTTTGGCTGGTGTGTGTGTGCCCGCAGAGACTCTGCAGCAACTGCTGTAATGCAGCATGCAGCACTGCAGCCCATTGCTCCACTCACACTACAGACTTCAGGTTACAGCTCTCATACTTCTACACTCCCTGGGAACACTGCGCTACAGGATACACTCTCTGTGTGTGGTCATGGTTTGTGCGGTTATGGAGACATATTGCGCACACACACACACACACACACACACACACACACACACACACACACACACACACACACGTCCAGTGAATCTGCCTGCTAGCAGTGGTACCTATCACCATTACCAGTAAAGTGGGCATAATGGTGATTCTCACGACTCGCCACCCGCCCCCTAATCTGAGTATGCCACATGATTGAATGTTTGTGCTAGGGCCACGGGTCTCCGGCTCCGCACATGCGGCTGTACACGGGCCATCTGGGAGGACGCCTATGCCGAGGCAGGCAGGCAGGCAGGGGTCGCTCCAGCGCACAGAACACAGGCCGTCTGTGTGGACGACTCAGCTTTAGTGTGTGAGTCCTGGTAGAGCAAAGAGAGCTCACAGTTCTGACTGGCTCTGGGTAGTACTTGCCCTACGACACAGATCAGCTTACCCACCCAGAAATGCTAAGTGTAACCATTGGGGGTTAATGCTAAACTGACCTTAGATCAGTGTCTATGGGCAACTTCATCTTAATGCTTCTGGGCTTAGCAAGGCTTAGGTCCTGTGTGGAGGCTAACTTGGCTATCCATTCAATAGTTAATGTAAAAAAGTGACTTTTTTCCCTTATCCATTTCAAATGGCATAGATAGCTTTCCATTCAATTATGTAAATAAAAATAATTGTTTCCATCTCTATTGAGCTCTATGGAAATACTAGCTCTCCTTTTGTATTAGCTAAATGCTATGGTTGATGTGACATGATGCCCAAGCTGCTGTAGAGGACAAATGATCATGCCCTTTTCAAAAGAGGAGGCAAGAATCAGGCCGTGTAGCTAGTAGCCTACATATGAGATGGTGATGACAAAAAAAATCCAAAGCGCTAAGAAATTTACTTGGGTGTGTGGTATGGATCAGAGAGAACGAGAGAGTGAGAGAGGTAAAGCAGCACTTCAAATTATAATTTCCCCGCCCGCTTGACTCTGCTCCTGGACAGCACAAGTGCTGACTCAGGGGAAACGTCCAGATTGCTTTTGGAATGGGATGAGTACCCATACGAAGAGATAGAGACAGGAGGGAGTGAAGAGAGAATGGACGGAGAGGAGCTTGAGTGAAGGAGCAGAGAGAGGGAACAGAGAGAGAGAGAGAGAGAGAGCAGAGGGAGGGCCTAGGAGGATTTGTGCTCAATTTCATTATGTTTTTGGCTGAGGGAAGGAGTCTGCAGAGCCATAAGAAGCTTATCTGAAGCCATAACCCATTTGATTAACAGCTATTGATTGAGCCTTTCAATTGGTCTAAGTTAAACGTGGCTGTATTAGCCCTAGATGGGCTTTCTGTATTAGACGTGGAGGTTCTGTTAGCTATCTGTGTTAGCAGTGGATGGGCTATTGGCTGTTAGCTATCTGTGTTAACGGTGGATGGCCTTGGCTATCAGGCCTGACAGGGTGGAATGGATTAGAGTGGAGAACGCCTGATAACCCTGTGTCAGGCAGACGTTTGCCAAATCGGGAGACTACGAAGCTAGCATCAGCTAGGGATACTATGGCTAACACATGAAAGTCTACTGCAATGCTAACAGGTTATGAGTAGCATAGTAGCTAGCTAAAAACTACCTAAAAACAAACTTCCTTTACAGTACAGTAGTTTCACACCAACAACCACCAAGTGACCTTAATTGCTAGCAGGGTGACTACCTCTCCATATTACTCATTGGCAGAGCAGAGTCTTTTTCACGTACAGAAGCAGTGTCAATGATTAACATGGACAGAGCCTTGTGCTGCAGTTACCTACACCTGATCCTCTTAAGTTCATCTGGCTCCTACAGAAACCTATGAAGGTCATTGACAACACAGCATACTGTGAATACTAAGTCATTAATGAATGAGGGTACTGTAAATGAATGCACACAGACCTATGCAGGCGCACACACAAAGAAAAACACACACACACACACATAACGGAATGCACATACACACATAGGCTACACACGTTTCACACGTTTAACAAGTGCACACACACACAGTCACGCTCACACATGCTAACAAATGCCCACAGACACAGAAACTCACACGCAAACGAATGCACACACACGTGTCCAACACACTGGGGCCATCATTAATAGGCTGTGCACATGGCTCTGCAGTGTTGCGGAGTCGATTAAACCTCTGACTAGCAGGTAATAACGACAATTGACCCAGGATAAATACAGCACACATGCCCGTACATAAATGACAGGAGAGGTAATGAACCTCAAACAGAGGAGAGGAGAAGTGCGGAGGAGAAGAGAGGAGTGGAATCTCCAGGGAGCTGACAGAAGTCCTGTCAGGTTCTATACGGAGAAGCACACACGCGCGCACACACACACACACACACACACACACACATCTGAAATGATAGCTTATTTCCTATATAGTGCAGGTATATATGGTCAAATGCAATGTACCTGGTAAAGAATAGAGTAGCCATCAAACAGCCTTTGCCCACTGAGTTTGATGGGTGGTTTCTGGAAAGTTTTTGCTCACACCTATAGTCCCAGCACTAACACACTTACTTAACACTTCTAATAAACACATCAAGGTCATGGTTAGATCAATCAGGAGTGTTAGTGCTGGATTATGAAAGCCTGCAGACAATGCAGCCATCCAGGACCAAGAGTGAAGAATACCACCGTTGAGGGTAAGAGGCAACACACTCCTTCCTACACCCTGAATATTTTAGGGAGTGTGTGCTAAGTAGCACCTTGTGCTAGCTGAGGGTGTGTGTGTGTGTGTGTGTGTGTGTGTGTGTGTGTGTGTGTGTGTGTGTGTGTGTGTGTGTGTGTGTGTGTGTGTGTGTGTGTGGACGTGTAAAATGCTATTTCTAGGGGTTTAGGGTTAAGGTTAGAATTAGTGTTACGGTTAGAATTACGTTAAGGGTTAGCGTTAGGAGCTAGGGCTAGTTTTAGGATTAGGGTTAGGAGCTAGGGATCGGTTTAGGGTTAGGGTTAAGGTTAGGTTTTTGGGTTAAGGTTAGGGTTAAGGTTAGGGTAAGGGTAAGAGTACGGTTTAGGGTTAGGTTTGTGGTTAGGGGTTAGGGAAAATTGGATTTTGAATGGGGACTGACTTGACGTGTGTGTATGTGTGTGTGTGTGTGTGGGGGGGGATTGAATCAAACTAATAACATCTCTCCGTCTTGCTGGAGAGATAATAAAACACGCTTTGTTCTTTTCCGTTCCCAAGATTTCATAGATTTCTCAAGTGTTGAGAGATGTTTTTTCTTGCGTCATACATTTTTGCAGATCTAACAACAACCTCTATGACAATCTGAGAATGACACATACACACATGCACGCACACAAACACACCACAAATTGTGAATGTTAATCATAAACCTAGGCATATGTGGTTCATTACCATTACGCATTACCATTACGCAACCATAAACTTACCAGAGGATTGCGGCTTTCACAAGCCATTCCAAACCATCCATTGTACAGTACAATGCAAGGTATATATTTCCCCCTGTAATTCTAATTCTCACCACAGAGACCTCACCACTACCAGAGACTGACATGTCCTGATGAGAATGACACAAGTCCTGCTGAGACCTGAGGATGTCCTAATGCATTCAGCAAAAAAGGAAATGTCCCTTTTTCAGGACCCTGTCTTTCAAAGATAATTCGTAAAAATTCAAATAACTTCACAGATCTTCATTGTAAAGGGTTTAAACACTGTTTCCCATGCTTGTTCAACGAACCATAAACAATTAATGAACATGCACCTGTCGAACGGTCGTTAAGACACTAAAAGCTTACAGACGGTAGGCAATTAAGGTCACAGTTATGAAAACTTAGGACACTAAAGAGGCCTTTCTACTGACTCTGAAAAACACCAAAAGAAAGATGCCCAGGGTCCCTGCTCATCTGCGTGAACGTGCCTTAGGCATGCTGCAAGGAGGCATGAGGACAGAAGATGTGGCCAAGGAAATAAATTGCAATGTCTGTTCTGTGAGACGCCTAAGACAGCACTACAGGGAGACAGGGCGGACAGGTGATCATCCTCGCAGTGGCAGACCACGTGTAACAGCACCTGCACAGGATCGGTACATCAGAACATCACACCTGCGGGAAAGGTTCAGGATGGCAACTACAATTTCCTGAGTTATGCCAGGAACGCACAATCCCTCCATCAGAGCTCAGACGGTCCGTAATAGGCTGAGAGAGGCTGGACTGAGGGCTTGTAGGCCTGTTGTAAAGGCAGGTCCTCACCAGACATCACCAGCAACAATTTCGCCTATGGGCACAAACCCACTGTCGCTGGACCAGACGGGACTGGCAAAAAGTGCTCTTCACTGAAGAGTCGCGGTTTTGTCTCACCAGGGGTGATGGTCGGATTCGCATTTATCGTGGAAAGAATAAGCATTACACTGAGGCCTGTACTCTGGAGCGGAATCGATTTGGAGGTGGAGGGTCCATCATGGTCTGGGGCGGTGTGTCTCACAGCATCATCGGACTGAGCTTGATGTCATTTACAGGCAATCTCAACACTGTGCGTTACAGGGAAGACATCCTCCTCCCTCATGTGGTATCCTTCCTGCAGGCTCATCCTGATATGACCCTCCAGCATGACAATGCCACCAGCCATACTGCTCGTTCTGTGCGTGATTTCCTGCAAGACAGGAATGTCAGTGTTCTGCCATGGCCAGCGAAGAGCCCGGATCTCAATCCCATTGAGCACATCTGGGACCTGTTGGATTGGAGGGTGAGGCCTAGGGCCATTCCCCCCAGAAATGTCCGGGAACTTGCAGGTGCCTTGGCGGAAGAGTGGGGTAACATCTCACAGCAAGGACTGGCAATTCTGGTGCAGTCCATGAGGAGGAGATGCACTGCAGTACTTAATGCAGCTGGTGGCCACTCCAGGTACTGACTGTTACTTTTGATTTTGACCCTCCCCCCCTTTGTTCAGTGACACATTATTCCATTTCTGTTAGTCACATGTCTGTGGAACTTGTTCAGTTTATGTTTCAGTTGTTGAATCTTATGTCCATACAAATATTTACACATGTTAAGTTTGCTGAAAGTCAACAGAGTTGACAGAGAGAGGACATTTCTTTTTTGCTGAGTTTATGAACACTGTATTTCACCACAAATAGAGGAAATGCATGATATTAAAAGAGACAGTTTGATGATGTCCTGTTCCATGTTCCAACTCCTAACACACTAACAGAGGTCTCTGTATTGACTCCAGTCTACACACACTCATGTTCTCTCTCCACCCTCCACCCATGCACTCAAGAGTCAACGCTCATGATCAATCCCTTCAGGGTATGGAAGAGAACATGATTTTCCTAAGATCATCTCTATCTCTTTCCCCTCTCTTTCAGCCTCCCTCCTCTTGAAGCCAAAGGTTAAAGATAGGAGAGGATGGTGGGGTCTTATCTTTGAATCTGTTTTATAGAAAAGGACAGGAGGAAGAAGATAATATGGCTGATAAATTGGCATTATCTCCTTGGGTTAGTGAGATCTAATCATCAGCCTGAACCAAAATGAATGATCCATTGAAAAAGACTGGAATTAGAAATAGGACTTACCCTGCCTTCCTATCTGAGGTGTGTGTGTGTGTGTGTGTGTGTGTGTGTGTGTGTGTGTGTGTGTGTGTGTGTGTGTGTGTGTGTGTGTGTGTGTGTGTGTGTGTGTGTGTGTGTGGAGATTCTGTGAAACCTTTCACTGCAGTGGGCTAAATCAGGGACACATAGCTCAGGCAAACCCCTCAGGCAGAGTTGAGAGAAAGGCAAGGGCCGCAGAGACAGAGAGAGAGAGACAAACCTACGGCACATATACAGTATATCCAACCATCCAACCAACAAGGAGAGGGAGAGCATTCCCCGGGTTACCGTGGAAACCAGCCCCCTTCACTGAGAGAGAAGTACAAAACCAATCATTTATATTATTAACCCTGTCCTTGCCAAAAGGTAGTCCCTCCAGGATTCCGCGATTGCAGATTTTTTTGCAAAATCCACAATTCCCTGCATGTTATGTGAGGGTTTGCATGTTTTAACAATCACCGCACTATTTCTGCATAAAACAGTTAAATCCTCGCAATATTATCGCATAAAACTGACCCATCACCACAGTACAAAAAGAGGGCTCCCAATTTCAACCAATTAACTTGTGTTGAAGTTTTTGGTATAATTGTTCCGCACAGTACACAGGTAGAAATAAATACGATTCAGAGATACAGTCCCTTTCGTAATGCGCGCACACACACACACACACACACACACACACATACACACACACACACACCTCGAGAGCAGGGGACATTACACACCTCTGCAGCCAGCTGATAATGAAGCTGTATCTCAGGGAACCCAAACACAGCCATCTGGGCAGAGGATCCCCTCTCTCCCCCTCCCTCTCTCCTCTGGGTCCCTTTAGTCTTTATGAGCATCCATGGGTAAATTGCAGTCTGTCTTATGAGCACAGAGTGATCCACAGAAAGTGATAAATATATGCTCAGTCCCAATCCAACCTCTCCATAGACACTTCACGATGCCCTCACATACAGGAGAAGCCAATGCCTCATTGTTACGTCCCACAACACAACTGGAGATGGCCAATACATCCACCAGAGATCACTTAGCTTCTGAAAGAAACACTATAGAGGCTAGAGAGGAAAGAGGGAATGGGAGGGGAGTTTGGAAGTAGGCCATGGAGAGAAGAGAAGAAGGGTAGTGTTAGAGTGTGGAAGAGACAAGAATGGAGAGAGAGAGAGAAAGAGAGAGAGAGAGGCCATAGGAGAGTGAGAGAAGAGATGAAGAGAGAGGGGGTAGTGTTAGAGTGTGGGAGAGGGGAGCAATGGCAAGCAAAGGCAAGAAAGAGGGGGTAAGGGTGGGTGGGAGAAAAGGAGAGAGGGGGAGGGGAGGGGAGGAGAGGAGAGGGGGATATAAAAAGCTTGGCGGCTGCAGTCTTGCTGTGATCCCCAGGATAGAAAGCATGGCCATTGTCAGAGGAGAGATGAAACCATGACAACCATCCCCACTGCTGCTGCCCGACACACACACACACACACACACACACACACACACACACACACACACACACACACACACACACACACACACACACTGCTGGACACTTAGCAGATGAGGACCAAATATGAGGCTGGAAAGCCTGTGTTAAACGGGGGCTCCAACTCTTACAGATGAAAACACACAGACAGCAAGACAGCTCTTCTTGGCAAAACGCCTCCAGTTTGGCCCCTGTAGAAAAATTACACAACATTCCCATCCAAAATCTGCCATTCATATTAACCACTCAACGTTGCTAATTTAGGAGCAGCACAATAAACAAAGAAGTTACTGTTTGCCATTGATGTATATTTGAATGCATTACAACCTTGGATTGAGTCCTTGCTTTAATAAGAAACCATTGTGTGTAGGTTGAACAATGATATAGGCACCTATTGGATGATCTCAATATCAATCATAGTAATCTTATAGGAGGGTAGGAGAGGTGGTGGGTTTCTCATTTGAGGTAGAAAATGGAATTAGGCTACAAGGTTTCCTCTTTAAATCCTGGCCCCTTGGGGGTGATACGCACACGCACACAAACACACACACACAAGCACGCACAAACGCACGTCTCTCCCCCTGCCTAAGCTCCTGGTGTGATGACATATGGGCTTCTCTGTCCTCTCTGCAGACGCAGCACAGGGGAAGTCTATTCATAATAACAGCCATCAACAACCTCAGTCAGCCTCACAGTCAAGCTGGAGCCAGCACAACACACACACATGCTCGCACACACACGCACACGCACACACAAAATAAGAAATAATAGCACACATTGTCAATGGTTTAAATATATACACACGAACTCTCTGTCATGTCTCATGTGAAGACATGTGCACAGTCACACACACACACACACACACACACACACACGCGCACACACACACACACACACACAGTCATTCAGCTGCGTTTCTGCGTGTAGCCCAGCTCCACTTTAGATTCATTTCAGGACGCGGAGTCATAGTTGGAGTGGACACTGGAGCTCTGGGGGGACAGGGGGAAACAGATGACACAAGCTCCACATACGTGGCATGCCTTTTACCAAAAGAACAGGGTGGTGGGGAGAAAAGAATGGTTGAGAGGGGTGGGGTTGGTAACGGAGTTTGTAGATGTTGGACAGCTAAGGGAAGCTGGAATGTCGCTTACCCAGGCTAGAGAGCAGGGTGGTGGGGAGAGAGGACTAGATGAGAGGGGGTGGGGTGGAGGTGGATGAAATAAAACATGTTTTAGTTAAACTGGATAGTTGAAGTTTGTGTTGTTTGATTGGGTCAGCCATAGTAATAAGGTGCCCCTGGAGCAAATTACAGTTAAGTGCCTTGCTCAAGGGCACATTGACAGATTTTTCACCTTGTCAGCTCAGGGATTTAAACCAGCAACCTTTTGGTTACTGGCCCAATGCTCTAACCGCTAGGCTACCTGGCACACTGAGCACCTATGAGCACCTATGGTATACAAGGACACAGGTACAGAAAGTGACCCGAATAGATGTGTTCATATGAGAATTGAATGATGTAATGCCACTAGCAGCTCTCCATGACCAATCAAATGCAATCAGTGCAAGAGCCCAATGCTAATACTAGCCAAGGTGTCACACCCTGAGCTGTTTCACCTATCTTTGTGCTTGTCTCCACCCCCCTCCAGATATCGCCCATCTTCCCCATTATCCCCAGTGTATTTATACCTGTGTTCTCTGTTTGTCTGTTGCTAGATCATCTTGTCTCATCAAGCCTACCAGCATTTTTCCCATAATCCTGTTTTTTCTCTAGTCCCTGTTTTCTTGTTTTCACGGTATTGACCATTCTGCCTGCCCTGACCCTGAGCCTGCCTGTTGTTCTGTACCTTGTGACACTGCCCTGGTTTACTGACCTCTGTCAGCCCTGACCCTGAGCCTGCCTGCCGTTCTGTACCTTTCGGACTCTGCTCTGGATTACTGACATCTGCCTGCCCTTGACCTGGCTTTTGCCTGCCCCCTGTTTTTGTAATAAACTTTTGCGACTTTGAACTGTCTGCATCTGGGTCTACTCCTGAGCCGTGATAGTACAAACTGGCCCTGACGGATCCAGCAGACTCGGACCAGCTCCGCAACGCTGTCTCCTCCCAAGGAACCACCATTGGAAGGCACGAAGCATTTCTTTGTGGTCTTATGGAGGAGTTCCAGACCTTGGCCAATCGCCATGACTGCGTGTTGAACACATTGCTGGAGCAATTCTGCAGGTTGTCTGTCAGGCAGCCTACTACGATCGTAACCTCCCAGCCCCTCAGTAACCTGGCTGTTAGCAGTGCGGTTCCCCCGGCCACGCCGGTTCTCGAGAACCACGCTTACATCCCCAGAAAGCTTCGCTGGAGAGTCGGGAATCTGTCGGGCGTTTCTCACTCAGTGTTCTCTCATCTTCGAGCTGCAGCCCTCTTCCTTCCCCTCAGACCGCTCGAAGATAGTATACCTCATCACGCTGATGTCCGGGAGGGCTCTCGCCTGGGCTATGGCAGTGTGGGAACAACAGTCGGCCGTATGCTTCAATCTGGAGGAGTTTGTGGCGGAGGTGAAAAAGGTTTTGATTCTCCATTGTCTGGGAAAGAGGCTACCCCAAAGTTGCTTCGGCAAGACTCCCGCAGTGTGGCAGACTATACGGTGGATTTCCGCACTTTGGCAGCTGATAGTGCCTGATCCCGGAATAGCTGTTCAACATGTTCCTGTACGGATTATCAGAAGAAGTTAAGGACGAGCTAGCAGCCCGAGTACTACCAACGGATCTTGCCTCCGAGGCTTCCCAGAAGTCCCGACGTCTCTGGTGCCGAGAGAACCCGAGGCTACCCGAGTTCCCCCAAGAGTCTTTGAAGTTTGCCGAATCACCTCTACCCAAGCCGATGAAACTAGGCAGAGCTAGCCTGTCTCCAGCCGAAGGTTTGCATAAGCTACACACGAAGAGTTGCCTGTCTTGCGGGACTAATGGTAATTTTGTGTCCTCTTCCCCACTAAAAGACCAGGCTTACCGGAATACTCTGGAGGGCCATATGGATAACTTTTCCTGTCCCCCTCTCCTCTCCATGCCATCCTGCTGGGGGGAAACCAGTCAAAATCTCTCCAGGTACTCATCGACTCTGGGGCCGATGAGAGTCTTTTGGATGATACCCTGTCTTCAGAGCTGGGCATCCCCACTCAGCCCCTCTCCATTCCCATGGACGTTAGAGCGCTGGACGGACGCTCTATAGGCTGGGTCACCCACAATACCACTCCCATAAACCTACGAGTGTTAGGGAACCACATTGAGGCTATCCAATTCAAGCAAATTATTATGTCTCTTCAGGTTCCTGTGATATTGGGATTCTCTTGGCTCCAGCGACACAATCCCCTCATTGGCTGGACTGCTGGTGCCATCATGGGCTGGAGCCCTTTCTGCCACAGCCATTGCCATTGCCTGCCCCAGGACGTCTTCCTGTGGGCTCGGAAGTTGCAACGGACCTCTCCTCCATTCCCGCAGAGTACAAGGACCTCCAGGAGGTTTTTAGTAAGGTCAGTTTCACTGACCCTATGACAGCAGGATCGACCTTCTCCCAGGCACCACACACCACCCCGGTGACGACTGTACTCTCTGTCAGGACCGGAGACCAAGTCTATGGAGACCTACATTGAGGACTCCCTAGCTGCAGTGTGTATCCATCCTTCTGCCTCGCCCGCCGGCACAGACAAAACCCTGAGCCTGCCTGCCATTCTGTACCTTTCGGACTCTGCTCTGGATTACTGACCTCTACCTGCCTGTCGTTTGCCTGCCCCCTGATTTTGTAATAAACGTTTGTTACTTTAAGCTGTTTGCACATGGGTCGTCTCCTGAGCCATGATACAAGGATTCCAGGGAATAAAGCCTTCACATAAATATGGTAATGAGACCAGAGTACGGGTTCCCATTGCTGTGTGACCTCGCTGACCTGCATGGTCATATAGGACTCTGTCCCTGTCTCTCGTCCATAGGACTGTAAACAACAGTGACTTTGGAGTGAAAATTGCAGTTTGTCCGTTACAGTAGGCTACCGTATGTATGTATGTACACCCTAATGCGTGAGTTCTATATTGATAAACGCAGTTCAACACATGCAAGCCATGTCACCCTCACCTTTATATAGCCCTGGAAGTGGTTGACATAGATTTGAACTAGTTACTGAATTAACAGAACGTGACAGGGTACCTAGTGCAAAGGATGCATATGAATCCCAGCCAGAAGTACGTATAAAAACCTCAATAATTAAGAGGGTGAACGTTATTTATAATAAGGATTAAATGGAGAAACTCTGACCTCTAAGCAAAATATATATTTTACCTAAACCCTCCCTGAATGCTTGAAAAAAAAGAAAGTAACCCTCCCTATACCCAAATGAATCATTAAAACATAATGTGGATAGCAGAGAACATCCTTACAGTTTAACCTCCCTATTTGAATAGACCAGAGCCTTGGATTTGCAGTTTAAGAAATTGTTCTTTGTCCTGTAAGCATTACATGGCAACGCAGGAATATTGATCGCGCACCGGGCTGCAGGCCCGAAGGTTTGGGTCCACAGACCACCGTAGGGGTGGAAAGATCTCCTTTATAAAAAAAAACATTGCATGAATCTATCATCTAACTTGCAGGTCTGAGAAAAAAAACATAGCCTTTCACAAAAATTTGGACTAGTAACCGGAAGGTTGCAAGTTCAAACCCCCGAGCTGACAAGGTACAAAATCTGTCGTTCTGCCCCTGAACAGGCAGTTAACCCACTGTTCCTAGGCCGCCATTGAAAATAAGAATTTGTTCTTAACTGACTTGCCTAGTTAAATAAAGGTAAAAAAATAATAATAATACTAAAAAAATAAATACATCTAATTATATTTCTCCAATGCCAAATCAGTGTGTCTTGTTTGATACGAAACTGTACCTGTTTACAAATAATTCATTCTGAGATGTCATTAGGAATCTGAGCATGACCCTTTCAAAACTTAGGCCTACTGACGCAGAAAATGTCATATTTAACCGCTTACTACCCTTCTTCCATGGCTTAACTCAACGAGAGAATGTCACAAGTATTTCCTTAAAAGCTGTCTGGGTTTAAACATATTCTATTGTACAGAGAGTGAATAGCTTAATCAATAGATAGTGACAAAATTAGATTACTTTCCAAGAAAATTATATTTTTTCTCCGCGGCTGTAGAAGGTTGTAGCTCAGCCTCGGAATGTCAACGAAATGAAACAGTGTTATCCCCATATTCATCAGAGTCGTGTCTTCCCAGGGTATTTTACAGCTTGTTTCTAGCATAAAGCATCGTGGAACAAAGCGGCTCTTATAGTTCACTTTATATAAATGGATTTTTTCTTCCTCTAAATCTTAAAACTAACAATGGGTAGGCCTGCGCTTTTCACCGTTTACTTTAATAAAAGGTAGGTCTATGATGTACATTCATACCCCCGCAATTCGCGTCCAGGTTTTAACTTAACAGCCCTTCACTGACACAGAGGTAGGCTATTTAAAGAGCGCATGCTGGGTGGAGAAATTGGCCGAGATTTCTATGTATATAGCAGCCTACAGTCTAATTTCGAATGTGAAACAGGAAGGCCTACCTCTCATTTCTTGAATAGGAAGAAATAGGCTCAAATGCAAAGCTCTCTTGTTGTTAGTGAAGTCGAATATAATTGAAGATGGTTTAAATGAATTGTGCCTACTCGATTTTGCCTACTTTCAGCACCATGAGCTGTCCATTTTCAATTCATTTTGCCGTGACTGCTGCTTCAAATTTCAGCACCACAAGGTAAATTAATCAAATCTGGCTTATTGTGAGGTCAATAACTCTGATAAATGCAACATGGGCAACAAACATATTGTTTTGATTAAAATCAAGTATAGTAGTAGCAAGCTATCAAAGTTGACCTCCGGTCATCGTCCACCTTTCCTTCTCAAACTAAAGAGTACATAAACTGTAAGCTAGTCCGCACGCAAGATAATGCATTTTTTGGACTCATTATTTTCGAAATAATTATTTTACTCTCCTCCTGAACTGCCACTGTAGGCCTACACAGTACAGCATTGGTTAGGCAGCACACACATTTTGGGGATCAGCAAGAGCTCAGGGTTGGAATATCCATTGCCGTGTGTAATGCAGCCTTGTTTTATTTACACCATCCCAGCAGCCATCTTAGAAATATAACTTTGCTCTGTGATTCTCTGAGCATGGACTTTGTAGCCTATAGCCAATAGGCTATGGATCAGTTGATTGAGACCACTCTATAGGCGCACTTGATATTGCGCGCCCAGAAGAGAATCAGAGATGTTGGGGTGCGGAACACACAGCTTGTTTTCTTATTAGACCTTTCAGAAAAAGTAGCCTATAGCCTATGACAGTGGTACACACATGACAGTGGTACCCACATCATTGCCTAGTGGTTTTGGGGATGTTATGCCTCCCGCATAGGCTATTTATTTGAATCAAAACTGCTTTAGCCGGATACAAATAGGGTACCAGGAAATCATTAGACTACGTCAATCTTTCGTTAATAAAATACATTTCACCCCATGCGTGTAGTTTGGGATTAAAAATATTTGTAATTGCAGCAGAAATTGCACGGATAGGTGCTAGTGCTTGTCATTGCAGGGACTGACAGTGAAACCACACCGCTGGTACAGCAGGCTTGTGCAGTGCAGTAGCTTGCCCTATCTCATTTGGCAGATATCAGCGCAAGCTTCCCAAATGCAACATTGTAAACGACAAACGTGTGCATGTTCGAAGACAGCTACACGCTACAATGTAACACACCCACAACATACAACATTGCGATACCATCTCCCCGTTGTCTGGCAATGAGGATTAAATGGATATTATTATTATATTTCAACAATCACACGTAAGCCCTGTGGACTACATGTAGCCCAACTGTAGCCAGCTGACTAGGCTATAGGGCGGACCAGTTTATTCTCTTTTTATTGTGAAGTAGAATTTTAGGATAATCCACATAAAACATTCAAGTGCACAGTCCCAACCCCGATTGATGCAATGAGTCAAAAGCAATTCGTGGGAACTAGAAGTAACCAGCCCGCACGTTAGTGATGCACCCTAAATCAAACCCACCAAACCCACAATAACCTACTGAGAAGCCCATGTGTCCTAGCCCATGTCAGCATAACTCATAAAAGAAAGCCAGTGCGTTCACATCATCCACGTTTAGACAAGCGACAAGGACTAACCTGTCTGTCCTTTGCCGAGGGTCTTTTCCAAACGATAAGGTCCCACATAGTTCATATAGTGTGCGCTGTTGTCTTTGCCAGAAGATGACATTTTGTTGGAATTTAGTAATATGTCTCACAGAATAATAAATACAAATCAAAATTCTCGTTTCAAATCAACGGAAACCGTAGGTTATTCCACAGGGCAGTCGGCTGCTGCTCTCCGGTTGGCCTCCTCTCTCTCGCCTCACGCAGATGGTCGGTGGGATTCTCTCTTCTCTGGGTCCCTTTCTAACCTATTTTGTTAGTTCACTCCCCTCTGTCTCTACCTCCTCTTTTCACTGCTGAAATGTGGCGTCTTTAAATCTGGATAACATGGTGTTCTTTTCGTCCGTGTTCGTATTGTGGAGAGGAAACGAGACGCGGTGAACACAGCTTTGGCACAACCCGTTGACCGGGCAATCTAACAGGATAGTGTTTTAGTGCTGACTGACGCCAACGTCTGAGCTGTATGAATACGCATGCGCACAGCGCGCACAACGCAGGGGCTGGTTGGTCCGGCACGTCATCGGGCGAAAGCGGGGAATCAGCACGCTGCACAAAACAATTGCAATCACTTTTCAACCGGTTTAAACTCCTTCCACCGGGGTAACCCGGGCCAGATAAAGGAATCCCTTAATTTAATTCAGGTCGAAGTGACAGAATAGCATTACGGGGGAATCAGCGCAGTAGCCTCCTAGTATTTGCCAAGCATATTTGTAAATATTCACAAAAGTGATTGACAACCCAACTATATAATAGAATAGTGACCAGCAAATAGAATTGGTGACAAAACCTATCCTAATTATTGTCTTGCCTTTACCCAATAAAACAAGTGGCTTTCTGATTAGGTGTATTAGCAACACTGTAGCTACCATAGCCTACCTCGCTCCTCCTCAGAGAGACTACTTCATAGCTGCTTTAGTACTTTGATGTCAGTCTGAGCATCTGTACAGGTTGTGTCCCTATGTCCCAACCTCTCCTCCTCCTAAATCACCAGTAACATCTTCCCTAGGTCCACCTTCTCACACCTTCACTGGCACTTCCTATCTTCCCTCAAATCAGATTGTATTGTATTTGTATTTGTATTTTGAGGTGTAGTAGACCTTACCGTGAAATGCTTACTTACAAGCCCTTATCCAATAATGCAGTTCAAGAAATAGAGTTAAGAAAATGTTTACTAAATTAACTAGTGAAAATAAAATAAATAAGTAACACAAGAAAATTACATAAAAGTAATGAGGCTATATACATGGGATACCAGTACCTAGTCAATGTGCGGGGGTACAGGTTACTCGAGGTAATTTGTAAAGTGACTATGCATAGATAATATCAGCAAGTAGCAGTAGTGTAAAAACAGGGGGGGGGTTTCAATTAAATAGTCCAGGTGGCCATTTGATTAATTGTTCAGCAGTCTTATGGCTTGGGGGTAGAAGTTGATAAGGAGCCTTTTGTCCTAGAATTGGCACTCCAGTACTGCTTGCCCTGCGGTAGCAGAGCGAACAGTTCATGACTTGGGTGACTGGAGTCTGACAATTTTTTGGGCCTCCCTCTGACACGCCAAGTATATAGGTACTGGATGTCAGAAAGCTTGGCCCCAGTGATGTACTGGGTCGTATGCACTACCCTCTGTATGGTCCGGGGACCCACTTCAACCCCGTCGGTGTTAATGGGGGCCTGTTTGGCCTTTCGTTTCCTATAGTCCACAATCAGCTCCCTTGTCTTGCTCACGTTGAGGGAGAGGTTGGTGTCCTAGCACCACACTGCCAGGTCTCTGACGTCCTCCCTATAGGCTGTCTCATCGTTGTCGGTGATCAGTCCTGTGTCATCAGCAAACTTAAGGATGGTGTTGGAGTCGTGCTTGGCCATGCAGTTGTGTGTGAACAGGTAGTACAGGAGAGGACTAAGTAAACACGCACCCCTGAAGGGCCCCGGTGTTGAGGATCAGCGTGGCAGATGTGTTGTTGCCTGCCCTTACCACCTGGGGGAGGCCCGGATCCAGTCCAGGATCCAGTTGCGTAGGGAGGTGTTTAGTCCCAGGGTCCTTAGCTTAGTGATGAGCTTTGTGGGCACTAATGGTGTTAAACGCTGAGCTATAGCCAATGAACAGCATTCTCACATAGGTGTTCCTTTTGTCCAGGTGTGAAAGGGCAGTGTGGAGTGCGATTGAGATTTTGGTCATCTGAGGACCTGTTGGGGCGGTACGCGAATTGGAGTGGGTCTCGTGCTTCCGGCATGATGGTGTTGATGTGAGCCAGGACCAGCCTTTCAAAGCACTTCATGACTACGTGAGTGAGTGCTACGGGGCGGTAATCATTTCGGCAGGTTACCTTCACTTTCTTGGGCACAGGGACTATGGTGGTCTGTTTGAAACATAGTTTTTACAGACTCGACCAGGAAGAGGTTGAAAATGTCAGAGAAGACACTTGCCAGATGGTCTACGCATGCTTTGAGTACACGACCTGGTAGTCCGTCTGTCCCCGCGTCTTTGTGAATGTAGACATCGGCTACGGAGAGCGTGAGCACACAGTCATCTGGAACAGCTGGTGCTCTCATGCATGCTTCAGGGTTGCTTGCCTCGAAGCGAGCATAAAAAGCTCATCTAGAAGGCTCGCGTCACTGGGCAGCTCGCTGCTGGGTTTCCCTTTGTAGTCCGTAATATTTTTCAAACCCTACCACATCCAACGAGCGTCAGAGCCGGTGTAGTACGATTTATTCTAAGTCCTGTATTGACGCTTTGCCTGTTTGATTATTTGTTTGAGGGCATAGCAGGATTTCTTATAAGCTCCTTGAAAGCGGCAGCTCTAGCCTTTAGCTCCGTGCGGATGTTGCCTGTAATCCATGGCTTCTGGTTGGGAAATGTATATACGGTCACTGTGGAGACAACGTCGTCGATGCACTTATTGATGAAGCCGGTGACGGAAGTTATATACTCCTCAATGCCATTGGATGAATCCCGAAACATATTCCAGTCTCTGCTAGCAAAACAGTCCTGTTGCGTAGCATCTGCGCAATCTGACCAATTCCGTATTGAGTGAGTCACTGGTTCTTCCTGCTTTAGTTTTTTGGCATGTAAGCAGGAATCAGGAGGATATAATTATGATCAGATTTGTCAAATGGAGGGCGAGTGAGAGCTTTGTATGCTTCTCGGGGTGTGGAGTAAAGTTGATGTAGAGCTTTTTTCCTCTGGTTGCACATGTGTCATGCTGGTAGAAATTAGGTAAAATGGATGTAAGATTGCCTGCATTAAAGTCCCTGGCCACTAGGAGCATTGCTTTTGGATGAGCATTTTCTTGTTTGCTTATACAGCTCGTTGAGTGCGATCTTAGTTCCAGCATCGGTTTGTGGTGGTAAATAGACGGCTACGAATAATATAGATGAGAACTCTCTTGGTATTGCGGTCTACAGCTTATCATGAGGTATTCTACATCAGGCGAGCAATGTATGCGAGCAGTGTAGGTTAGGAGCCCGTAAAACAGCAGCCATCACCTCCGGCAACTTTATAGGGTCTCTATACTTCTGCATCAGGGCCTTCTCCATTTTTTCTTATTTTGCTGATGGGTTGAAATGTTTGGTGAATTTTTTTTTTTTAAGAGATCCTATGGAAATAATGACGCCACCAATAAATAAATAAATAAATAAATATATATATAATACATATTTTCACAAGATGTTTGTGTGTGTGTGTTTGTGTGTGTGTATGTGTGGGTGTGCTCTTGTGTGTGCATGCATGCATATGTTTGTGGAGCAGGCCCTGATGCATTTGTGTGCGTAACACTGGGTCACTTGATTAAACCAGAGGGCTTGATTAAACCAGAGGTTGGTCCCTACTTCATGGTGTTGACTACCATCTCTCCTCACACACACACACACACACACACACACACACACACACACACACACACACACACACACCTATCTATCTCATCACTCTTGAACAACACAAGTACTGACCCAAGCCAGCTCTGTGACAGATGGGGCTTCCCCCCTCTCCCTCTCCTCTCCTCTCCTCTCTTCCCCCTCCCCCCCATTCTCCCAGTCCTCCCCCACCTCGGTTGCTAACAAAGGAAGGGGCCTCAGATGCACCCTCACAAGAGAGCTTTCACTCAAACCACTTCCTGTTAATTATTTGTGACCCCTCCCCCGACCCGTATCTATGAGAGGGATCCATCATGTGCTTTCTCTTAAATGTATGTTACGGTGCAGTATGTCCTCACTGAGGACATGATCCCCAGTGTTATGATCCCTTATGGATGGATACATGATTTGACACAACACGGGTCCATGCCAACAGGATGGATAGGGTATATTCAGCCACACTTGGAGGACAATGGATATTGAAGGCAAAAATCCACCCTTTTCGGCATACAAGTATTAGAACATACAGCCATCATCAGCAACAATCATAATACACCTTGAATGGACTGAAAGCTTGAGGTAGAAGGCGACATCATACTTTCAATGTGTCGGACAACACCAAGCAACACTTTCGCCATGGGGGTCATTGTTAGTATGAAGTGCAATTCCACTCCACAAATTGCTCTGGCAATTGTCACATATAGACTTCATTGGGAGGAAGAACGTTTAACATGCTTTATACATTTGTATGACCATTTTTTTGTGAAAATCATGATGAAATTGGCAATCTTAAGACCCTATGATCTGTGGTCCCTATGCATGATACGGACAACACTTTGGTGTTATTATACTCCTTGTAGTTGTGTTTTCTCAAGTATGGAGTATTTCTAGATTCTGACAGACACATTTTTACATTCATATATTCAACATTAATCGTATTAGGCTACCCTGGCGGCAGGGTAGCCTAGTGGTTAGAGTGTTAGAGTGTTAGAGGTTGCAAGTTCAAACCCTCGAGCTGACACGGTACAAATCTGTCGTTCTACCCCTGAACAGGCAGTTAACCCACTGTTCCTAGGCCATCATTGAAAATAAGAATTTGTTCTTAACTGACTTGCCTAGTTAAATGAAGGTAAAATAATAATATCTCAAACAACCTTTATTTATTTAGCTTATTTATAGAGATATTGTTTGTAACAATATAGTCTTCAAACGCGTCAGAGTGTGCTCTGATACTTTTAATGGCATGACCCATTTTATACATAGACATGTACATTATAGGTCACTAACCAATCACAACCCTTCTATAGGATTGCACATTCAGCATGTCACTAGAAGAGGGAGTTTCCCATATTCACAATGTTTGTGGTGCTCATAAAATGTACCATACCTACAGAATGAGCGGAGAGCCCACTCTGTAAATGTTATGTATTTATAGAGTATATATATATTTTTTTTTACAAAGAATGTGTCTAAAAAATGAATGAACAAAATCAAAAAGAGTTGTTTTGAGATATTCACTTTTTTTTTAATGTTAAATAAATTAATGTGAAGATTTTTATTTCAGAATCAATACACACTCCATATTTTATTTAGAGCACACTATTCGGAGTATAATTACACCAAGATGTTGTCTGTAATCATGAACGGTTCACAGTTCTACAGGAGGTATGTCCAAAAAGGGCAAAGAAATTGCCACTTTCGTCATGATTTTCTTAAAAATGGTTTGTGATACAAATGAAAAAAAGCATTTATAACATCATACACCCCAATTAAGCTTCTACGTAAGAAACGCTAAAACAATCTGAGATACCAAAAATATTTTCCACTCCCGCTGGTGTGGAATCGCCTAGAAGGCTCTACCACTAAATATCTCCAAGGGGATGTTTGTATCCATAATCATATTGGAGTCCAGGTGTCTAATCTGTTAAAATGCTGGAATTAAATTTGTAGACAACCCCTCTGAAATACACTGCACCAATAAAATGTATTGTCATATGCCTACAGTACACTCTTAAACATTTACAGGGTTATTTGTTTTGTCCCTACAGGAGAACCCTTTTTGGTTCCATGTATGTTACGGGTGGTGAAATGTTTCTACTGACTAACCTGGTTTCAGAGCATTTAGTATTATTCTGTCCGAAAATTTGAAACTCCTTTTCGTATGATATGGTATGTATAATTTGTGGATGTCCATCACCCATTTCGTATGATATCTTACGAATTACAATATGTTACAAATGAGCAAAACATAGTAAATGTTATGAAGTTGCAAAACATATGATATGTTATGAATTCTAGCAAGGTAGCTAGGTGGCTAACATTAGCTAGGCTAGATGTTAGGGTTAGGGTTATGTTTAGGAGTTAGGTTAAAGGGCCAAGGTTAGGGTTAGGGGAGGGGTTAGCTAAAAGGGTTAGTGTTATGGGAAGGGTTAGCTAAAAGGGTTAAGGTTAGTGTTAGGGGAAGGGTTAACTAACGTGCTAAGTAGTTGAAAAGTAGCTAAAAAGTATTAAGTGCTGTAGTTAAAAAGTTGCTAATTAGCTCAAGTCGTCCGTGATGAGATTCAAACTCGCGACCTTTGGGTTGCGTAACATAACATACTAATTTGAGTGTCCCGGATTTTCTTAACCATGTTACGTCTAGTCTATTAGACCAGGCCGTACTGAACATTTTAGTGGTGAAAGGGTTCCATTAACAAAAAATAGGACATTTTCAGAGGATTTCCTTTGAGGACTATTGAATAACCAGTTATGGTTCTAGGTAGCACCTTCTTTTCTAAGAGTGTACATGTATGTCATTTATTGTGGATACTAAATTACACAGTACTGTTGGCTGTATATACATGTAGTCTACACAGAACCCACACTTGCTCTTTTCAAGGCTTAGGCCCTGATGTTTTTGTCAAACAGATTGTGACAAATGATGTTGTACAAAGTGCTATGAAGTCCAAATAAAGCTGTATTGATGTATTGATTTGAGTGAGAGAAAAAAAAGTTTTATCAAGAGCATGGTCCAACCAGTGAGAGATCACAGGTGCTGAGGAACACTGTTAGCTGAGACTAATTGCTGTAGACAGCAAAGAGCATGCTTAGAGCTGTCACACTCTAGCAAAACACACTGACCCCCTGCTTGACCCCCCCCCCTCGCTCTCTCTCTCTTCACCTCTCCTACATCTCTCCACACATTAAGCTCTCCTTTCCTCTCCCACCACCCCTTCTCCCCTCCCCTCTTGCTTTCTCCCTACTTCTTTCTTCCTCCGCTCCCCACCACCTCTCCATCTCGCTACATCTCTCCCTCGAACTTCTCCCCTCCAGCCCTTCATCTCTCCCCCATCTCTTAATTTCTCGACATCCCTCCATCTTTCGACCTCTCCCCTCCATCCTTCCGTCTCTCTCTCCATCCCTTCACCTCTCTACATCCCTCCGTCCCACGACCTCTCCCATGCATCTCTGTCTCTCCATCCCTTCATCTCTGTCCCTCGATCCCTTCCTCCCATTCTCTCCCTCACTCCTTCTCTCTCTCTCTCCATTTCTCTCCCGTCGATCAATTCCTTGCTCCCCTCCCCTCCATCTCTTCCTCCGCTCCCTACCCTCCATATCTGTCCTTCCACCCCACGTCACCCACACTTAATGATTAGTGTGTGAACAAGCCATTAGCACCAGAGGCAATTCAGTGAGTCTTCCAGCCATCACGTCAGAGCCAAACTCCCACAGGCTACAGCACCCACAGACATCTTTTAGTCATTTCTACAGTCTTAGAAAAAAGGGTTCCAAAAGGGTTCTTCAATTATCCCCATAGGATAACCCTTTTTGGTTCCAGGTAGAACCCTTTTTGATTCCATGTCGAACCCTCTGTGGTAAGGTTCTACATGGAACCCAAATAATTATACCTGGAACCAAAAGGGTTCTATCTGGAACCAAAAAGGGTTCTTCAAAAGGATCTTCTATGGGGACAGCCGAAGAACCCGTTTAGGTTCTAGATAGCACCTTATGTTTTTTCGAAGAGTGTACACATGAGCAGCAACATACTTTTTTACTGAGCAAGAGCTAATGAATTATCAACTGCAGTCAAAAATAGAATATTGCTTTAAAAACCACTGTGACTATCTACGACAGAATGAAGTCTGACATTTTAGATAGTACACAACACTGAGTTTGGGTGATAGTTCCATGTTTACTCTAGAAAGTTCTGTGGCCATTCCGTCTGTAAATAAAATGTGTGCAAAAATGTATCTTGTGACTGATCAGAGCAGAGACATGAACACATGAATGACAGTTTAGAGTCACGGTATGCACACAGTATAAGATAGAGCAAAAACATCAGTTCCAGCCTCTGACATTTAGAGGCATCTAGTGCTAGTGGAGGCTTAGCCTGCAGTCTATTTCTGCATTAGTCAGCTCTATTGTGGCTGTCAGGCCAACATAAGCTACAGTGACATATTTCAAGCCGGAACTATAGGCCTAATGGAGAAAATATCTCCCCACAATTTTACACGACAAATAACAAAACACAGTACAACACAGCACATTACAACAACACAGCACATCACAGCACAGCACAGCACAACACAACATAGTACTGCACAACAAATCACAGCACAGCACAGCACCACACAACAAAGCACATCATAGCATAGCAAAGCACAACACAACACAACACAGAACAGCAAAACATAGCGCAACAAGATTCAAAACAACGCAACACAACTCAACTCAACACAAATCAAGACAGGGGTTAAGTGAACCAGGCTCCCCCAATGAGAGAATTTCACCACCAAAACACCTGCTAACATTGCAGTTATTAGGACAAGGACAGAACATGGTATCAGCACTCACCTCTCTGATAGGAATACCAGAGTACCACCTCTTTGGCTGACCTATTTCTTTTTATCTGGACCCATATTCATAAAGCATCCCAATGCTGATCCAGGATTAGGTCGCTCCTGTTCATGTAATCACATTCATTATGATCTAAAAAGCAAAACTGATCCTACATCAGCACTCCTACTCCATGATGCTTTATGATTATGAATATGGGCCCGTGTCAGTTTGCACTGTTCGGTAAAACACAGACATAGTGCGTCTTTACCCACTTTAACCAACATAGTCCACTCAGCAACAGTCGTCACTGTTTTCCTGGGAGTCCTGGGAAACATCAAAACATTTAAACAAACACACACACATAATCCAACCATGTTATAATATTATTGTCACAATGTTGTTATATGCGTCCCATGTATCCATCCCTACGAGGAACCAGCCTATTAAGTTAATACAAGGAAATTAAATAATGGAAAACCTTCTCTGCTCTTAAAGTTTCCCCCAGCCTCTCCTGTTAAACTGTACACAAGACTGTTGAGCTGTCTCTCTCTCTCTCTTTCTCCCTCGATCTCTTTCTCTCGTTGACGGACCGTCTTTCTCCCGTAACGCTCTTTCTATTTCTGGCTGTCTCTCTCCTTTCATCTCCTTCAACTCGTTTCCCCGAGGCAGGTTGTTACATATCATCACTTACCAGCCTAGAAAAAGGGACAACGTGATTTTCAGAGTTACCTAAGTCTGTTGGGAAACTCAAAGCACTCAAATACCCTTATTCAATCAAACACAATAACCAGACATTTTCAAGACAAGGTAGACCAACCTTCTCCTGTACTGCGGCAGGTAGCCTAGTGGTTAGAGCGTTGGACTAGTAACTAGAAAGGTTGCATGATCAAAATCCCTGAGCTGACATGGTAAAACTCTGTCATTCTGCCCCTGAACAAGGCAGTTAACCCGCTGTTCCTAGGCTGTCATTCAAAATAAGAATTTGTTCTTAACTGACTTGCCTAGTTAAACAATGTGGAAAAAACTGTAAGGAACCGTGTTTGAGTTGATATCAAGTCCGGTTTCTCTTTGTGTAACGATTCTAGTTGGTGGAAGGAGAGGAGGACCAAAATGCAGTGTGGTAAGTGTTCGTTATATTTTAATTTAAAAACTGAACACTACACAAAATAACAACGAAGATAAAACAAAACAGTTCTGCCAGGTGAACCAGACACTAAACACAAATTAAACACCCACAACCAAAATGGGGAAAACAGGCTACCCAAGTATCATTCTCAATCAGAGACAACGAAGGACACCTGCCTCTGATTGAGAACCATACTAGGCCAAACACATAGAAATATAACAACATAGAAAAAAGAACATAGACTACCCACCCCAACTCACGCCCTGACCAAGCTAACACAAAGACATAAAAAAGGAACTAAGGTCAGAACGTGACACTTTGCTCTCGGACACAGTAAGTATTGTTTTATTGTTTTGTCTTAACCTCAAAAGGGCCAGCTCAAGAAAATCTGTTATTGACAGTGAACGGTGAAGACACATCTGTTATATGGTGATGAGAGAACACATTCACCAAACCACTCATTTGAATCACAGACAGACCTTGAAAGGGCATCATGATAACAGCATGTGCTAAGCAGTGCAAATCAGGTATTCATTCCTTCAGTGGTGCTGCTGATCCAATTGTTGTTTACATAGGCTTACTTATATGTACAGTTTACAGGGTTCAGTGGGTATCTTTGTTTAGCTGGTGGTCTCAGGGGAATAGATTAGCATCCTAACAAGTGTGTGTGTGTGTGTGTGTGTGTGTGTGTGTGTGTGTGTGTGTGTGTGTGTGTGTGTGTGTGTGTGTGTGTGTGTGTGTGTGTGTGTGTGTGTGTGTGTGTGTGTGTGTGTGTGTGTGTGTGTCTGTGCATACACAAGGAGGGTAGGGGAGATATAAGAGCTACTTAAGCACAACGACACAGGATAAGGTAGAGCCCTTTTGGTACATGGAAAACAAAATGGTTGTACTTGGAACCAAAAGGGTTCTACCTGGAACCAAAAAGGGTTTTCCTATGGGGACAGCCGAAGAACCCTTTTAGGTTCTAGATAGCACCTTTTTTTAAGAGTGTAGGTCATCCTGTGTGTTTCACCAGTATCCGTCAACCCAAGAAGCTTTGCTCCAAAACAATAACAGCTGCATGTCACACATCCAACCTCCTCATGGACACATCCACACATCACAGATCACACATGTTTATGTGTGTGTATGTGTGAGTGTGTGTGTTTGCGTGCGTGAGCATGCACGTGAGTGTCTGTGTTTTCACACATATGTGGGTGTGGATGCGTGTGTCTGTGCTCTCACACGTACATGTCTGCTAGTGTGTACAGTAAGTGCGTGTGCACATATTTGTGTGTGTGTGTTCAGAACAGTAGCATATGGCTATGCCGATGCCTAGGGGATACACACAGGAGTATGCTGCTGCCGAGTCTTGTCTAGTTAACAGTCTAACACATATACAGAGGTTCTGTCTGCTTGGGGAAAACCAACAATACACAGTCTGGTCTCTTAGGTCCACCTGATTCTGCTTTTCTACTCCCCACAGCACTTCATTGATGAGTTGGAAGTTATCGATCCGCCAGAAAATGCACTACTCACCTGGCTAACCAAGTCTAATCATTTACTGCTGAGAAGGTAGACTGTTGGAGAGAACTGTTGGAGAGACTACAATACCATCTACTAGGTGTGGACTGGAGTTTCTCACTTCTGCTTAGATCAAATATACTTACAGTACTGTGTACAGTAACCAGGTGTCTCTTAAAAAAATAGAGTTTATCTCAATGAGACTAGCTAACCTGAATAAAGGAGTTCTGTTGCCGTTTAGATTATAATGTATGAAACGCGGGGAGGGGGGGGTACATGATTGTAGATCAGCACTCCTACTCATAGATTCTTCATGAATATGGGCCAAAAGAGACTGAACGAGGGAACGCAAGCCAAGAAGGGAAAAGCAAGTGTTTCCTTGTTATCACTTGGTGGGCTGTCATGTAAACAATAGCTGTTTAAGGTACAAATTGTTAGCTGTCAAGCAGAGAAGGTAGTCGTAAGTCTTTCTGCAGTGCATTGGTAATTACACAGTGCTAATGGAGAATGCTGCATTGCAAAGATACTCAGACCAGATGACCGCAATTACATTTACAACACACAAAAATTACAAATCACGTATTACGACATTGGGCTGATTTCTCTTCTCCTCTTGCTGTTCTTTTCCCCTTCTTTGTCTGCGTCTGTCAGTGGGTTGTATGCAACCTCCTCCCTTCCCCCTTCTGTCTATGTGCATTAGAATTCAGACTATTCACACGATTGTTTTGAAAAGAGTCTGGTGGTTGGTTACCTGTGTCCCTGTGTCGTGTCCTACAGGGTATGTTGGGGTGATTCTTGTGTGTGTGTGTGTGTGTGTGTGTGTGTGTGTGTGTGTGTGTGTGTGTGTGTGTGTGTGTGTGTGTGTGTGTGTGTGTGTGTGTGTGTGTGTGTGTGTGTGTGTGTGTGTGTGTGTGTGTGTGTGTGTGTGTGTGTTTTTGTGTGTGTGTGTGTGAGAGAGAGAGCGAGCGAGAGAGCGAGAGAGTGTGTGGTTCCATGCCTATGTGCGTGCACGTGAGTACTTCAACCATGATTGACATGTCAGAGAGAACACATAATTGCAAACACACCTGTCTGTATTCCTTGTCCAGTCTCTCCACGTCTTTCTGCCTCACACCGTAGGCTCGGCCCTGATTGATGTTTTCTCTGTTACCTGGATCTGCATGGCAAATGGTCCAGGAACACAAGGAAAGCACAAAGAACAATGCCCAAGGACTAGTCAGCCCTTCCCCCTCTGAGAGTCTAAAATGTATCTCTCTGTTACAGTATTCAGAGGACTGACTATTGAATGTTTGATTAGAATAATGCTGTAGTATCCATGCTTGGTATCTATCTGAAACTTTTTGACTGCGGATAACTCTGATGCTATCAACAGTGGATCCGGAAAGTATTCCAGACCCCTTGACTTTCTCCTCATTTTTGTTACGTTACAGCTTTATTCTAAAATAGATGAAATTGTAACAATTCTCAGCAATCTACACACAATACCCTTATAATGACAAAGCAAAAACAGGTTATTAGACATTTTTGCAAATAACATTTTTTAAAATACAATAAAAATAAATATCTTATTCACATAGACCCTTTGCTATGAGACTCGAATTTGAGCTCAGGTGCATCTTGTCTCCGTTGATCATCCTTGAGATGTTTCTAGAACTTGATTGGAGTCCACCTGTGGTAAATTCAATTGATTGGACATGATTTGGAAAGACACACCTGTCAAAATAAGGTCCCACAGTTGACAGTGTATGTCAGAGCAAAAACCAAAGCTCCAAGACAGGATTGTGTCGAGGCACAGATCTGGGGAAGGGTACAAAAAATGTCTACAGCATTGAACACAGTGGTGTCACATTCTGACCTTAGTTCTGTTGTTATGTCTTTGTTTTAGTATGGTCAGGGCGTGAGTTGGGTGGGTTGTCTTATGTTCATTTTTCTATGTTTTGGGATTTCTGTGTTTGGCCTGGTAGTCGTCAAGCTGTCAATCGTTGTCCCTGATTGAGAACCATACTTAGGTAGCCTGGTTTCACTTTTGAGTTGTGGGTGTTTATTTTCCGTGTCAGTGTTTTGTTCCACACGGAACTGTTTAATTTTTGTTTTTTCACATTGTCGTTTATTGTTTTGTTCAGTGTTCATTATTCTTATTAAAAAACAAGATGAACACTTACCACGCTGCATATTGGTCCGATCCTTGCTACTCCTCCTCAGAAGAGGAAGAGGAAAACCGTTACAAGTGGCCTCCATCGCTCTAAAAATGGAAGAAGTTTGGAACCACCAAGGCTCATCCTAGAGCTGACTGCCCGGCCAAACTGAGCAGTCTGGGGAGTATGGCCGTGGTCAGGGAGGTAACCAAGAACCTGATAGTTACTCTGACAGAGCTCCAGAGTTCCTCTGTGGAGATGGGAGAACTTTTCTGAGAGGGAAATTAACATGTGATATGTTTACCTACTTTGTAATATTAATAGTTAACAATTTAGTAAGACATTTATGTTCTACTGAGGCTGAGTTTTTCAAAGGGATGGGTTCTACTCCAGCTCCCTGCAGCTGGAGGCGTGTGGTGAAGGACATGGGTTTTACTTGAGGTAGGGCTATCTGGAGCGGGTGATAAAACCTACAGCATGCGTTTCATAGAATGAGTTGGTGTTTGCGTAATGTAAGGTGCCAGGGAGAGATGGCTCGCGTATGGATAACGATGAGAGGAACCTTGTCTTAGGGGCCAAACTCTTTGGTTTCTAGACAATAAGAACGGTCTTCACAGAGAATGCTATCTGGCTGGGGGATACTCCTTTCTCAAATATCAAGTCGCACCTTTTGACCCATTCCACATATCTGCTGTTTGTTATGTAGAGTAGGAGGGGGTATCGTTGCTATAAAATATCTTTGTATTCTTTGTATGTCAGCGCTCTCAGCACAACTCTCAAGAGTGTTGAGCTGACCAGCCTCATTATTGCAGAGCACATACTCTATGCTCCCTTATTAATGCGTTTTGAATAAAGTAATATCCTGATTGGTGATTAACAGGGTCTCTCCTCATTATTGATTAGAATTTACATGACACCATCCAGAAGGACAACCATCTCTGCAGCATTCCACCAATGAGGCCTTTATAGTAGAGTGGCCAGACGGAAGCCACTCATCAGTAAAGGGCACATGACAGCCCACTTGGAGTTTGCTAAAACGCACACAAAATGACTCTCAGACCATGAGAAACAAGATTCTCTGCTCTGATGAAACCAAGATTGAACATTTTGGCCTAAATGACAAGTGTCACACCAACCTGTCACAGTCCCTACGGTTAAGCATGGTGGAGGCAGCATCATGCTGTGGGGATGTTTTTCAGCGGCCCATGCTGAACAAAGCAAAGTACAGAGAGATACCCCCACACCATAACACCCCCTTCTCCATGATTTAAGGTAGGAAATACACATGCAGAGATCATCCGCTCACCCACACCGCGTCTCACAAAGACACAGGGGTAGGCTAAGGCAGTGCTAGCTGTTCCATTACAGATTCTGGGTTTGAGACCAGGCTCTGTAATAGCCGGCCGTGACCAGGAGACCCATGGGGCGGCGCACAATTGGCCCAGCGTTGTCCGGGTTAGGGTAGGGTTTGGCCGGCATGGATATCCTTGTCCCATTGCGCACTTGCGACTCCTGTGGCTGGCCGGGCGCAGTGCGCGCTGACACGGACGCCAGATGTACGGTGTTTCCTCCAACACATTGGTGCAGCTGGCTTCCGGGTTAAGCGGGCATTGTGTCAAGAAGCAGTGCGGCTAGGTTGGGTTGCGTTTTAGAGGACGAACGGCTCTCGACCTTCGCCTCTCCCGAGTCCGTATGGAGTTGCAGCGATAAGACAAGACTGTAACTACCAATTGGACACCACAAATGTTGGGAGAAAAAGGGGTAAAAAAAATTAAGAAATAAAACAAATAAAAATGAGATGGCAGTTGGAACCAAAAATCTCCAATTTGGACAGACCAAAGGACACATTTTCACTAATCTCGTGTTTCTTGGCCCAAGCAAGTCTCTTCTTATTATTGGTGTCCTTTAGTAGTTGTTTCTTTGCAGCATTTCGACAATGTTGGCCTGATTCACACAGTCTCCTCTGAACAGTTGATGTTGAGATGTGTCTGTTACTTGAACTCTGTGAAGCATTTATTTCGGCTGCAATTTCTGAGGCTGATAACTCTAATAAACGTATAGTTTTGATGTCTTCACTTAATATTCTACAATGTAGAACAAATAAAAACATTTTGAATGAGTAGCTGTTCTAAAACTTTTGACCGGGAATGTATATAGCATTGAATATAGGAATTTAGATACAGTGCCTTGCGAAAGTATTCGGCCCCCTTGAACTTTGCGACCTTTTGCCACATTTCAGGCTTCAAACATAAAGATATAAAACTGTATTTTTTTGTGAAGAATCAACAACAAGTGGGACACAATCATGAAGTGGAACGACATTTATTGGATATTTCAAACTTTTTTAACAAATCAAAAACTGAAAAATTGGGCGTGCAAAATTATTCAGCCCCTTTACTTTCAGTGCAGCAAACTCTCTCCAGAAGTTCAGTGAGGATCTCTGAATGATCCAATGTTGACCTAAATGACTAATGATGATAAATACAATCCACCTGTGTGTAATCAAGTCTCCGTATAAATGCACCTGCACTGTGATAGTCTCAGAGGTCCGTTAAAAGCGCAGAGAGCATCATGAAGAACAAGGAACACACCAGGCAGGTCCGAGATACTGTTGTGAAGAAGTTTAAAGCCGGATTTGGATACAAAAAGATTTCCCAAGCTTTAACCTCTTACTTCGACCCGGCACGCATGCGTCCCATTTAGACATCTGGAAATGCAAATGCGCTACGCTAAATGCTAATAGCACTCGTTAAAACTCAAACGTTCATTAAAACACACATGCAGGGTACTGAATTAAAGCTACACTCGTTGTGAATCCAGACAACAAGTCAGATTTTTAAAATGCTTTTCGGCGAAAGCATGAGAAGCTATTATCTGATAGCATGCAACACCCGAAAGACCCGAAGGGGACGTAAACAAAATAATTAGCATAGCCAGCGCTACACAAAATGCAGAAATAAAATATAAAACATTCATTACCTTTGATGATCTTCTTTGTTGGCCCTCCTAGATGTCCCATAAACATCACTATTGGGTCTTTTTTTCGATTAAATAGGTCCATATATACCCTAGATATCGATCTATGAAGACTGTGTGATCAAGGAAAAAACAGCGTTTTAAAACGCAACGTCATTTTTTAAAATTAAAAAAGTTGACGATAAACTTTTACAAAACACTTCGAAATAATTTTGTAATGCAACTTTAGGTATTAGTAAACGTTAATAATCTATCCAATTGATCACAGGGCGATGTGTATTCAATAGCTCCACGTCTTGAAATCATGTCTGGATATTTCTCATCCAAAACATCCTGTCGGAGACAGGAAGAAATGGGCTGTCTCTCGCTCGTTTGACCAAGAAACAAAGCCCAGGCAAATGACAAGACTGGCGACATCATGTGGAAGCTGTAGGAATTGCAATCTAAGCCCCATGTAATTTGGTTTCCCATCAACAATACATGCAAGTGGCGCATTGATACTTTTTCCAGTTTTCAGTAATCAGTTTTTCTTGCGCTCTTCGATGAAACGCAGGCTCTGTTATAGTCACAGCCGTGATTTAACCAGTTTTAGAAACGTCAGAGTGTTTTCTATCCACACATACTAATCATATGCATATACTATATTCCTGGCATGAGTAGCAGGACGCCGAAATGTTGCGCGATTTTTAACAGAATGTTCGAAAAAGTAGGGGGTCGACTTAAAATTAAACATCCCAAGGAGCACTGTGCAAGCGATAATATTGAAATGGAAGGAGTATCAGACCACTGCAAATCTACCATGACCTGGCCGTCCCTCTAAACTTTCAGCTCATACAAGGAGAAGACTGATCAGAGATGCAGCCAAGAGGCCCATGATCACTCTGGATGAACTGCAGAGATCTACAGCTGAGGTGGGAGACTCTGTCCATAGGACAACAATCAGTCAAATCAAATCTGGCCTTTATGGAAGAGTGGCAAGAAGAAAGCCATTTCTTAAAGATATCCATAAAAAGTGTCGTTTAAAGTTTGCCACAAGCCACCTGGGAGACACACCAAACATGTGGAAGAAGGTGCTCTGGTCAGATGAAACCAAAATTGAACTTTTTGGCAACAATGCAAAACGTTATGTTTGGCGTTAAAGCAACACAGCCCATCACCCTGAACACACCATCCCCACTGTCAAACATCGTGGTGGCAGCATCATGGTTTGGGCCTGCTTTTCTTCAGCAGGGACAGGGAAGATGGTTAAAATTGATGGGAAGATGGATGGAGCCAAATACAGGACCATTCTGGAAGAAAACCTGATGGAGTCTGCAAAAGACCTGAGACTGGGACTGAGATTTGTCTTCCAACAAGACAATGATCCAAAACATAAAGCAAAATCTACAATGGAATGGTTCAAAAATAAACATATGTGTTAGGTGTTAGAATGGCCAAGTCAAAGTCCAGACCTGAATCCAATTGAGAATCTGTGGAAAGAACTGAAAACTGCTGTTCACAAATGCTCTCCATCCAACCTCACTGAGCTCGAGCTGTTTTGCAAGGAGGAATGGGAAAAAATTTCAGTCTCTTGATGTGCAAAACTGATAGAGACATACCCCAAGCGACTTACAGCTGTAATCGCAGCAAAAGGTGGCGCTACAAAGTATTAACTTAAGGGGGCTGAATAATTTTGCACGCCCAATTTTTTAGTTTTTGATTTGTTAAAAAAGTTTGAAATATCCAATAAATGTTGTTCCACTTCATGATTGTGTCCCACTTGTTGTTGATTCTTCACAAAAAAATACAGTATATCTTTATTTTTTGAAGCCTGAAATGTGGCAAAAGGTCGCAAATTTCAAGGGGGCCGAATACTTTCGCAGGGCACTGTACATTTGCAAACATTTATCAAAACCTGTTTCTCCTTTGTCATTATGGGGTATTGTGTGTAGATTGACAATTTAATCATTTTTTAGTATAAGGCTGTAAAGTAACGAAATGTGGAAAAAGTCAAGCGGTCTGAATACTTTCCGAAGGCACTGTAGATGGATGTATTATTTCTGTAGTTACTTGTATCTGTACAGGGTGAACTCTGAATTACTCTATGCAAAGGGGTTTTATTGTCTTCTCATGAATTCTGTCTTTTTGGTCTCACCCCCCCACACAAGATACTGTGACACCCTGTGGAGATTGAGCCTTTTTTTATTTCCCTTTTTTTTCAACAGGGAGACATATTGAGACTTTAGGTCTCATTCACAAGCATGGCCTGGGAACAACAGTTACATCAGCACACACACAGTTATACACAAGATCCACCAAAATATACATACAATATACACATTAATCATTGCATTCAAATAAAACAAACACATTCATCAAATTCAAAAATCATTAACCAATTTCCTAAATTGACCCAGGGATACCAAATCATCCCAATGAAGTGCCATCTGGAGACTATTCCACACATGAGGTGCCTGTTGTGAAAAAGCAGATCTCTTGAACTCTGTGGTTACCAAGGGAGACGTCATTGTTAACCAACCCGTGACCTTGTATTATAACCTGAAATTCTACAGTTCAACAAAGATATTAAGTATGTTGAAAGCTTGTGGTGTGGAGTAGGGCTTTATAAACAAAAAGAGAGTAATCGAGTGATCTACATGTCTTTGAAGAGATCCAGACCACTTTTAGTAAAGGATGCAGTGATGAGTATTAAAGCGGTCAGATGTAATAAACGAAGGGCGTTATGATAAAACAGAATCAAGGGATTTTAGAGTAGAGTCAGTTGCACTTCGGTAGAGGGTATCAAATAGTCAAGAACAGGTAGAAAAGTTGATTCTACAAGCGTTTATTTCTATATATATTTAAGCTTCTTAATAACAAGCTCAAGTTTCTTAAACGGTAGATCATTGTCTATCCAAATACCAAGGTATTTGTACGCAGGGACTTCTTCAATTACAGAACCATTCAAGGAGTGAAGATGTCACCCAAACTGAGATATTTCTACGAGACCTTGAAAATAGCATGTATTTAATTTAGCCTGTTTTAAGTAAAAGCTTCAAAATCGTAAGGACTTCCTGAACAGCTGCAAAATAAGACTGTAGCCTTGACAATGCTAAATCAATAGCCAGAGCAATTGCATACATAATAGTGACATCCGCAAGCAAATGAAGATCACAATTTTGGTGGTAAGGTTACACTGTAAACTTGGTATCGTTTGATTGGTCAATGATGGTTGGTTTTGGGTTGAGAAGGTTACACCGTTCATATTTTAGAAATGGAATGAAATGCCTTTGTTCTCTCTCTTGTCCTGTATCCAATCCATGGAGGAAAGTTGTATGATCAATTCTCATTCCCCAGGCTTCTAGGCCTCTGGCCTAGTTAAGCATTGCTTTGTTCAAGCTTTGTCTTGTAAGTTAACGTTAGGATATACTGTATATGTTAGGAATAATGCCTTGTAATGCTTGTTAATGTGCTGTAACTTAAGCTTTAATGTAATTTTAAGCCTGGTATGTGAATCCATTCGTTTTACAAAGTCATGAAATACACTAGTATTTAGAATTGCATTCTCAGACATTTGTTCTTTGCCTATTACTGTAACTCAGCTATAATGTTCTTGCATATATTGCTATTTATCTTATGGAGTCAGATCATTCAGTTAATGGGCTAATTACATTGTCTTATTATGAGTCGTTTGTGAGGTATATGTAACATACTGTATATACACATATCAAATATTACTATCCACTACAACACCTTCCTCACTCCCTAAGGCAAACGGGAAAAACCCCCAGCAAAGCTACTAGAAAACCCTTTGTTAGAGCTTAAACCTGGAATAGAAAACCTAAACCCTTCAAAATAGCTCACGCCAGCCTTCACAGCATCCCATCAAATCCCCTCACTTGAACCATGGCTCTTTGTTAAAAACCATTGGGGGTTTGACAAGCTGTCCTTCCAGATTGATCACTAGAAATAGACTGCAATACTGGACGTTTGAAAAGGTCCCCAGAATGTCAATATACGCCTTCTTCGGCACTCACAAAATAAAATAAAAACAACTGCCTGGCACTGGGATTGAACTTGTGATACTCAGAGCCAAAGCACACTGCTGAAACCACTGGGCGCCCGCAAACTGCAAGAATACTTGATGGTAATAGGGCATCGTTTTTCATTATTTTCTTTGAAGAATTCCCAAACCATAGCCCTAACCTTAACCACTGGGAAATAATACCTAAACCTCACCTTTTGAATTGTTTCTGTTTTAAACGCTGTGACCACACAGAATTAACCCTGTAACGACACAGAATGTATGTGTACACAAATAGATGTTCATTCATAATACGTGGAAACTGTGAGATCTAGTTTTCCTTCCCCACTCTCTTTATCCAAATCTATAAACTATCTGACTGAGCTGAAAGCTTGGATGGAATATAACCAATGAACAACTGACTACCTGAGGCACTTCCTTCTTTTTTGACAAATTATGGTGATGATTTGTATTTTTCATCCAATGGCGTGGCAGGTGGAAGGCAGCGGGGAATCGCCATTGGCCACTGAGCTCATATTCTCTGTTGTGATTGGTGTAGCCTGGGGCGCCATCTCGGTGAGGGGTTACTAGGCTGTCAGGTAGGGGAGCTGTTAGGTTCTAATTGCTCTCTCTCTCTCTCTCTCTCTCTCTCTCTCTCTCTCTCTCTCTGCAATATGGTAATAGCTCCATCCACCTTGTCCTCTAATAAGCTAGGTGTAATTTTCACCATGCTTAAACCAATCAGTGTAGCCACCCATTTCAGATCTACACAGGTGACTAGGGGATACAGAGTATGGGATAAGGGTGGATTTGGAATTGGGCTATTTGGTGGCAGGTAATTTCTCTCTGTCACCTATGTGCTGTCGCTCTTAGCCATAACTGCCACTCTAGGTGAGGGGCAGACTATTGAAACTGAACTGATTCCCACTAACATCAAGGGCAAACACAAGGTTACCTGCTGGTCTGCAATGAAGAGAGTCCGTTTTGCCATCCATGAGGCTATAGCATTTAGATAATTATAGCATGAAGTATGTATGCACTTGGTGATGTAAAGAGTTATGGAGGTTGAAACAGGAGTGCGTAGCTTCAACTAGGGAGTGGATATCTATTGGCTTGGGTTCTACGCTTGTAATTCTAAACATGTACGCAGCCTAAATCATGCATTTGAATCAGTGGAATATTTCTGTGAGCCATTCATGTCTATCCCAAGTCAGGATAAGACCTGGTTTTAACTATCAGCGCAAGCAAGCTGTTGATTTAGACACCACCCCCTCCTTTTCACAAGCACACACACACACACACACACACACACACACACACACACACACACACACACACACACACAAGCGCCAGCTGGACAGCGCCTGCAGATTCACTCACAGTATATTTATCATCTATCCTGACAGTTAATTACAGTATAAGTCTCTTGCTTTTACTCAATTCCCTGGTTCAATAAGAGCAATGGAAAATGTAATGTCTCCTATTTCGCTACATGTTAGAGCTGAGTGAGTTGTAGGCTACAGAATATACAATAAAAGTATGTGTATGTTTCGAAAGATTTTTTTTTTTACTTTGGAATAATTTCTTATATTCCATAATATGTTAACTGTTAGCAGGGTTATTTTCCAAAGTGGTTGAGATAAACTTGCACTCTTCCTACAATGACTTTCACATAGATATCCTATTAAATTAGTATTCTAATTCTTAATTCTACTTGAACTTGCATTTGATTCCTGATTTGTAATCAATGTTTGTCAGTCTATAAGAGGCTGCCCTCCAGTGGTCAAATAAAGGCACTAATGCCCAATCACATTAGGATCTGCAGTTGTTTTAATGTTTATGCTAGCCTGTCACTTTTTTAAGACATCTCTCTGTTTTTATGGCTTCCAGTGAAAAGAGGACCCCTTGGGACCAAACGCTGAAGTAGTTCCCACTCAGGGAAAACAGCAAAAAGGTGGAGCAAAGTCCATCTGAATTCTGTAAGTCAAAACAAGACACAGAAGAAATAGGGTTAATGTTAAGGTCAAAGGTGAGGGGCTATAGAGTCCTACAGCAACTGTCTACCATCTGTACTATCGCATCTCTCTTTCCTTCTCTATGAGCCTCTGCCTCATACGGTCAATGGCATCCATGGAAACACTGCATGGAGACAGGTAAGACATTCACAAGAGCAATTTTGACTTCTCAACAAGGGTTGGAGTCAACTCTATTAAACCCAGACCTGGGAATACATTTGAATACGTTATTGTATAATGACAACATTTCACAAATGACAGTTGCGCTCGTTTCCTTATTTGACTAAGTTGAAGTTAAACACAAATCTTGCTTTCAATTGGTGACTGCCATACTAAAACATTGTCACATCTCAAGAAGTTGGGCCTACATTGGGAAAGGTTTTTAATTCACAGAAAAGGGCCTTTAGAAACATCTAACACACATACGTCAGCTGCTGCATCAAATGGGTGTCATGAAAATAATAAGCTACTGTATCTTTTTGCAAACAGGTTTCTTATTTTCATGATGGCACAGTTCATGTGTTTGTGTTAAGGGGGGGGGGGGGGTGATTCCGCCTCAGGTTGTTGTCAGTCTATGGTTAAAAATCAGTGCCTACTTATACACTACTCTTCTTGGTCTTGCGAAGATAAACTCTGATGCATATAAATAATATTGGTCTATCTGTTAAAACTTCTAATATTCATCTGTTTGTAGACGATACTGTTATGTATGCCATTGCCCCACCTGTAGACCAGATGTTGTTAGAGCTGCAATCTGACTTTGTTGCCTTACATAATGCCCTGGTTAGTTTAATACTTGTACTTATTGTGGGCAAGGCTATATATATGTTGTTCTCTAATTCTCAGAACACAATCATGAGCTTCCACCGAGAAAAAGTATTTTGTGTAGAGGTGCTGACTAACAGCGAATAAACTATTCTCTAATTCTCACAAAAATGTTTCAGATGGACTTACATAGCTATTAATTGACTGGTTCTCCCGTCGATCGGGTTCCCGCCTATAAATATTTGGGCTTTGGATTGATTTAACGTTTAAAACGTGGGCTTATTGTTTTTAGAAATAGATCTTGCCTCTCCCTAAACAGCAGGAAGCAGATTGTATAGTCAACTTTCCTGACAGTTCTTGCCTATGGTGACACAATTTACCAGAATGCAGCAGCCACAACTCTTAAATCTTTGGATGCCGCCTACCACAGCACACTTTGCTCTATCACTGGTGACAGTTTTAATACTCATCACTGCTTACTGTATCAAAAGGTTGGCTGGTCCTCATTAAATAACCCTAGATCACTTCACTATTCCCTTTTTGTTTACAAACTCTACTACGCACAAACTTAGCTAACTTTGCTGTTGAAGTATTAAAAACATGACTGACCAAATTCGTTCACAGGGTTGGTTAACTTGAGATTACACTGAGGTTTTGTTTTACATTGTATTGGTTTTTGTATTGTTGTGATCAAGGCCCCTTGGTTTCAGGTAGAACCCTTTTGCAGAAGAACCCTTTTAGGTTCTAGATAGCACCTTTTTTTCTTACAGTATATGTAGCAATCAGACTACAATCCCTTGATTGTGTTCAATGACACAGAATAACTGACAAAGTCAAACTCACTGCTAAACGTCTCACAGGAGATAAACCCAGTGAAAGCAACCTAAGATATTCAGTATAAAAGAGCTGTGTTCGAAGATGGTTGCGTCATGTTCTTTAGAACTTGTTTGGGGATTATTCTGTATATCTGACACTGTAAACCCAGAGGCAGTACATTGTATAAATCGGCAGCCTGGGGGTTAACTGTATCCTGTAATAGCAAGTGAGCAATGAAGAGGAGTTATTGAGCTTGAGAGGACACCTGTAGAATCACCTGTGTTGTTTACCCAGAGATGGAAACTTGCCTTTGGCTTCCTGTGTTAATAGAACCGCTGCCTTTCCCTACGTTTCCTTATGGGCCGGTTTCCCAGACAGATTAAGTCTAGTCCTGGACTAAAATGTTTCATGCAGGACTAGACTTAATCTGTGTCTGGGTAACTGGTCCTTATGAGTTTTTGGGATGCTCATCCTCCACTGAACCTTTGTTTTATTCCGCCCCCATATGGCTACAAACCTCATTACCAGACTAGTATCAGACGAGATCCTACTACATTATCATAATTCTCAGTGTCATTTCGAGCCTCATAGTGTGGAAATGTCATTAAACAACGGGGGAAATCTTGTTTTTAACTGTATGGCCCTTTAACAATCAGGTTTACATGAAATTGTCGACGTTTGACATGGAACTAACATGACATCTTGTCCACTTCCCTCCAGGAGAGGTGTCAGGTGCTGGAGAAGCCGAACAAGAAGTAACCTGCAGCAATTCATCCTGCAGACGGGTCTTCCCCCTACCCACTCTTACTCTGACCCCCCCCATCTGGATGACTCTCCAATTGCACTCTGTGTTTGTGTGTGTGCACGTGTGTGTGGACATGTTTTACTATACTTGTGAGTACCAAAGTCTTCACAAGAATAGTAAACCAACAAAAATTCAGAAGTGAAAAAAAAAGTCCTCACTTGAATGAAGGCTATTTTAGGTTTAGGGTTAAAATTAGGGCTAGGGTTAGGGGTTAGTGGATAGGTTTAGGATTTAGGTTTAGGAGTTCAGGTTAGGGTTAAGGTTAGTGTTGAGGTAAGGGTTAGGGGTTAGGAAAAATAGGATTTTGAATGGGAAGCAAATGTTAGTTCCCAAAAAGTCCTCACAGGTATAGTAAGACATGCTGAGTGTGTGTTTGTAATCTACAGCCAGAGGATTGCTTGACTTTTAAACACACTAAATGCAACATTCTAGTATTAGTGTATCTATAACTTTAAAATCTTTTATGAAATATTCATTTTCTACAGATGTACTCCCTTTGCAATAAAGATTACTTAATGTATCTGTGTTTATTTTTTATATTTTTTTTATCGGACACGAATTGATTGACACAGTGCAACATTTCATGAACCCCTAAACTCTTAGAAAACAATGTGCTCCTATGGAGACATCCCTAATATCCTGACCAACACAGGGCATTAGGGATGTGACAATCCAAAAAGTCCACAGCTGTTTACTGATCATCAAGTCATGCGGGTAACTTCCCCCTTCCATCACCAAAGCACCGTGGTGTTGTTAGCTTGATGTTCGATATTGACTTTGGCATGTCATAACGTTCATAACTAATGAACACTTAGTGGTGGAAAAATAACTAAAATTGTCATACTTGAATAAAAGTAAAGATACCTTAATAGAAAAAAAGTTAGTCACCCAGCAAAATACTACTTGAATAAATGTCTAAATCCACTTAAGTACTGTGGTGGAAAAAGTACCAAATAGTTATACTTGAGTAAAAGTACAAAGTAAAATATTTCTGGGGGCTTGTCCAGGATCGGCACCACCTGTTGGTTGGGTTGATCAGGTGATCTATGACAACTCGGGTCAAGCAGAAGCTGAGGCGATGTTCCAGGGACATCAGAGCGAGAGCGGAGGCTATGAATCAGACATCTGGGACGGAGTACCTGCATGAGGGATAGAGGTTGCCATGTCGACAACAGGAGGAAGAGCCTGGTGTGTGGGACATCAGGAAGTTCCTGCTCGTTCTGTCGGCTGGGGAACTCTTGAAGGTCAAGTACTAGGCAAAGATCCATCAGAGCATGATGTGTGTATTGAGGGCTGTTATGATTTTATCAATGCTTTTATGTATAGTAAGCCTTTGCTTGCACATGCCATTGTTCCCGCCAGTAGGCCACCTAGGACTAAATGAGAGAGACCATATGGCTGTGTGAAATATGTCAAACGAGGGGTACCAAACTGTAACCCTTGCTTCTTCTCTGATAGGGAAAGACAAAGGGCATTAGGCTGTCTTAAGACACTCAAACATTCGGGAAACGTGAGCCGGTCAAGGACGACTAGTGACCACGCCGCAGTAGCAGTCCCAAGCTGAAGGTTTTACAAGGGGCCGAGGCGCAGGTAGCGCACCTCAGCAATATGGCCTCACTACACATATCCACAATAGCAGCCAGTGTCAAGAAGAGAGGTAGGCCAAGGAATAAACTACTTCACACTCAACAAGTTAACCAGCTGTGAAGAATGATAAAATAGTCCAGCTCATAGCGAATAAGTGCCTGATTCGATGTTAAATGAATGGACTTGCAGCCAGTGCCTTACTTGATAAAGGGACCCATTAAAGCCCGTGCCTGGAAGGACAGACACCTACCTGGGAATGATATCAGGCCACTCATTGAACTCATGGGAGCGGAGGAAAGACTTCATGTGTATGCCTTGAATCGAGACATCATACCATTTGATGGTTGTGTCGAAATCACTGTAAACTTACCTGGAAATGAGGACCCCAACCTATCCATCCAAGTCCCCTTTCTAGTGAGTCACATGGAGCTTGACAGGCCGTTGCTTGGATTCAATGTGATTGAACAACTGGTTAAAAGGACAATCTGGGCGAGTCATGCCGACCCTTGTCAACCTAATCAGTGGGGCTATGGCAAATCAAGATGACAAAGCTAAGCAATCTGGACTCAGGGGTAGATGTAACATAGTAAATGTAAATCCCGGACACTCCAATTAGTATGATACACTACATATACAAAAGTATGTGGACACCCCTTCAAATGAGTGGATCCTGCTATTTCAGCCACTCTCGTTGCTTACAGGCGTATAAAATCGAGCAAGCAGCAATGCAATCTCCATAGACAAACATTGGCAGTAGAATGGCCTTACTGAAGAGCTCAGTGACTTTCAACGTGGCACCGTCATAGGATGTCACCTTTCCAACAAGTTAGTTCCTCAAATTTATGCCCTGCGAGAGTGCTGTTATTGTGCTGTTATTGTGCTGTTATTGTGAAGTGGAAATGTGTATGAGAAACAATGGCTCAGCCGTGAAATGGTAGGCCACACAAATTCACAGAACGAGACCGCTTCGTTCTGAAGCACGTAGCGCATAAAAATCATCTGTCCTCAGTTGCAACACTCACTACCGAGGCCCGAAGTGCCTCTGGAAGCAACGTCAGCACAAGAAGTGTTCATCAGGAGCTTCATGAAATGGGTTTCCATGGTCGAGCAGCCACACACAAGCATAAGATCACCATGCGCAATGCCAAGCGTCGGCTGGAGTGGTGTAAAGATTGCAGCCATTGGACTCTGGAGCAGTCGAAACGTGTTCTCTGGAGTGATGAATCATGCTTCCACATCTGGCAGTCCGACGGACGAATCTGGGTTTGGCATAGTGCCAATGGACAAACCTGCCCCAATGCATATTCAGACTGTAAAGTTTGGTGGAGAAGGAATAATGGTCTGGGGTTGTGTTTCATGGTTCGAGCTAGGCCCCTTAGTTCCAGTGAAGGGAAATCTTAACGCTACAGCATCATATGGCATTCTAGACAATTCTGCGCTTCCAAATTTGTGGCAACAGTTTGGGGAAGGCCCATTCCTGTTTCAGCATGACAATGTCCCCATCCACAAAGTGAGGTCCATAACGCTAACCCTTTTAGCTAACCCCTCCCCTAACCCTAACCTCTAGTCTAGCTAATGTTAGCCACCTAGCTGGCATTAGCAACGTAGCCACCTAGCTAACGTTAGCCATACAAATTGGAATTCGTAATATATCATACATTTTGCAAATTCGTAACGTATTGTACGAATTGCAAATTGTAAGATATCATACGAATTGTAATTCGTAACAAATAATACGAAATGGATGATGGACATGCAGCAATTAATACACTGAACAAAAATATTAACGCAATATGTAAAGTTTTAGTCCCATGTTTTATGAGCTGAAATAAAAGATCCCAGAAATGTTCCATATTTATTTCTCTAAAATTGTGCACACAAATTTGTTTACATCCCATTGAGCATTTCTCCTTTGTCAAGATAATCCACCTGACAGGTGTGGCATATCAAGAAGCTGATTAAACAGCATGATCATTATACAGGTGCACCTTGTGCTGGTGCCAATAAAATAAAATGTGCAGTTTTGTCACAAAACCATTGTGTCAAGTCTCAAGTTTTCAGAGAGCATGCAATTGGTATGCTGACCTCAGGAATGTCCACCAGAGCTGTTGCTAGAGAATTTAATGTTAATTTCTCTACCATAAGCCAACTGGCCTCACAACCTCAGACCATGTCTATAGTGTCATGTGGGCGAGTGGTTTGCTGATGTCAGCATTGTGAACAGAGTGCCACAAGGTGGCGGTGGGGTTATGGTACGGGCAGGGATAAGCTAGGGACATCAAACACAATTGCAATTTGGCAATTTGAATGCACAAAAATACTGTGATGAGATTGTGAGGCAAAACATTTTTTAGGTATCTGTGACCAACAGATGCATATCTGGATTCCCAGTCATGTGAAATCCATACATTTCCAGGCGTGACACTTGGCATTCAGGCCATGAGTTCAATCTTGGTTTTATCATACCAGAGAATCTTGTTTCTCATGGTCTGAGTCTTCAGGTGCCTTTTGGCAACTCCAAGCGGGCTGTCATGTGCCTTTTACTGAGGAGTGGCTTCTGTCTGGCCAGTTTAGCATAGAGCCCTGATTGGTGAAATGCTGCAGAGATGGTTGTCCTTCTGGAAGGTTTTCCAATCTCCACAGAGGAACTCTAGAGCTCTGTCAGAGTGACCATCGGGTTCTTGGTCACCTCCCTGACCAAGGCCCTTCTCGCCCGATTGCTCGGTTTGGCCAGGTGGCAAGCTCTAGGAAAAGTCTTGATGGTTACAAACTTCTTCCATTTAAGAATGGTTGAGGCCACTTTGTTCTTGGGGATCTTCAATGCTGCAGACATTTTTTGGTACCCTTCCCCAGATCTGTGCTTCAACACAATGCTATATCGGAGCTCTATGGACAGTTCCTTCGAACTCATAGCTTGGTTTTTGATTTGACATGCACTGTCAACTTTTCAACCTTTTATATAGACAGTTGTGTGCCTTTCCAATTCATGTCCAATCAATTGAATTTACCACAGGTGGACTCCAATCAATTTGTAAAAATATCTCAAGGATGATCAATGGAAATAGGATGCACCTGAGCTCAACTTCAAATCTCAGAGCAAAGGGTCTGAATACTTATGTAAATAAGGTATCTGTTTTTTATGTTTAATTCATTTGCAAAAATGTCTAAAAACCTGATTTCACTTTGACATTACAGTTTATGGAAAAGAAAAATACACTTGTAGTTGTAGGCGTTGCAAGACTTCTATGCTGTTTTTGGTATTCTCCAATGGGAATGATGAAAAATTTGGTAGAGCAAGCAGCACCAAGAGATCTGACCGGTGTCCTGTCCTGGACTCTGAGAAATGCCTTATTGTAACGGCGTTCTTCGTTTGTAGAAAGAGAGTCGGACCGAAATGCAGCGTGTAGGTTACTCATGTGCTTTAATAAAGGAAATAGCGATACATGAAATAACTGTGAGAATACAAAACAATAAATGGAACGTGAAACTATACAGCCTATCTGGTGAATACACAAAGACAGGTACAATCACCCACGAAATACAACGCGAACTCAAGCTACCTAAATACGGTTCCCAATCAGAGACAAAGAGAAGCACCTGACTCTCATTGAGAACCGCCTCAGGCAGCCAAACCTATACCACACCCCTAATCAGCCGCAATCCCAAATAATACAAACCCCAATAGGAAACACAACATATATACCCATGTCACACCCTGGCCTACCCAAACTATTAACAAAACACAAAATACAATGACCAAGGCGTGACACTTATCTCTTTAAAACATAGTTTTCTCTCCTAGACCTAGGACCAGGGGCATTATGCAACCCAAAAATCTGAGGGGGCACAAAGTACATGAGGATGGCTGGGAGCTAGGCCCCCCGTCCGTAAAATTAAATAATTTTGCACTATTCAAAACTAAATAATTAAATAATTACCATTACAGGCCCATTGTCATGCCATTCATCCGTCGCCATCACCACATGTTTCATCACAATAATGCATGGCCTGTAACGGTTCTGTAACGACAGACGCTGGGAGACGAGAAGCAAGTACAGGGTGTGGATTTAATAATAAATAGACATGAAACAAAACAAGAACAGCGTCTGAACAGGAGAAACATAACATCCATGCTGACTCGGGAATGAAACTGAGGAAGTGACAGATATAGGGGAGGTAAATGACGTGATGATGTCCAGGTGAGTCCCAAGCGCAGGTGCGGGTAAAGATGGTGGCAGGTGTGCGTAATGATGAGTGAATTGGTGACCTCGAGCACCGGAGAGGGGGAACGGAAGCAGACGTGACAGTTCCCCGCCCTCTAGGGGCGCCACCTGGCGTCCTACCTAGGCGAGCCTGACGGGCCGACCGAGTTTTGGGAGCCTAACGAGCCGGCCGAGGCGTGGAAGCCTGGCGAGCCAGCTGAGGCATGGGAGCCTGACGAGCCAGTTGAGGCATCCCCGATTGCTTCGGAAGGTGGCAGGTATGCGTAATGATGAGTGAACTGGTGACCTCGAGCACCGGAAAGGTGGAGCGGGAGCAGACGTGACATGGCCCCATGTCGCAAGGATCTGAACACAATTCCTGGAAGCTGAAAATGTCCCAGTTCTTCCATAGCCTGTACCAGACATCATGCATTGAGCATGTTTGGGATGCTCTGGATCGACTTATTGTTGTCGTGGACTATCTAATCAAAGATTATTTTTGAAAAAGGTACACTACATGACCAAAAGTATGTGGACACCTGCATCAAACATCTCATTCCAAAAACATTGGCAATAATATGGATTGGTCCCCCCTTTGCTGCTATAACGGCTTCCACTTTCTGGGAAGGCTTTCCACTAGATGTTGGAACATTGCTGCAAGGACGTGCTTCCATTCAGCCACAAGAGCATTAGTGAGGTAAGGCACTGATATTGGCCTGGCTCGCAGTTGGCGTTCCAATTCATCCCAAAGGTGTTCGATGGGGTTGAGGTCAGGGCGCTGTGCAGGCCAGTCAAGTTCTTCCACACCGATCTCAACAAACCATTTTTCTATGGACCTCGTTTTGTCCACAGGGGTATTGTCATGCTGAAACAGGAAAGGGCCTTCTCCAAACTGTTGAATCATCTAAAATACCATTGAATGCTGTAGCGTTATGATTTCCCTTCACTGGAACTAACGGGCCTAGTCTGAACCATGAAACAGTCCCAGACCATTATTCCTCCTCCACCTAACTTTACAGTTGGCACTATGCATAGGGGCAGGTAGCGTTCTCCTGGTATCCGCCTTCAGACTGCCAGATGGTGAAGCGTGACTCATCACTCCAGAGAACGCATTTCCACTGAGAGTCCAATGGTGGCAAGCTTTACACCACACCTGCCAACACATGGCATTGCACATGGTGATCTTAGGCTTGTGTGTGGCTGCTCGACCATGGAAACCCATTTCATGGGTTATTGTGCTGAGTTATTGTGCTGACGTTGCTTCCAGAGGCAGTTTAGAAATCTGTAGTAGTGTTGCAACCGAGGACAGATGATTTTTACGTGCTACGCCCTTGAGCACTCGGCGGGCCAGTTCTGTGAGTTTGTGTGGCCTACCACTTTGCAGCTTAGCGGTTATTTCTCCTGGACGTTTCCACTTCATAATAACAGCATTTACAGTTGACCAGGAAAGCTTAAGCAGGGCAGATATTTGACAAACTGACTTGTTGGAAAGGTGGCATCCTATAACGGTGCCATGTTGAAAGTTACTGAGCCCTTCAGTAGGCCATTCTCCTGCCAATGTTTGTCTATGGAGATTGCATGGCTGTGTGCTCGATTTTATACACGTGTCAGCAACGGGTGTGGCTGAAATAGCCAAATCCACTTATTTGAATGGGTGTCCACATACTTCTGTTTATATAGTGTACCTTCCTGTATTTACATTTACATTTAAGTCATTTAGCAGACGCTCTTATCCAGAGCGACTTACAAATTGGTGCGTTCACCTTAAGACATCCAGTGGAACAGCCACTTTACAATAGTGCATCTAAATCTTTTAAGGGGGGAGGGGGTGAGAAGGATTACTTTATCCTATCCTAGGTATTCCTGAAAGAGGTGGGGTTTCAGGTGTCTCCGGAAGGTGGTGATTGACTCCGCTGTCCTGGCGTCGTGAGGGAGTTTGTTCCACCATTGGGGGGCCAGAGCAGCGAACAGTTTTGACTGGGCTGCGCGGGAACTGTACTTCCTCAGTGGTAGGGAGGCGAGCAGGCCAGAGGTGGATGAACGCAGTGCCCTTGTTTGGGTGTAGGGCCTGATCAGAGCCTGGAGGTACTGAGGTGCCGTTCCCCTCACTGTATGGTGTTGCCAGTGCCAGTAGATCAACTCCAGGCCCCTCTCGTCACAGATACTGGTCATGAAGGAGCCTGACTTACAGATCCTACCCAGCTCCTATCACAGAGAAAGAGCGGGAGAGAGAGAAAGACTGTCACCATATGATCATGGAAGCCAACAGTAAACACACAGTTGAACATAGCCAATCAAAGATTATGAATCACAGCTAATTCACAAGGGACATGTCCCAGCATGGCACTAACTGGTTGACATTACTAACCCAGCTCGGGGTCTATGCGGCACCATTGATGTGGGACACCTCGTTTCAACATACAAGACACAAACACACACAGCACTGATTACATTATCAATGGTGGTTATTTTGAAACAGGACTGGTGTCTGACCATTGCCTCCTTATCTGGTGATCTTTTATCATTATTGTGTCCCTATAAAATAGAGAAAATACTGCCTCAAATGCTAGCTACTTTGCTTGATCACTTAGCTGGGTCGTTACGGTAGCTATTCAGATTAAATAGTTGGATGGTGAAGTCGATGTGCTTGATGTACATATCCTGGAAAAGTTGACTGATCGTGTCAATAAACTCATCAAAAAAAGAAACGTCCCTTATTCAGGACCCTGTCTTTAAAAGATCATAAAAAAATAAAATAAAAAAAAGACAACTTTACAGATCTTCATCGTAAAGGGTTTAAACACTGGTTCCCATGCTTGTTCAATGAACCATAAACAGTTAATTAACATGCACCTGTGGAATGTTCGTTAAGACACTAACAGCTTACAGACGGTAGGCAATTAAGGTCACAGTTATGAAAACTTAGGACACTAACGACGCCTTTCTACTGACTCTGAAAAACACCAAAAGAAAGATGCCCAGGGTCCCTGTTCATCTGCGTGAACGTGCCTTAGGCATGCTGCAAGGAGGCATGAGGACTACAGATGTGGCCAGGGCAATAAATTGTAATGTCCGTACTGTGAGACGCCTAAGACAGCGCTACAGGGAGACAGGACGGACAGCTGATTCGCCTCGCAGTTGCAGACCACATGTAACAACACCTGCACAGGATCGGTACATCGAACATCACACCTGACAGGTACAGAATGACAACAACAACTGCCGGAGTTACACCAGGAAGACACAATCCCTCCATCAGTGCTCAGACTGTCTGCAATAGGCTGAAAGAGTGTAGGCCTGTTATATGGCAGGTCCTCACCAGACATCACCGGCAACAATGCCGCCTATGTGCACAAACCCACTGTCACTGGACCAGACAGGACTGGCAAAAAGTGCTCTTCACTGACAAGTCACGGTTTTGTCTCACCAGGGGTGATGATCGGATTTGCGTTTCTTGTCGAAGGAATGAGCGTTACACCGAGGCCTGTACTCTGGAGTGGGATGGATTTGGAGGGTCCATCATGGTCTGGGCCGGTGTGTCACAGAATCATCGGACTGAGCTTGTTGTCATTGCAGACAATCTCAACGCTGTGCGTTACAGGGAAGACATCCTCCTCCCTAATGTGGTGCCCTTCTTGCAGGCTCATCCTGAGATAACCCTCCAGCATGACAATGCCACCAGCCATACTGCTCGTTCTGTGCGTGATTTCCTGCACGACAGGAATGTCAGTGTTCTGTCATGGCCAGCAAAGAGCTCGGCTCTCAATCCCATTGAGCACATATGGGACCTGTTGGATCGGAGGGTGAGGGCTAGGGTCAATCCCCCCAGAAATGTCCGGGAACTTGCAGGTGGCTTGGTGGAAGAGTGGGTAACATCTCACAGCAAGAACTGGCAAATCTGGTGCAGTCCATGAGGAGGAGATGCACTGCAGTACTTAATGCAGCTGATGGCCACACCAGATACTGACTGTTACTTTTGATTTTGACCCCCCCTTTGTTCAGGGACACGTTTATGTTCATTCAAATATTTACACATGTTAAGTTTGCTGAAAATAAATGCAGTTGTCTGTGAGAGGACATTTCTTTTTATGCTGAGTTCATTAACTTTGATAGAAAATGTAGCTTAATTGAGTCGAGAAACCGTGGAGAGCGAAACACCAATCCATTTATGGGTAAATTACCCTGAAAAAATCAAAAGTGATTTCACAGTTTACATATTTATTCATGGTTCCACTGATTCCAGGATAATCCTTTTTCAAACCATGCAAGTACAAAATATTTCACTTCATTTGGAATGGCAAACCAGATAAAGTTAAACAAGATTATTTATATAACAAACATGAGTTTGGAAAGTTAAGTCTATTAAATATTAAGGAAATTAAACCTCTCTCTTTAAGCCTCCATTGTACTGAAATTGTACCCAAATCCAAACTGGTTTTCTAGCAAGCTACTAAGAGATGACCATCCTGTTGAAGAGTGGGCTCTGCCTTTATGCAGATTAAAAGCTCACATTTTGGTTTGATTGGCAATGGATCCTCCTTTTTAAATGAAGTCATTGGCTACAATTTAAATTTCATCCTCCAGAAAAGGCCAATCTAATTTTAAAGGCAATTAATATGGATCATCTCCAATGTACTGATAGAGAAAAAACAAGTGTCTCTAAGGAAAAATGTACAAGGAGAGTATAACATTTATGAAGGACGGCAGTTAAATAGAAAGTCATACCAACAAAAAATAACAGTGTATGGAGGTGTATGCGCAATACAAAATTATAACCAACTCATAAAAGACAAAAATTCTGCCTTAAAATTGGAAGAGACAATTACTTTAAGAAGAAATTAATCAATTAGTCTGTCTGCCAACTATTAAAAAATCATAAATGGTTTCAAATGATTAGTAGGAATTTAAAAATATATCATTTTCACTTTGTCAAAAGGTTTGAGGGATTGCCTTATAAAATTAAAGTCAGTTGGGAACAGGTCTTTGATGTCCCAACACCTTGGCATCGGGACAATAAACTGATATATAAAACAACAATTGACACATCAATCCATTAGTTTCAATTTAAATTTTTACGATATATAAAATAATACACAAGGAAACAGAATCAATACAGCATCTTTTTCTGTTAATGTCCATCGGTGGCTCACTTTTAGAGTCAGGTCCAGGAACGGTTGTTACGTCATAATATCCGAGTTCAGATGGACCTGCAAACTGTATTGCTAGGGGATCTGAAAAAATACGATCAATCATTGGGAAATATAATTTTACTCTTGGGTAAAGTATTTATTTTTAGCTCAACATAGGCAGAAGTGTAACAAATTGGGAGGTTCAGGACCCTCATAAGACATCACAGTAAAATGGAGGGATGTCTTGCAAAAAGAAAAAATGCCATTATACTGGGAAAGATGGGTTCATCTGTGGACATCGGCGGATAGGAGTTAAGATCAGAATGAATGGTGGATTGGCCGCTGTGGGTGAAAATCCAACACTTGCAGAAAGAGGAAACCAGGAATTAGGAACACCTTCCTAATATTGAGTTGCACCCCCTTTTGCCCTCAGAACAGCTTCAATTTGTTGGGGCATGGACTCTAAAAGGTGTTGAAAGCGTTCCACAGGGATGCTGGCCCATGTTGACTCTAATGCTTCCCACAGTTGTATCAAGTTGGCTGGACGTCCTTTGGGTGGTGGACCATTCTTGATACAAGTGACATCAATGGATAATTGATGGATAATTGAAATACATGTATAGTATATGTGAGCGAAAATTAGAAGGTGGCACACACTACTGGTCAACATGAGCTACCAAAATGATTCTGAAGTGTGCCAGGCCTTGCAGTCCCAAGATAGGGTGTGTGGTTCGTCAGACAAGAAAATGGCCTTTGCCGAAATCCTCCCCCCCTTCTAATTTCATTAATTGTGTCACTAGTCAAATACTTTCTGTGGCACACATCAGAGTCAAGTACTTTCTATAGAACAAACTTCATGTCAGGATAGGCAACCAAAATTACTAAACAATGTATGTGTGTTATATTAAACATAGAGGAGGGAGTAAAATGTAGGCAAAGCAATAAACATTTCAGAGCAACTACTTGTCGAATAAGACATGGGCGAGATGACGAATTTTGATTTATTTATTGACTAATACACTTGAAACAAATAGCCTATCCAAAAACTGCAGACATTACTAGTGCCTCCCCCGCGATCAACCCGCCATAAAAAAAATAATGAAACGCAGCCTAACATGATCATTGACAGCTGCCTTGAAGGATACAAATAAAAAATGCTTTCGGCTACTAAGATCAGTGAAATACAGGCTAAACTGACAATGGAGTGAAGAGCAGAAATATTAACTAGCAAGCAAGTCGCAGCAATGAAGAATTGAGTGCGTGCTCGTTCACGGGGGGGGGGGGATTGGGGTCTGGCAGGGTGGAGATTTTCGGCACAACTCCACAATGTGTTAATTGGCTAAAATTGTTCACATAATTGTAATCCAAACGAAACCCTCAAGTACAGTAAATCATGTCGCAGTCACTTACCAAACTCCTTTTTGGACGAGACTTCATAACCAAAATTATCCTATTTACACTGTGTGGTCCATTTGGAAACTAGAGTAAATGTCTCATATCGATGCCTATAGGCCGTTATCAAAAAGATAAATTGGTTTTCAAGGGCAGATTACCTTTGAGATAAGCTATATAGTTCTGCTAGGAAAACAAAATATTTAGTCCAAATTAGGAAAAATATTAAAAAGTAGTTACTCATGTGTTGTAAACAATTTCATCTCATTGACATCAGCACATTTCTCTTTTGCCAGCAGAGTTCCGTCTTTCTTGGGATCTCCTCTTGTCTGTGATGTATAAACAAGTGGTGCAACTAGAAAGGTTGCACAGCCTACTTCGTCTGGAGAGACTGGCAGGACCTCACAAACTCAGACTCAATTTATCTGACGTAATTGTTATTTGTCTGTTTGTCAATGCACAACTGTATTGTAATTATATTATTGCACTTATTTCAAATCATAATTATGTTGTTTACATGCCAATACACTATTAAAATACTAATTAAAACTGTTGAACAGTGTACAGGATGAAAAACAACTCTGCTGAAACGAACACACGTGACGGACCGAGTTGCTTTTCCCAAAAGGTACAGTATGTTTTTAATGTTCAAGTAAGCGGTATTACCTACTATTTACAGCTTATACTTCCCATTCAAATACTGTGTTCCTGTTGTCAACAAATCAGAAGGACAATGACCGGAACCTAGAAAGCAGAACTTCATCAGAGAAAGTTGTTTTCTCTTTCAGTGACGTCTCCAAGTTGACTATCGTACTATCAAAAACCAAACTATTCACTCTTTACAGTTTGGGTTTAGGCTTGATGTCTCATAAGTAAAGGGAGCAGCCATATTTATGTTTCTCTCTCAATGTTATGAAAATATTACTTCTCATATCCTACCACAGGGCGGCGCTCTTGCTCCATTCTGAAGAAAAAAAAACACTGACATACAGCAACACAAAACTGTTCAGTGCAATCCAGATATCCACTTTCTGATGCCTTACCCTGATGCCAAATAAAGAATTTCAAGCCTTTCACATGACATACTCCTGTTTTATTTGTAATGTATTTAACTAATTAATTCAATACTTTATTACAGATGTAGAATGTAATGGGTAACTCGATATCCAATTCATGACTTCAGAGTGCTGAACCTTTTAAATGAGGATTGTGCAATTCAAGAGTGTGCCTTCAATTTATTTCAGGACCGAATTGAAATGAGGTTGACCCCAACCCTGGCTATAATGTTTAATTGAAATGAGGTTGACCCCAACCCTGGCTATAATGTTTAATTGAAATGAGGTTGACCCCAACCCTGGCTATAACGTTTAATTGAAATGAGTTGACCCCAACCCTGGCTATAACGTTTAATTGAAATGAGGTTGACCCCCAACCCTGCCTGTAACGTTTTTATGCTGAGGGAATTCTCTGTACAGCCTATCGTGGTGTAGGGGTACGCCTAACTGAATTACAGTGCCTTCAGGAATTGACTTTTTCCACATTTTGTTCTGTTACAGCCTGAATGTAAAATGGATTACATTTAGATTTTGTGGTACTGGTTTACACACAATATCCCATAATGTCAATGTGGAATTATGTTTTTGTCATTTTTACAGATGAATAAAAAATTGAAAAGCTGAAACGTTTTAAGTCAATTGGTATTCAACCCTTTGTTATTGCAACCCTAAATTAGTTCAGGAGTAAAAACGTGCTTCACATGTTACATAATAAGTTGCATGGACTCACTCTGTGTGCAATAATAGTGTTTAACGTGATTTTTGAATGACTACATCATCTCTGTACCCCACACATACAATTATCTGTAAGGTCGAGCAGTGATTTTCAAGCACTGATTCACCACAAAGACCAGGGAGGTTTTTCATTCCATCGCAAATAAGGGCACCTATTCCAAAACATGCATCCTGTTTGCATAAGGAACTAAATTAAAGCTAAGTACAAGTAAAATTCTTGAGGAAAAACTATACAATTGTCATACTTGAGTAAAAGTAAAGATACCTTAGTAGAAAATGAATCAAATAAAAGTGAAAGTCAACCAGTAAAATACTACTTGAGTAAAAGTCTAAAAGTATTTGGTTTTAAATAATATACTTAAGTATTAAAAGTGAAAGTAACAGTAGAAATAATCTCACATTCATTATTTTAATTATTATATATTTTTTACATTTACGGATAGCCAAGGGCACACTAAGAAATAATTTACAAGTGAATAATTTGTGTTTAGTGAGTCTGCCAGTGTCACGTGTGCTCCCTCTCCGACCTCTAGGTTACCAGGCTGGTCATTATGGTGCACGCCTGTCACCATCCTTACGTGCACCTGCGTGTCGTCAGACTCACCTGGACTCCATCACTTCCCTGATTATCTTCATTATATATGTCACTTCCTTTGGTTCCTTCCCAAGGTGCCATTGTTTCCGTTTCTGGTCCGGGCGTTGTTCGTATTTTTTGTTTTGTATTATGTTCTGTTTATTTGTTAGAACACTCACTCCCTGAACTTGCTTCCCAAATCTCAGCGCATGTCGTTACAGCCAGATAAGAGGCAGAAGGGATGACCAGTGATGTTCTCTTTATGTATGTGAACTGGAACATTTTGTTGTCCTGCTAAGCATTGGAAAAGTAACGAGTACTTTTGGTGTCAGGGTAAATGTATGGAGTAAATTGACATTTTGGAATGTAGTGAAGTAAAAGTTGTCAAAAATATAAATAGGAATGTACAGTACAGATACCCCAAAATAACTACTTGAATTGTACTTTAAAGTATATTTACTTAAGTACTTTACAACACTGCCTTTTTAGCAGGGCAATAACTGAAAAAACAAGGCCAAATATACACTGGGGTTGCTTACCAAGACGACATTGAACGTTCCTGTGGCCTAGTTACATCTTTGACTTAAATTGGCTTGAAAATCTATGGCAAGACTTGAAAATGGCTGTCTAGCAACTGTGCAAAGCTGTTATCAAGGCAAAGGGTGGCTACTTTGAAGAATCTAACATGTAAAATATATCTTGATTTATTTAAATAATTTTTGGTTTCTGCATGACTCCATATATTATTTCATAGGTTTTGATGTCGTCACTATTGTTCTACAATGTAGAAAATAGTAATACAATTTTTTACTTGAATGAGTAGGTCTGTCCTAACTTTGGACTAGTACTGTATATATTTCCACACTGAGGTTGGAATAATATCGTGAAAATGTGAAAATAATTATAATGCCCTTTTTGTAAGAACTGTTTGAAAAAAAACACCTGAAATGTCAAGCTGTTTTGGTGAGATGGAGCTTTAGCTTGCCTGGTGACATAGCGGTATATTTTAAATAGACCATTAATAGAGTTCCAAACTTCTTTGCCAATAACATATAGTTTTCCCCTCCCCACAGAACACTCCCAGACAGTCCTAGTTAAATTATTGCTTGAGAAATTGCTCTTTGCTAAGAAGCTATTTTTGTTTATTTTGTCTATAAATGTATTTAACTGTTACCCAGACCCTCTGACCAGTAATGTACTTAGTTGTTACCCAGAAATTATTTGATATTGAGATTTTTTTTAAAATCTGCGTTGGGGCCTCCCGAGTGGCGCAGTGGTCTAAGGTACTGCATCACAGTGCTAGCTGTGCCACTAGAGATCCTGGTTTGAGTCCAGGCTCTGTTGCAGCCGGCCGCGACCGGGAGACCCATGGGGCGGTGCACAACCGGCCCAGCATCGTCCGGGGTAGGGGTGAGTTTGGCCAGCAGGGATGTCCTTGTCCCATCGCGCTCTAGCAACTCTTGTGGCGGGCTGGGCACATGGACACTGACACAGTCGCCAGGTGTACGGTGTTTCCTCTGACACATTGGTGTGGCTGGCTTCCGGGTTTAGCAGGCATTGTGTCAAGTAGCAGTGCAGCTTGGTTGGGTCGTGTTTCAGAGGACGCACGGCTCCCGACCTTCGCCTCTCCCGAGTCCGTATGGGTGTTGCAGTGATGAGACAAGACTGTAACTACCAATTGGATACCATGAAAAAGGTGTAAAGAAATATCTATATTTAAAAAACGATAGAAATAAAAATATCTGCATTGGGCTTTGTAAGTGTTTGTGTGCGTAAGTTCGCACGTGTACGTGTATATGTGTGAGAGAGAGGTGTGTAAGGCAGAGGCGTCATGCCCATAGGGGGCACAGGGGCACGTGCACTCTCAGATTGGTCCTGTTTTTTGTTGTTTTTGTTTTTGTTTTCCTCTCTCTGTAACACTACTAGCCACTTAGCAATTTTATGAAGTTGGCTTTCGTTCGCCTAAATAGGTTCCCAATCTCCCAACCTCATAACTAGCAACCAAGACACTATTTCAGGCTATCAATCAAGTTAGAGTAGCCAGCATGTCTTACTATCTTAGATGACATGCCTGCTGGCAAGGCTGGTAGACTTCAGAAAAGCAAGTAATAACTAAATGTAGCAGAGATGCATATTTATTTTTCATTAAAAATAAGAACCACCAGTCAGGAGGATGCAGACAGCCAAGAGTTATGCTTAAATATGCAGAAAAATATATATATCTTTTTTTTTACATAGAATTCAGCATAATGATTATGGCTCTAGATAACAGGAGTAAATCTGTTTCAGGTGTTTTAAAAATGAAAAATTGTCCAACTTAACCCCCCTCCGGACCACATATCAGCCATCCACACTTAGAGGTTTACATTTACGAACATGATTGCTGCTATTCAGTTTGCAATGCCTTTGGATGGTCTGTGTGAGCCCCCCTTTGGAACCACTGGAGGCAGTGGATCTGAAAAACCTCTCCTACAGGAACACCCTGCTTGTGTCTTTGGCTTTGGCTTTGGCACAATGCATTGGGATCTCCATGCTTTGTCCATACACCCGTCCTGTACCCAGTTCTCTCCTGGAGTCTCATAAGGTGACGTTGCTTTTTGTCTGTTTTGATAATCCAGCTGTCTAGGCAGCGTTTCTCCCACTGGATTATGGAGGTGTGTAGGTGTAGTAGCAGGGGGCAGGGGTTACCCAGCGGTGTACACGCCCACTCCACCATTGACATTTTAGTCATTTAGCAGGAGCTTCTATCCAAAGCGACTTACAGGAGCAATTAGGGTTAAGTGCCTTGCTCAAGAGCACATTGACAGATTTCACCTAGTTGACTCAAGGATTTGAACCAGCAACCGTTCGGTTACTGGTCCGACACTCTTAACCGCTAGGCTACCTGCCACCAGAGGTCTGGCAGCGTCTTGGGTTGACTCTAGGGAATATTTGTGCTGCGGCAAGTTGGGCATCACCACACACTTTTGTGAGGTTTTATCGCTTGGATGTCACTGCTCCCAGTGTAGCCCACAGTGTGCTACAGCTGGGACAGGTGAAGGTCCCTAGGCAGCGTGCTATGTGCGCAATACCCAGACTGCTGCATTTGCAGGGTCAGGTCTGGGTGGTCTGCCATGGGCCGTTTCATTTAGTATCCGTTGGGTTCGGCTTTGGGCGGGATTCCATTTCCCCATAGTATGTTGTACCAAAGTTGACTGGCTGAAAGAGAACATAAACGTTATCACTACTGTGCCCTGAAGGAAGGAAACGAGGTACAACACCTGTTTGGCCCCGCACTGTCCGTTCCTTGGCTCAGTGAAGAGCGCTATTATATTGAATGAATGAATCCAAGCCTCACGCTTATCACCTGTGGAAGGTGATGGTGTGGTGCGGATTTCATTGGCCTTGCCAGCCGTGATTTTAGTTCCTTCAACAGAAGTCGCGAGAGTGAGACTCTCTATAGTATATTTTACCTCCTTCAGGGAACAGTACTGTAGTTATAGTCATAACATTACGTTTTCCTAATGGCTATGCTGATCGAAGATATTTCTTGTCCCTTGTAACTAGTGTGTGTGGTGTGTCTGTGGTCCCGCACTCCATCTTGCATTCCTAGTTTTAATTGTTTATTTACGTGGCTCTTAGCTGCCTAGTCAAACTCATTTTATCAGCAGTTTAAAGGGAGTTGGCTAGAGAACAACAATGCTGGGTGGGGATCCTAAAGCTTACTACTGTACAAGCTCTATGGAGACGCAAGTTTCGGAGTGTAGCACAGTTTTGCCGTGTCGTTTTTCGTCACAAAAGGGGTGGCTCCTTATAATAGGCTCTGGCATTCAACATACTTTTTTACTAGCTGAAAAGACATGCCATATCATTCCTTCCACAGCCGTGTGGGCAATGTGGTCTCTTGGTTCCTTGATATGATCTATACAATTTGCATTGATAACAAAATATAATCTCAGGGATTGTTCAAACAGTAAACCAAGAATCCACCAAAAAAGCTATTTTGTTTAGAAGTAATAACCAGTGATTACAGGCTATTGTGAAATGGTAGGACTTGTTGTAGCTATGTGCTTTTTTCTCAGTGACTAAAACATGATGATGTTCTATTTTTATCTGATATGGGTATGAATATTCAAGCAGCAATCCAACTGAGATAATGTTTTAGGTTACACCTGGCAAGTGTAAAAATATTAACCAGGGCATATTTTTTTTATTTAAATCTGATTATGTCACATGGATATTTGGGAAGCTAAAAAGGCTAGCTAGTGTGCTGTATTTCTGACCAGGCTAAAACCAGCTAGCCAGGCTGCCAGCTAGCTGCTACCATAGACTTTAAAACCAGTATATATTGATAGCGCTGACGTCATCCACATATTGATTTCGAAAACGCCCGATGACGGAATTATTTAAATTTGATGTGTGCCATTCAGCTGAATCGGGCCGAATGGCACAAAATAATTGCTAAGAATCATGGTGAATGTGTCTGTAACTAGCAAAGGCTTTTTAGTTTTACCTTTATTTAAATAGGCAAGTCAGTTAAGAACAAATTCTTATTTTCTATGACAGCCTAGAAACAGTGGGTTTAACTCCCTGTTCAGGGGTAGAAAGACAGATTTGTACCTTGTCAGGTCGGGGATTTGAACTTCAACGTTCCAGTTTCTAGTCCAAAGCTCTAACTACTAGGCTACCCTGCCGTCGATGTAGTAGTTTTCATCTTGCCTGAGAGCCTCCTCGTAGCCTGCCGGTCCGATATTGGCCTGTGTCAGCACATGGTCCTGTGTGAGGACAAATGTAGTAGTCAGAATGAATCACTATTGAATTAGATAGATTTGTAGCAAACTTTAAAATAATTCACAGTGGGGGTGGAACTTGATCATAATAAACGAAAGTTAGAGCCCAAAATGGTCAGCCTAAACATTTTTTTTTGTTTGGCTGTACTGGCAATTGTAATTTACAGTGAACAAAAATATGAACGCAACATGCAACGATTTCAAAGATTTAACCGAGTTACAGTTCATATAAGGAATATTTCTTTTTTAATGTATTAGGTCCTAATCGATGGATTTCACATGAATGGGAATACAGATATACATCTGTTGGTCAGACACCTTTTTTTTAAAGTTAGGGGCGTGGATCAGAAAACCAGTCAGTATCTGGTGTGACCACCATTTGCCTCATGAAGCGTGACACATCTCCTTTGCATAGAGTTGATCAGGCTGTTGATTGTGGCCTGTGGAATGTTGTCCCACTCCTCTTCAATGGCTGTGCGAAGTTGCTGGATATTGTCAGGAACTGAAACACGTTTTCGTACATGTCAATCCAGAGCATCCCAAACATCAATGATTATGCAGGCCATGAATTGGGACATTGTCAGCTTCCAGGAATTGTGTACAGATCCTTGCAACATGGGGCCGTGCATTATCATGCTGAAACATGAGGTGATGGCAGCGGTATCTCTGTGTATTCAAACTGCCATCGATAAAATACATTATGATTTTGTCCATAGCTTATGCCTGCCCTACCATAACCCCACCGCCCCCACGGGGCACTCTGTTCACAACGTGGACATCAGCAAACCGTTCTCCCTCACAACGCCATTTGCCCGGTACAGTTGAAACAGGATTAATCCGTGAAGAGCACACTTCTCCAACATGCAAGTGGCTATCAAGACCACTTGCATGAGCATTTGCCCAATTAAGTGGGTTACGATGCTGAACAGCAGTCAGGTCCAGACTCTGGTGAGGACGACAAACACGTAGATGAGACGGTTTCTGACAGTTGGTGCAGATATGAATTGATTGTGCAAGGCCACAGTTTCATCAGCTGTCCAGGTGGCTGGTCTCAGACGATCCTGCAGGTGAAGAAGCCTGATGTGGAGGTCCTGGGCTGGTGTGGTTACACATGTTCTGCGGTTGTGAGGCCTGTTGGACGTACTACCAAATTCTCTGAAACGACGTTGGCTTATGGTAGAGAAATTATCATTAAATTCTCGGGCAACAGCTCTGGTGGACATTCCTGCAGTCAGCATGCCAATTGAATGCTCCTTCAAAACTGTGGTACTGTGTTGTGTGATAAAACTGCACATTTTAGAGTGGCCTTTTATTGTCCCCAGCACAAGATGCACCTGTGTAATGATCATGCTGTATAATCAGATTATTGATATGTCACACCTGTCAGATGGATGGATTATCTTGGCAAAGGAGAAATGCTCACTAACAGGGATGTAAACAAATTGGTGCTCAACAACATTTGAGAGAAATACGTTTTTTTTGCGTATGGAACATTTCAGAGATCTTTTATTTCAGCTCATGAAACATGAGACCAAAGCTTTACATGTTGTGTTTGTATTTTTGTTCAGTGTACATAGGTTTCCTAGGGCCGACCAGGGCTTTTAAGCACCTCTAGGTTGCTACGCAGTAACCGACCAGCAGAGCTCATGACATCACGCTCCAGACGGGACTCTGCCGCCTGGTTACTACTAGCAAGGGAAGGCGACACCTCTTTGTTTTTACTAAATGGAAATACAAAATAAAAAACATTGCTATCGCCCCCTTGTGTATGGAAGTGTGACCGGCGAGGATATCATTTTACATTTAAGTCATTTAGCAGACGCTCTTATCCAGAGCGACTTACAAATTGGTGCATTCACCTTATGACATCCAGTGGAACAGTAGTGCATCTAAATCTTTTAAGGGGGGGGTGAGAGGGATTACTTTATCCTATCCTAGGTATTCCTTAAAGAGGTGGGGTTTCAGGTGTCTCCGGAAGGTGGTGATTGACTCCGCTGTCCTGGCGTCGTGAGGGAGATTGTTCCACCATTGGGGGGCCAGAGCAGCGAACAGTTTTGACTGGGCTGAGTAGGAACTGTACTTCCTCAGTGGTAGGGAGGCGAGCAGGCCAGAGGTGGATGAACGCAGTGCCCTTGTTTGGGTGTAGGGCCTGATCAGAGCCTGGAGGTACTGAGGTGCCGTTCCCTTCACAGCTCCGTAGGCAAGCACCATGGTCTTGTAGCGGATGCGAGCTTCAACTGGAAGCCAGTGGAGAGAGCGGAGGAGCGGGGTGACGTGAGAGAACTTGGGAAGGTTGAACACCAGACGGGCTGCGGCGTTCTGGATGAGTTGTAGGGGTTTAATGGCACAGGCAGGGAGCCCAGCCAACAGCGAGTTGCAGTAATCCAGACGGGAGATGACAAGTGCCTGGATTAGGACCTGCGCCGCTTCCTGTGTGAGGCAGGGTCGTACTCTGCGGATGTTGTAGAGCATGAACCTACAGGAACGGGCCACCGCCTTGATGTTAGTTGAGAACGACAGGGTGTTGTCCAGGATCACGCCAAGGTTCTTAGCGCTCTGGGAGGAGGACACGATGGAGTTGTCAACCGTGATGGCGAGATCATGGAACGGGCAGTCCTTCCCCGGGAGGAAGAGCAGCTCCGTCTTGCCGAGGTTCAGCTTGAGGTGGTGATCCGTCATCCACACTGATATGTCTGCCAGACATGCAGAGATGCGATTCGCCACCTGGTCATCAGAGGGGGAAAGGAGAAGATTAATTGTGTGTCGTCTGCATAGCAATGATAGGAGAGACCATGTGAGGTTATGACAGAGCCAAGTGACTTGGTGTATAGCGAGAATAGGAGAGGGCCTAGAACAGAGCCCTGGGGGACACCAGTGGTGAGAGCGCGTGGTGAGGAGACAGATTCTCGCCACGCCACCTGGTAGGAGCGACCTGTCAGGTAGGACGCAATCCAAGCATGGGCCGCGCCGGAGATGCCCAACTCGGAGAGGGTGGAGAGGAGGATCTGATGGTTCACAGTATCGAAGGCAGCCGATAGGTCTAGAAGGATGAGAGCAGAGGAGAGAGAGTTAGCTTTAGCAGTGCGGAGTGCCTCCGTGATACAGAGAAGAGCAGTCTCAGTTGAATGACTAGTCTTGAAACCTGACTGATTTGGATCAAGAAGGTCATTCTGAGAGAGATAGCGGGAGAGCTGGCCAAGGACAGCACGTTCAAGAGTTTTGGAGAGAAAAGAAAGAAGGGATACTGGTCTGTAGTTGTTGACATCGGAGGGATCGAGTGTAGGTTTTTTCAGAAGGGGTGCAACTCTCGCTCTCTTGAAGACGGGAGGGACGTAGCCAGCGGTCAGGGATGAGTTGATGAGCGAGGTGAGGTAAGGGAGAAGGTCACCGGAAATGGTCTGGAGAAGAGAGGAGGGGATAGCGGGCAGGTTGTTGGGCGGCCGGCCGTCACAAGACGCGATATGTCATCTGGAGAGAGAGGGGAGAAAGAGGTCAGAGCACAGGGTAGGGCAGTGTGAGCAGAACCAGCGGTGTCGTTTGACTTAGCAAACGAGGATCGGATGTCGTCGACCTTCTTTTCAAAATGGTTGACGAAGTCATCTGCAGAGAGGGAGGAGGGGGGGATTCAGGAGGGAGGAGAAGGTGGCAAAGAGCTTCCTAGGGTTAGAGGCAGATGCTTGGAATTTAGAGTGGTAGAAAGTGGCTTTAGCAGCAGAGACAGAGGAGGAAAATGTAGAGAGGAGGGAGTGAAAGGATGCCAGGTCCGCAGGGAGGTGAGTTTTCCTCCATTTCCGCTCGGCTGCCCGGAGCCCTGTTCTGTGAGCTCGCAATGAGTCGTCGAGCCACGGAGCGGGAGGGGAGGACCGAGCCGGCCTGGAGGATAGGGGACATAGAGAGTCAAAGGATGCAGAAAGGGAGGAGAGGAGGGTTGAGGAGGCAGAATCAGGAGATAGGTTGGAGAAGGTTTGAGCAGAGGGAAGAGATGATAGGATGGAAGAGGAGAGAGTAGCGGGGAGAGAGAGCGAAGGTTGGGACGGCGCGATACCATCCGAGTAGGGGCAGTGTGGGAAGTGTTGGATGAGAGCGAGAGGGAAAAGGATACAAGGTAGTGGTCGGAGACTTGGAGGGAGTTGCAATGAGGTTAGTGGAAGACAGCATCTAGTAAAGATGAGGTCGAGCGTATTGCCTGCCTTGTGAGTAGGGGGAAGGTGAGAGGGTGAGGTCAAAGAGGAGAGGAGTGGAAAGAAGGAGGCAGAGAGGAATGAGTCAAAGGTAGACGTGGGGAGGTTAAAGTCGCCCAGAACTGTGAGAGGTGAGCCGTCCTCAGGAAAGGAGCTTATCAAGGCATCAAGCTCATTGATGAACTCTCCGAGGGAACCTGGAGGGCGATAAATGATAAGGATGTTAAGCTTGAAAGGGCTGGTAACTGTGACAGCATGGAATTCAAAGGAGGCGATAGACAGATGGGTAAGGGGAGAAAGAGAGAATGACCACTTGGGAGAGATGAGGATCCCGGTGCCACCACCCCGCTGACCAGAAGCTCTCGGGGTGTGCGAGAACACGTGGGCGGACGAAGAGAGAGCAGTAGGAGTAGCGGTGTTGTCTGTGGTGATCCATGTTTCCGTCAGTGCCAAGAAGTCGAGGGACTGGAGGGAGGCATAGGCTGAGATGAACTCTGCCTTGTTGGCCGCAGATCGGCAGTTCCAGAGGCTACCGGAGACCTGGAACTCCACGTGGGTCGTGCGCGCTGGGACCACCAGATTAGGGTGGCCGCGGCCACGCGGTGTGGAGCGTTTGTATGGTCTGTGCAGAGAGGAGAGAACAGGGATAGACAGACACATAGTTGACAGGCTAGAGAAGAGGCTACGCTAATGCAAAGGAGATTGGAATGACAAGTGGACTACACGTCTCGGATGTTCAGAAAGTTAAGCTTACGTAGCAAGAATCTAATTGACTAAAATGATTAAAATGATACAGTACTGCTGAGGTAGGCTAGCTGGCAGTGGCTGCGTTGTTGACTTTGTAGGCTAGCTGGCAGTGGCTGCGTTGTTGACACTACACTAATCAAGTCGTTCCGTTGAGTGTAAAGTTTCTACAATGCTGCTATTCGGGGGCTAGCTGGCTAGCTAGCAGTGTTGATTACGTTACGTTGCATTAAAAGAACGACAATAGCTGGCTAGCTAACCTAGAAAATCGCTCTAGACTACACAATTATCTTTGAAACAAAGACGGCTATGTAGCTAGCTATGTATGCTTGCTTCAAGGCAAGTAACACTGAAACATGCATGAGAGCACTAACTGTTCTGGATGACTGTGTGATCACACTCTCCGCAGCCAATGTGAGTAAGACCTTTAAACAGGTCAACATTCACAAGCCTGCTGGGCAAGACGGATTAACAGGACGTATACTCCGAGCATGAGCTGACCAACTGGCAAGTGTCTTCACTGACACTTTCAACCTCTCCCTGTCTGAGTCTGTAATACCAACATGTTTCAAGCAGACCACCTTAGTCCCAGTGCCCAAGAACACTAAGGTAACCTGCCTAAATGACTACCAACCCGTAGAACTCACGTCTGTAGCCATGAAGTGCTTTGAAAGGCTGGTCATGGCTCAGATCAACACCATTATCCCAGAAACCCTAGACCCACTCCAATTTGCATACCGTCCCAACAGATCCACAATTGATGCAATCTCTATTGCACTCCACACTGCCCTTTCACACCTTGACAAAAGGAACACCTATGTGAGAATGCTATTCATTGACTACAGCTCAGCGTTCAACACCACACCCTCAAAACTCATCACTAAGCTTAGGACCCTGGTACTAAACAGCTCCATCTGCAACTGGATCCTAGACTTCCTGACGGGCCGCCCCAGGTGGTAAGGGTAAGTAACAACACATCCGCCACGCTGATCCTCAATACAGAGGCCCCTCAGTGGTGCGTGTTCAGTCCCCTCCTGTACTCATTTACATTTACATTTAAGTCATTTAGCAGACGCTCTTATCCAGAGCGACTTACAAATTGGTGCATTCACCTTATGACCTCCAGTGGAACAGTAGTGCATCTAAATCTTTTCAGGGGGAGGGGGGGTGAGAGGGATTACTTTATCCTATCCTAGGTATTCCTTAAAGAGGTGGGGTTTCAGGTGTCTCCGGAAGGTGGTGATTGACTCCGCTGTCCTGGCGTCGTGAGGGAGTTTGTTCCACCATTGGGGGGCCAGAGCAGCGAACAGTTTTGACTGGGCTGAGCGGGAACTGTACTTCCTCAGTGGTAGGGAGGCGAGCAGGCCAGAGGTGGATGAACGCAGTGCCCTTGTTTGGGTGTAGGGCCTGATCAGAGCCTGGAGGTACTGAGGTGCCGTTCCCCTCACAGCTCCGTAGGCAAGCACCATGGTCTTGTAGCGGATGCGAGCTTCAACTGGAAGCCAGTGGAGGGAGCGGAGGAGCGGGGTGACGTGAGAGAACTTGGGAAGGTTGAACACCAGACGGGCTGCGGCGTTCTGGATGAGTTGTAGGGGTTTAATGGCACAGGCAGGGAGCCCAGCCAACAGCGAGTTGCAGTAATCCAGACGGGAGATGACAAGTGCCTGGATTAGGACCTGCGCCGCTTCCTGTGTGAGGCAGGGTCGTACTCTGCGGATGTTGTAGAGCATGAACCTACAGGAACGGGCCACCGCCTTGATGTTAGTTGAGAACGACAGGGTGTTGTCCAGGATCACGCCAAGGTTCTTAGCGCTCTGGGAGGAGGACACAATGGAGTTGTCAACCGTGATGGCGAGATCATGGAACGGGCAGTCCTTCCCCGGTAGGAAGAGCAGCTCCGTCTTGCCGAGGTTCAGCTTGAGGTGGTGATCCGTCATCCACACGGATATGTCTGCAAGACATGCAGAGATGCGATTCGCCACCTGGTCATCAGAAGGGGGAAAGGAGAAGATTAATTGTGTGTCGTCTGCATAGCAATGATAGGAGAGACCATGTGAGGTTGTGACAGAGCCAAGTGACTTGGTGTATAGCGAGAATAGGAGAGGGCCTAGAACAGAGCCCTGGGGGACACCAGTGGTGAGAGCACGTGGTGTGGAGACGGATTCTCGCCACGCCACCTGGTAGGAGCGACCTGTCAGGTAGGACGCAATCCAAGCGTGGGCCGCGCCGGAGATGCCCAACTCGGAGAGGGTGGAGAGGAGGATCTGATGGTTCACAGTATCGAAGGCAGCCGATAGGTCTAGAAGGATGAGAGCAGAGGAGAGAGAGTTAGCTTTAGCAGTGCGGAGCGCCTCCGTGATACAGAGAAGAGCAGTCTCAGTTGAATGACTAGTCTTGAAACCTGACTGATTTGGATCAAGAAGGTCATTCTGAGAGAGATAGCGGGAGAGCTGGCCAAGGACGGCACGTTCAAGAGTTTTGGAGAGAAAAGAAAGAAGGGATACTGGTCTGTAGTTGTTGACATCGGAGGGATCGAGTGTAGGTTTTTTCAGAAGGGGTGCAACTCTCGCTCTCTTGAAGACGGAAGGGACGTAGCCAGCGGTCAGGGATGAGTTGATGAGCGAGGTGAGGTAAGGGAGAAGGTCTCCGGAAATGGTCTGGAGAAGAGAGGAGGGGATAGGGTCAAGCGGGCAGGTTGTTGGGCGGCCGGCCGTCACAAGACGCGAGATTTCATCTGGAGAGAGAGGGGAGAAAGAGGTCAGAGCACAGGGTAGGGCAGTGTGAGCAGAACCAGCGGTGTCGTTTGACTTAGCAAACGAGGATCGGATGTCGTCGACCTTCTTTTCAAAATGGTTGACGAAGTCATCTGCAGAGAGGGAGGAGGGGGAGGGGAGGAGGATTCAGGAGGGAGGAGAAGGTTGCAAAGAGCTTCCTAGGGTTAGAGGCAGATGCTTGGAATTTAGAGTGGTAGAAAGTGGCTTTAGCAGCAGAGAGAGAAGAGGAAAATGTAGAGAGGAGGGAGTGAAAGGATGTCAGGTCCGCAGGAGGCGAGTTTTCCTCCATTTCCACTCGGCTGCCCGGAGCCCTGTTCTGTGAGCTCGCAATGAGTCGTCCCGAGCCACGGAGCGGGAGGGGAGGACCGAGCCGGCCTGGAGGATAGGGGACATAGAGAGTCAAAGGATGCAGAAAGGGAGGAGAGGAGGGTTGAGGAGGCAGAATCAGGAGATAGGTTGGAGAAGGTTTGAGCAGAGGGAAGAGATGATAGGATGGAAGAGGAGAGAGTAGCGGGGGAGAGAGAGCGAAGGTTGGGACGGCGCGATACCATCCGAGTAGGGGCAGTGTGGGAAGTGTTGGATGAGAGCGAGAGGGAAAAGGATACAAGGTAGTGGTCGGAGACTTGGAGGGAGTTGCAACGAGGTTAGTGGAAGAACAGCATCTAGTAAAGATGAGGTCGAGCGTATTTCCTGCCTTGTGAGTAGGGGGAAGGTGAGAGGGTGAGGTCAAAAGAGGAGAGGAGTGGAAAGAAGGAGGCAGAGAGGAATGAGTCAAAGGTAGGCGTGGGGAGGTTAAAGTCGCCCAGAACTGTGAGAGGTGAGCCGTCCTCAGGAAAGGAGCTTATCAAGGCATCAAGCTCATTGATGAACTCTCCGAGGGAACCTGGAGGGCGATAAATGATAAGGATGTTAAGCTTGAAAGGGCTGGTAACTGTGACAGCATGGAATTCAAAGGAGGCGATAGACAGATGGGTGAGGGGAGAAAGAGAGAATGACCACTTGGGAGAGATGAGGATCCCGGTGCCACCACCCCGCTGACCAGAAGCTCTCGGGTGTGCGAGAACACGTGGGCAGACGAAGAGAGCAGTAGGAGTAGCAGTGTTGTCTGTGGTGATCCATGTTTCCGTCAGTGCCAAGAAGTCGAGGGACTGGAGGGAGACATAGGCGGAGATGAACTCTGCCTTGTTGGCCGCAGATCGGCAGTTCCAGAGGCTACCGGAGACCTGGAACTCCACGTGGGTCGTGCGCGCTGGGACCACCAGATTAGGGTGGCCGCGGCCACGCGGTGTGGAACGTTTGTATGGTCTGTGCAGAGAGGAGAGAACAGGGATAGACAGACACATAGTTGACAGGCTACACAAGAGGCTACGCTAATGCAAAGGAGATTGGAATGACAAGTGGACTACACGTCACGAGTGTTCAGAAAGTTAAGCTTACGTAGCAAGAATCTTATTGACTAAAATGATTAAAATGATACAGTACTGCTGAAGTAGGCTAGCTGGCAGAGGCTGCGTTGTTGACTATGTAGGCTAGCTGGCATTGGCTGCGTTGTTGACACTACACTAATCAAGTCGTTCCGTTGAGTGTAATAGTTTCTACTGTGCTGCTATTCGGGGCTAGCTGGCTAGCTAGCAGTGTTGATTACGTTACGTTGCGTTAAAAGAACGACAATAGCTGGCTAGCTAACCTAGGAAATCGCTCTAGACTACACAATTATCTTTGATACAAAGACGGCTATGTAGCTAGCTATGTAGCTAGCTACGATCAAACAAATCAAGCCGTTGTACTGTAATGAAATGAAATGAAAAATGTGATACTACCTGTGGAGCGAGCGAAATGCGACCGGATTGTTGAGTGCAGAAGTTCTGTTCGGTAGACGTTGGCTAGCTGTTGGCTAGCTAGCAGAGTCTCCTATGTTAAGGACGACATAAAACTACACACTCTTAACTACACAATTATCTTGGGTACGAAGACAGCAAAGACAACTATGTAGCTAGCTAACACTACACTAATCAAGTCGTTCAGTTGAGTGTAATAGTTGTGCTGCTAATCGGTAGACGGTGGACTAGCTAACGGTGGACGTTAGCTAGCTGGCTAGCTGCAGGGCAGTGTAGACTGCGTTAGGATGACGAAATACGATAATTACGCAATTATCTATGATACAAAGACGGCTATGTAGCTAGCTAAGAAGAAATTGCTAAGATTAGACAAATCAAACCGTTGTACTATAATGAAATGTAATGAAATGTAATACTACCTGCGGACCGAGTGCAGATGCGACCGCTCGCTCCAACCCGGAACTCCCTGTTCACTCATGACTGCACGGTCAGGCACAACTCCGACATTATCATTAAGTTAGCTGATGACACAACAGTGATAGGCCTGATCACTGACAACAATGAGACAGCCTATAGGGAGGTCAAAGACCTGAACGTGTGGTGCAAGGACGACAACCTCTCCCTCAACGTGATCAAGACAAATGAGATGCTTGTGGACTACAGGAAAAAGAGGACCAAGCACGCCCCCATTCTCATCGACGGGGCTGTAGTGGAGCAGGTTGAGAGCTTCAAGTTCCTTGGCGTCCACATCACCAACAAACTAACATGGTCCAAGCACACCAAGACAGTCATGAAGAGGGCACGATTTTACAGCTGCACCATCACTGCCTTGTATGGCAACTGCTCGGCCTCCGACCACAAGGCACTACAGAGGGTAGTGCGTACGGCCCAGTACGGCCCACATCACCAGGGCCAAGCTTCCTCCCATCCAGGACCTCTATACTAGACGGTGTATGAGGAAGGCCCTAAAAATTGTCAAAGACTACAACCACCCTAGTCATAGACTGTTCTCCCTGCTACCGGACAGCAAGCGGTACTGGAGCGCCAAGTCTAGGTCCAAGAGGCCACTAAATCTAAACAGCTTCTACTCCCAAGCCATAAGACTCCTGAACAGCTAATCAATGGCTACCCAGACTATTTGCCCCCCCCCCCCCCCCCACACACACACACTGCTACTACTCTCCATTATATCTCAGCATAGCCTCTTTATCTATGCATAGCAACTTGTACATAATTATCTCAATTACCTCGACACCTGTGCCCCCGCACATTAACACATTGACTCTGTACTGGTACCCCCTGTATATAGCCACGCTATTGTTATTCACTGCTGCTCTTAATTATTTGTTTTTCTTATCTTACTTTTTTCTTACTTTTTATTTTTAGGTATTTTCTTAAAACTACATAGTTGGTTAAGGGCTTGTAAGTAAGCTGTAAGGTCTACACCTGTAGTTTTCGGCGCATGTGACAAATAAGATTGGATTTGAATGTTTATCATTTTAAACTAAGAAAAGAGACCCTTAATCTTAGACTTGAGACCACACAGACACTACACTGAATACCAGGCTAATGATTGCTTTGCAATGTTTGCAGTTAGCCACTGATTCCTTTCAAACCACTTATTATTCAATTTGCGATTTCCAACTTGTTGTGTAATGTTTATGTCCAATGGCCGATGAGCACAATACATTTTATCTATAATTTCTCTTCATATGACAAGGATTAGAAAGGATTTTCCAGTAGATTGTCGACTTGACTCATGATGATGACTGCTACCTAAGATTTTGAAAGTATGATGATGACATCTGTAGATATAATGTGAATAATGTTCTCTAATGTGATTTGACGTCATTTTATCTGTGTCCAATGACCTTGAGCCCTCTTGGATGGACACTTCTAATGTAATTCTATGGCAGCACCCAAGGGGTTTGAATTTTCTAGCTCTAACCTTAGACTTGGCAGTAAAGTAGTGTCCCCATAAGTGACACAACACTGAGCCAATCACTGCACAACATTTCCTGGCGGCTTGCCCCACCACCACAGAAAGCACTGAGCTAGGCGGAAACACCTGCCTTTTGCAGCTGCCTTTCTTAAGAAAACAAAATGAGACCATGTTTGCTTTATTAACTCAATTACATATTTTTTTTACATCATTTTCAAACTTCTATGTGACACGTGCCAAAATAACATGCAAAACGGGAAAGCCCAAAACAAAAACAAAAATATTGTTATTACTATTATTTGCATGTGGAGCTCTGCCCCATCTGCCCTGAATGACGGGTCACAACTGGACATAATGCATACACTATGACATCAGTTAGACATCAGTTTGGCACATGTGAATATGTAGTCTTACAGCTAGTCCCAATGTAATGTGACAACGTTATCTAGTCCACTCTACATCACCATGTAAGAGCCAAGTTGTGCTTGATTGGATACATGTGGTCGGAGGCGTCGTATGTTTGACGCAATTGCCAACACAATTGTGTAGTCTCCGGAGGCAAGCAGAGGCCAAATTGAGCTCCATACCACATCACCGTTTGCCTCTCAAATGTAACAATTCGGAGGGCTTAGTATAGCTCTGCATTGACATGATTGGTTGATGGTAGGTGGGGGCGGGAGGTCCTCTATAAACACAAACTCTCTTCCATGACAACAGATCTGCACTGCTCCATGAAACGCAAGAAGTATGAATGCCCTTACGTCTGCAGAGGCCGTATCACCATAAATACTGCACGGCCAATGCAAACGGCGAAATGACCATACAGCGCCTTTGAGAAAAGCTACCAGTCGTTAACAGGTATAGGTGGCTAATGTAGAATACACCTACGCCTGATAGGAGGTCTCCGTTACCGCGTCAGGCAACTTGAACATTATACCGGTTGTCAGGATCACGTTCCTTTATCGAATTATTTATTGATCTCTCACACACACACACACACACTCTCTATCTCTCTCTCTCTCTCTCCTGGTCTCGCTCTCTTTCGCCGTAGGTGCCTACCTCTCCTCATCATCTTGCCAAGCGCGCGAGAGTTGTGCGTAAAAAAAGTAGCGCTGGGTGTCTGTCGCCGCTTATTGAATTACATCACGCTTCGGAGTTCCTCTCCGGGAGCACCAGCTCAAACAGCCCTGTCCCTTCATCCTCTTTGTCCCCACTTAAGCCAACGTCCACAGACCAACGCCGACTTTGAGAGGAAGTTTCACCGCCAGTGCTGGCGGCGCCAAACGATTGAGGATTGTCGGTGGAGGCGAAACGGAATAAAACATTCTTCCTAAAAAAAAACAGAAACGGGTAAAACCTTCAAGGTAAGACCCGTTTGTTTGTTTACTTTTGGTGAACTCCGAGTACGCGCTGTTTGTTGCAGTGGACAGGTGTTCTCCGGTTATTCGTCGCGGGTTTGGAGAAGCCCAACAGGCACCAACGGGTCCTGCTGGTTGGGATAATGGAGATTGGCTAATGTAGAATTAACGGGTAGGCAATAGGCATTTTGTCGTACTGACGTTGTTTAGCTTTTGCATGTTAAATGTTCGAGTTAATTAGGTAACGGGATTTCACAGTTTATGCAGAGGTTGATTCTGAGAAAGGGTGCACTTGCAGCATACTTTCAGTCGTAAATCCTATTACCAATTCATTCATCTCCCTGTAACTTTGACCGTGATACACACACACAGTGGCGTGTATTCATGGATCCAAAGGAAAGCCAATCAAAATACATACAATTATTGTATCTTTCGTCTCTCTGTGTTTCATAATTGGCCTAAAATTCACAAGAGGCTGAATGTATCTCTCATCTTGGATTTTGGTGTCATTCCTATCAAATCCCATTGAGAGCATACATCATAGACAAAATACACATTATTTGTGGTATCTCATTGTGTTGTTGTCCTTTGGTGGCTAACTAGCTAGATAAAAGTGTCCTTTTCCTAAATTAGCCATGGATGGAGATAGGGATTTGGACTTGTGGATTTACTTAAATCTCCATATAGGCCAATGATTATAATGGCGATTCTAATCCAACCATTAATTCATACGTTGTTGTGCCCCTGGGCTGAGAGGGTGGAAGTTCAATTTGTAGCTAGATGCAGAAGCCTAATGTTAACTAACTATCATTGGCCATTACTGTAATGTAAGTTAAGCTAGCGAGCAAGCATTTTAGACAGGTAGCCTAGGACAACAAAAAATAATAGCGTGTACTGTATGACAGAGTGATAGACCATTTCATCAACATGAAAGAGAGGGGGATGGCATTGGCATTTCTCTACAAGTAGGGTGAGTCAACATGTTTTTCTACTTGCACGAAAGCGCACGTACGCACGCTCGCACGCACACACACACACACACACACACACACACACACACACACACACACACAAATCAGAACCATGGACAGCAACATCATATTTAGCTTACGTTGATTGGACTAAATAGTTTTTGGTATCTTTTTCGTTGTCACTGTATTAGACTAAGCGTCTGGGATTTATTTGATGATGTTGAAATGGTGCTGGAATAGTGGAGGCAGCTCCTGTTTCCTTTGCGACTTGCTGTAACTCTCTGTGGTTCTCAATCAATAGTTGTTTAGTGGTCTGAAAATGTCGGAAACATTAACTTGCTTTTCCATGCTGTAATTCATGTAACTGTCTGTTACTGGACATGCAATATGCTTTGTGGACTTCACTGGACAGAGGTTGTTATACAGTTTTGTGATGAAACAAAGCTGTGGTTGCATTTATGTAGGCCACTGTGTCTTCATATTGTCTCGGTCTTTAGGCCTATAATATATATCACGGTCGCAAGGCATATGAACTAACAGGTTATAGAGCAAACAACACAATTTTCACAAAATTGCTTTTTTTTGTGGGGGGGGGGGCTTGGCTTCCCCAGTGATTTTATCCATGCACACACACACGCACACACGCACACACACACAGACACGCGCGCACACGCACGCACACACACACACACACACACTAAACGAGAGTATTGAAAACCAATTAAGCTGCATAGCTGCCTGCTGCTGTCCACTCATCCATTTTCCGCTGTTGCTCAGTCATTTAAGTTTTTTTAATGGCTCAATTCTCCATGCAATTGATTCTCCCTCTGGACTCAAAAAGCGGATACATTTTTCCTCATTACCCGGCTATTAGGCGACTATTTTCCAAAGTTTTCCTGGTGTTTTAGAATGTTTCCCTTGTAAATGTGGGTTCAATTTTTTATGATAAATTAAGACTAACAGACATGGTTGTATCACTTGTTGAGAAACTTTAAAAGCTGGTGGATACTGCAAATGTTCAGAACATGTCGATATTAGAGGTCGACCGATTATGATTTTTCAACACCGATAACGATTATTGGAGGACCAAAAAAGCTGATACTAATTAATCGGCCGATTTTTAAAAATGTAATTTGTAATAATGACAATTACAACAATACTGAATTAACACTTATTTTAACTTAATATAATACATCAATAAAATCAATTTAGCCTCAAGTAAATAATGAAACATGTTCAATTTGGTTTAAATAATGCAAAAACAAAGTGTTGGAGAAGAAAGTAAAAGTGCAATATGTGCTATGTAAGAAAGCTAACATTTCAGTTCCTTGCTCAGAACATGAGACCATATGAAAGCTGGTGGTTACTTTTAACATGAGTCTTCAATATTCCCAGGTAAGAAGTTTTAGGTTGTAGTTATTATAGGAATTATAGGACTATTTCCCTCTATACCATTTGTATTTCATTAACCTTTGACTATTGGATGTTCTTATAGGCACTTTAGTATTGCCAGTGTAACAGTATAGCTTCCGTCGCTCTCCTCGCTCCTCCCTGGGCTCGAACCAGGAACACAATGACAACAGCCACCCTCGAAGCAGCGTTACCCATGCAGAGCAAGGGGAACAACCACTGCAAGGCTCAGAGTGAGTGACGTTTGAAACGCTTTTAGCGCGCGCTAACTAGCTAGCCATTTCACTTCGGTTACAGCCTCATCTCGGGAGTTGATAGGCTTGAAGTCATAAACAGCGCAATGCTGGACGCACATCGAAGAGCTGCTGGCAAAACGCATGAAAGTGCTGTTTGAATGAATGTTTACGTGCCTGCTTCTGCCTACCACCACTCAGTCAGATACTTAGATACTTGTGTGCTTGTATGCTCAGTCAGATTATATGCAACGCAGGACACGCTAGATAATATCTAGTAATATCATCAACCATGTGTAGTTAACTAGTGATTGATTGTTTTTTATAAGATAAGTTTAATGCTAGCTGCAAACTTACCTTGCATTCGCGTAACAGGCAGTCTGTGGAGTGCAATGAGAGAGAGGCAGGTCTTTATTGCGTTGGACTAGTTAACTGTAAGGTGCAAGATTGGATCCCCCGAGCTGACAAGGTGAAAATCTGTCGTTCTGCCCCTGAACGAGGTAGTTAACCCACCGATCCTAGGCCGTCATTGAAAATATGAATGTGTTCTTAACTGACTTGCCTAGTTAAATAAAGGTATAAAAAATAAAAATGTTTTCTTAAATCGGCAAAACGGCGCCCAAAAATACCGATTTCCGATTCTTATGAAAACTTGAAATCGGCCCTAATTAATCGGCCATTCCGATTAATCGGTCGACCTCTAGTCGATATATGTGCCTTTGTTTCTCCCAAGGGGTGCTTTCTCATTAACGTTTAATGAAGCAACTCACAATAATGTCAGAGGTTTTTGCAGTTATTACTATTTCTATGCTGAAATGTTTGCCTCTTCTTCTAACGTGCATAAAACGGGCATGGCCGTGCGCCACTCCCCATTTGTTGATGTCCATTTCTCCACTCTTTCAATCTCACTCATGAGAACTTGGGAGCACTCTGCCTCTGTGAGTGTGTGTCCCCGCAGGTGTGTGTGTGTGTGCCCATCCCATTCCCCCCTTCGCTTTCACATCAGTTTATGTGATCTGTGACTGGCCTATTATTACAGAAGCTCATCGATGATTCTTACCTGTCTGTAATTTACACAAACCTATGTGGGAGGGCCTCCTCCTCATTTACATAGAAAATGCTCCATTACTTCCTGTCAATTTCACAGGCTGCACCTGCTGGCTTTGTCTGCACTGTCAAGGTCTTCTCTTCTTTCTACCCCTCCTTTCATTTGTTACAAACGTCACAACGAAATGCCCCTCGTTAAATGGCTCTGGATTTGGACCCAACTCATTTCTTCCTAATCATCATCACATCTTGTATATAGCCTGGGCACCAGCCTGAGCTATCATTACACTCCTTGTCATTACATGTTTGTCATGACACCGAGTACAAAGGAGTGGAATGTTAGGAAAACAGGGTCTGGATATCAGGCCATGTCTTATAAGCCCTAAGTTGCATCCAATAAAAGGACCACTCTGGATCCTTCTCAGTAAAGGTCAATCGCAGTCTTTACTTCACAATAATGTTGAAGTAAAGATTTCTGTCAACTAATATCAACACATATTTAGTTTTGGGTAAAAACATTCTGCCTTTTGTAAGCAGTATGAAGGAAGCTACTCTGAAAATATAGTTTACCAATACTCTGAGTCTGAATGAGTCCTTACACAGGTGTACCTTGTGATGGGGGGGACAATAAAAGGCCCCTCTTAAATGTGCAGTTTTGTCACAACACTATGCCACAGATGTCTCAAGTTTTGAGAGAGCGTGCAATTGGCATGCTGACTGCAGGGATGTCCACCAGAGCTGTTGCCAGAGCATTTAATGTTCATTTCTCTACCATGAGCCGCCTCAGCATCATTTTAGAGAATTTGGGAGTACATCCAACCAGCCTCACAACCGCAGACCACGTGTATGGCGTTGCGTGGGTGAGCAGTTTGCTGATGTCAATGTTATGAACAGAGTGCCCCATGGTGGTGGTGGGGTTATGATATGGGCAGACATAAGCTATGGACAACGACCACAATTACATTTTATTAATGGCAATTTGAATACACAGAGATACCGTGATGAGTTCTTGAGTCCATTGTCATGTCATTCATCCGCCACCATCACCTCATGTTTCAGCATGATAATGCACGGCCCCATATCGCAAGGATCTGTACACAATTCCTGGAAGCTGAAAATGTCCCAGTTCTTCCCTGGCCTGCATACTCACCAGACATGTCATCCATTGACCATGTTTGGGATGCTCTGGATTGATGTGTACGAAAGCGTGTTCAAGTTCAGGCCAATATCCAGCAACTTCGCACGCCATTGAAGCAGAGCGGGACAACATTCCACAGGCCACAATCAACAGCCTGATCAACTCTATGTGAAGGAGATGTGTCGCTCTGCATGAGGCAAATGGTGGTCACACCAGGTACTGACTGGTTTTCTGATCCACGCACCTACTGTTTTGAACAGTATCTGTGACCAAGATGCATGTCTGTATTCCTAGTTATGTGAAATCCATAGATTAGGCCCTAATGTCTTTATTTTTAATTGATTGATTTCCTAATATGAACTGTAAATCTTTAGAATTGTTGCATGTTGCAGTTATATTTTTGTTCAGTATACATAGAGCTATGACTATATGGAACTCTATTACACATTAAGTAACTCATGCAAGCAGTAAAATCATATTGGAAAAAAAACAGATTAAAAAATACAACTTCTGGAACAGCGGGGACTGTGAAGACACACACACACACACACACACACACACACACGATAAGATGCACATTGTTTTGTAGATATGTGGTAGTAGAGTAGGGGCCTGAGTGCAAACACTTAAAGAGTTGTGAAATGTAATGTTTTTAATTGTATATAACTGAATTAATTTTGCTGGACCCCAGGAAGAGTACTAGTGGGGATCCATAACAAATACAAAACAAGACTGCTAAATAGCTAATCAAATGTATTGACCAATTTTTGCACTAACTCTCTGGCACACTCTAACACTAACATCCCAACACACTACATACTGTATGCCAGCACACACACACACAGCATGCACACTGACAACACACACATTTTATTTGAAAAGTAATTAAATTACAAATTGAACTTCATATAGTTCACCTATTCCCCAACAATGTCTGTAATTTGAAGAAACATTGCCTTGTGCCTTGAAATTCCATTACCAAAAATCCACTTATCTTTTTTAAAGGTGTGTTGCAGTCCCACTTCTTTTGTATTATTTTTAGGCTTTTATTGAGAGTTAGCAAAACGCTGGAAAGACAGCAAGGGAGAGTCAAAGGGCAGTGGGTCAGATTCGAACATATGCCGACTCAGGCACACGTGTGTCGGGGTCAGCGGCTGCAACCACTGAACCACACAGGCCCCAGGTAACCCACATATCATTAAGACATTTTCTAATTTCTCTCCCTCATGAAGACGAGGTATAATGAAAGTTAAGTAAAGATGGGCCTACCAATTAGTTATATTTTTACTTCGATCAATTTGGTTTCTTAATTATTAAGCGTAATTTGGACCGACCTTCATTTGGCACAAAAATAGATTGACGTCCATGACTAGTTCAGACATCTATGTTTCACAGGTTTGGACAGCACAGCACAGTAGAGCACATTCGAGTAGAGTACAGTAAATAAAAGAAAAGTAAAGTACAGTCCTGTGCAGTACACAGTAGAGCACACTAAATAATGTACTGTGCTGAACTATACTTTTTTAAATGGAACCTTTTATTTAACTAGGCAAGTCAGTTAAGATTAAGAACAAATCATTATTTACAATGACGGCCTACCAAAAGGCCTCCTGCGGGGACGGGGCTGGGATAAAACAAAATTAAATACAGTACAAAACACACACCACGACAAGAGGTCTAAGACAACAACATAGCATGGCAGCAGCACAACATGGCAGCAGCACAACATGGTAGCAGCACAAAACATGGTACAAACATTATTGGGCACAGACAACAGCACAAAGCAAGAAGCTAGAGACAACAATACATCACTCGAAGCAGCCACAACTGTCAGTTAGTGTCCATGATTGAGTCTTTGAATGAAGAGATGGAGATAAAACTGTCCAGTTTGTGTTTTTTGCAGCTCGTTTCAGTCGCTAGCTACAGCGAACATAAAAAAGAGCGACTCAGGGATGTGTGTGCTTTGGGGACCTTTAACAGAATGTGACTGGCATGATGATTCTCTACTGTTCTGTGCTGTACTGGACTCTACCGAGCTCTACTGCGCTGTACTTTGATGTCGAAACTTGTGAAACATAGACATCTATGATTGGTTCAGATTTTGTGCGTTCTGGACCAACCAAATGTGTCAGAGCTCTTTTAAAATAAAAGCCTGTGTGTAGAATAATACCTGAATATGCAAATGAGGATATTGCATATTACCTTTGTGTACCTATTTTGGATATATCACCATGAAGAGAATGAAATTCATATCTATAATTCTGTATTTCTGTGTAGTACAGATCAGGGACCCGTGATAATTCTATTACCGCAAGTCTGTTAGCGGGTGTAAATCCACTTCACTTACTGTAGTTCAATATCCAAAATGGATGTTTTTTCTAACTGATGGCGTCATGTCATAGCTGACACCCATTTCTTTCCGTAGAATCTTCAAATTAGTAGATTTGGCCATTTCAGCCACACCCGTTGGTGACCGGTGTATAAGATTGAGCACACAGCCAGGCAATCTCCTAACTCCATATTAATGCTCATGATTTTGGAATGAGATGTTCGATGTGGTCACAAAAATCAGATGGAGATTGTACCAAAATTCTGTCAACAAACTTTGCGTTTGATTTGATTTCCAGTAAATGTGTTTTTTGTCAAATGTCTAGTGGAAGCAAGTAGTCCTTGTTCATGGAGTTGTATGGTTTGTTGAACTTTGAAATCAATGTTGTTTTTTGGCATACATTTTAAGTAAACATTTATGAAATTATATGGTCAATTCCAGTTACAATGGAATTTCCCACTAGCTCCTTGTCTCCTCCATGACATCAACATTTCTCACCCTATAGACACTGAAGAAAGCTAATACAATACCACAATACCTCTGGATAGCGAACAGGATAATAACCATATAGCAGTCTACCAGTCTCAACCTTTCAGAGACTAACACAATAAAACCTTAGCACTACTCCAGTGCTAATTCAACCTTCAACTACAGCCAGCCCCCCCAGAGAGCAGTCTCTGCCCTGCACTTCATTTAACTCTCCATTATAATCCATTGTGAGAGAGAGAGATGCTTTCCCTTCTCTTTGTGTGGTTATGATCAGCCAGTGGGTGTGTCTCTTTCGCTCCTCCTCATCCCTTCTTCTACCGGTCTCTCTCTTATCTCTCCTCCTCTACCGTCATCTCTCTTTTTCCTCCTCCCTCTTTCAAGCTACCCCCCTCCCCCTCCTGTCTCTGTCTGTGTGACTCGTATCTCCTGAGAAAAGGGAGCTCTTTAATGTTGGCTGGAAATCAGTGGTGTGGTCCCCTCCTCGGCTGCAGTGGATTGGAGATATAATACCAGGCAAGGCCAGGTGGAATAGGACTGGTGTGTTATAGCTGCTTACAAATGTTATTTCTCTCTCTTGCCAAAGCCTCTGTCTTTGGACACAACAGCTGGTGTGCATTGTTCCATATCAAAGATAGTACAATAGCAAGATACTGGTCTCGGGGACCTGCCCATTGAGAAAAGTGACTGGTCTGCCTAAGCTGGCATGTATTCTCGTGTCTGATTATGTTCTTATCCAGAGTTACCAAGAGCACACCCAAGTCTGGGATGGGCAACTCAAGAGCTGTGTGGTTGAACCTTGACTTGGCAATGTGTTGAGTCCACTTCACTAGCAGTGAAATAGCATTTTTTTGCCATTTGTATACACCCTCCCCTTCCCCACTCTGTGCTTCAATCCCCCCAAACCAGTCAATGCCATCTCCCTAGAAGTGGTCTGTGTTCCACAAGCCTTTGGCTCAGAATACAGAGAGCGAGATGAATGCTGGGCCTTCTGTTGGTGCTGCCATCTGTGCTGCCTTGTATCCCAGTATGCCATTTTACCCCCTCAACCCCTCACCCTCTTCTTGTCCACCTCATCTCAACCTCCCCATTCCTCCTCACAACACCCTCTCTTCATAATTCCAAAACACACACACACACACACACCCCAAAATACAATTGTAGTGGCCTTGCAGCATTGAGTTTGATCTATTTTATTTACTTGTGAAATAGATAACAGAAACCCCTTGAGAGAATAAACAGTTGAACATGGAAATGGGTCTGTGAAGGGAAAAGGCTCCTTTACTATTAGGAATGAAAACTACACGGATCACATAGTCGTCCTCTGTTTCCTTCCCTCCCTTCTCCCTCTCGATATTCCTAAAATACAGCCACAATTAACAAGAAGAAGAGCAGACTGAGGTAATTAGTTGAGAGAGAGAGAGAGAGAGAGAGAGAGAGAGAGAGAGAGAGAGAGAGAGAGAGAGACTTTGTGTAGAATGGAAGGTGGCAGCAGATAGCCTTGCAGTTAAGAGTGTAGTGCCCTTGAGCAAGTCACTTAATCCTAATAGTTCCTTTAAGTCGCTCTGGACCTGTTCTCTTTACCATTTGTGACTCAACACCTGGATTCTGTCTTATAGCAAAGTGTTAAATTCGTTTTTTTACACCGGTAAAATGTAGAGACTCAGAGCTACGAAATGGTATTTAAATACACTGCATTTTTGAGGAACAATGGGAAAGTAATTCTGCTTTGAGAAAAGGGCCTTTGAATGTTTTGGTACCTACGGGAGAGTTCTCCTTTGTCTAAACCCATTCACCATTGTTCACACCCTCTTAAGCCAACCCCACCCATCTCTTTAAGGATTCACATGAGGTCATGTGCGAAACAGTGAATAGTGTAGTAAAGATTTAGACTAAAAGTGCTAGTAGCCTACAACAAGGGGAAATTTCAAGGTAAACAGAAAGTGTCCAGATGTAAAAAAAATAAATAATAATAATACTGTAATAGAATATGAAGTCACCCAGTAAAATACTACTTGAGTAAAAGTCTAAAAGTATTTGGTTTTAAATAATATACTTAACTATCAAAAGTAAATGGAATTGCTAAAATGTATCAAAAGTAAAAGTATGAATAAAAAAAATAGTAGCAGCAATGTGTGTTAGGCGCGAGGCACTGCAGATAGTGCTGAAGACTGGTCCGCCCGAACCACGCATGATCAAGGGAATCTATATTCGGAGAGCCTGTTTCTGTCCTGCCCTTGACTTTGGTGCAGGGCATGTGATGCCCATAGCCTCTTCATCGCAAAACTCCCTGATCTTTGAGAAGATCAGGGAGTGCTTGTACAGTCCAGGTGTTGCTTGTACAGGCAGACCATCCATGGGAGGAAGGATGTCAGCGTTGTGCAGCAGTTGAAACCTGGTCCAAATGTTTCTTGGCGACAACACCAGGCTCCAGAGCATCGAAGCTGTAAAACAGGAAATAACAATAACACAATTGTAGACATTACGACCTTGCACAACATCAATTCACCTCTCAAGTTTAAATAAGAAGAATAACCTCATACAATGCAATTAAAATTATATTCACCTGAAGTGCTGTAATGCTTGATCTGTGGCAGCGGCCTGACTTACGGGGTCAGGTGTTGTTGCCAGTCATAGCTTTCCACCAGCACCATACCATCCACCAGTCCAATCAGCTGTGGGATGTTGACCCCTGTCACAGTGCTGTCTTTCACAATACCACCAATCTCAGGCAATTTTCACTCTGGTCTTTCTGAAGCGCTGCTTGATGAGGCCGAAAGCACCAGTCAGGGGCAAACTTGGTGTGTCTTGTGGTCAGGAAGTGCTTGTGCATGGTCCGCCAGGCACAATACCAGAGCACAAACTTGTTCTTGGTTTGGCCACTGCAGCTATCACTCCATAGATGGTGAAGAAATGGTGTATGTAGTTGATGACTACACTGCTGCCTATGCTGGATGACATGTTTTCATCAATCAAGGAGTTGACTTGTGGTATTCCTTCACAGCAGACACCATACAAGCCACTCTTGCGTGGCGTTAAAAAGTAGATGGAACTTGGCTGCATAGGGTCAGAAGGATAGTGCACCTGCAAACAACAAAAGAACATTAAGATAAATTACAATGAATTGTCTCACACCTGTCAGTCTGTCTTTATACAGCTCATTGAAAGGGATTTGCCTGCCTCCCATATACACTACCGTTCTAAAGTTTGGGGTCAGTTAGAAATGTCCTTGTGTTTTGATCAAATTGATCAGAAATACAGTGTAGACATTGTCAATGTTGTCAATGAATATTGCAGCTGGAAACGGCTGATCTATTTTTTAAATGGAAAATCTACGTAGGCGTACAGAGGACAATTTATCAGCAACCATCACTCCTGTGTTCCAATGGCATGTTGTGTTATCTAATCCAAGTTCATCATTTTAAAAGGTGAATTGATCATTAGAAAACCCTTTTGTAATTATGTTAGCACAGCTAAAAACTGCTGTTCTGATTCAAGAAGCAATAAAACTGGCCTTCTTTAGACTAGTTGAGTATCTGGTGCATCAGCATTTGTGGGTTCGATTGCAGGCTCAAAATGGACAGAAACAAAGACCTTTCTTCTGAAACTCATCAGTCTATTCTTGTTCTGAGAAATGAAGGCTATTCTATGCAAGAAATTGCCTGAAACTGAAGATTTCGTACAACGAAGTGTACTATTCCCTTCACAGAACAGCGCAAACTGGCCTTAACCAGAATAGAAAGAGGAGTGGGAGGCCACGGTGCACAACAGAGCAGGAGGACAAGTACATTAGAATGTCTAGTTTGAGAAACAGACGCCTCACAAGTCCTCATTTCTAAGTAACACCAACATACCAAGTGTTGTCATCGATTCCTTGTAGAGATGCCACACTGCTTTTTTTGTCACATGGGGTGGCTGCAGCTTTCCCCCAAAGTGTTTGTGTCCTGGGTGGCGTCCTGGTAATACAAAAGCATTATTCTCTTCGTCGTTGTTGATGAAGTTCGTCATTCGCTACAACTCCTCATGCTTCAGGTGTAACCGATGCTTGCTTGGGCCAGCTCTCATGTTGATGAGAGGCATTAGACCATTCTCCATTTATGACTGATGGAGGAGAGTCAGGCATATTCAACTGATGCTGTAAGACAAATTCCAGATACTAACATTACACACACTTCATACATGTAAGCTAATGTTAGCTAGCAAGCCAGCCATCTAACCTCCACTAACGTTAGCTAGCTAACAGCAAGCTTTAACTTGGTATTTTGTTTAGACATGTAACATTAGCTAGCAAAAAAATTAACTAAAATCCCAATCCATAGAGTAACGTTAGCAAGCCAGCCATCGACGTCCAGCTGGCTAGCTAACAGCAAGCAATACAAACCGATTGTCATAAATTTAGCTAGCTATCCATATAGGTTCAATGTTAGTTTCTTACCCGTATACATGGATGAAAGCTTCACGGAAGAATGCAACCCCTTTTATTAAATAAGACGTCCTGTGTCGTTTCCATTTAGTTTGCACAGCTTGTTTGGCCCGCTGTGTCAAGCCATTCTTTATTATTATCCATAGACTAACGTTAGCAAGCCAGCATAGCACGATCGACCTCCAGAAAGTAACTTTTTCTCACTGACCTTTGTCGATAGGGCCTGATAAATTCAAGGCAGTAGCCACATATTTGCAGTTCTCCATGGCTAACGTTATATCTTTTAAAAAACTGCTTTGAAAGGATTATCTACGCATTACGAGCAGCTCATTTTATAGACACAAGATGCTACACCGCAGACCAATCCAAACTCATCTCTCGGCATGCCCAGCCCACTCATTATCTCAGCAGATGGTAGTGGGAAGGTTGCTCACTTTTTCTGTGGCTAAACCAACTAGGCTCGTAATTTAACAATTTCCTTAGTATTTACAGATGGCATACTAGTTTGATATTAATGCAGCAATGTTCGAGAAGCCATTTTTCCCAAACGGCTCTCCTGTGAAGTCAAGACTTGCGACATATGCCTAGTTTCCCGAATCAGGTCACATTTATATAAAAAATATTGGTCTATCTGTTAAGACTTGTAATATTCATCTGTATGCAGGTGACACTGTTATGTATCTAGAAGAAAAAGTAACGCACAACTATTTAGGCGAGGTGTTGGCTAGCGGAATAGAAAACTTGAAAATTAAAGAGAGCCGCACACTCTAGGAGCTCAGATGCAAAAATGTAACCTGTGAAGCTCTGGTGAACTCCATGCCCAAGAGGGTTAAGGCAGTGCTGGAAAATGATTGTGGCCACCCAAAATATTGACACTTTGGGCCCAATTTGGACATTTTCACTTTTAGGGGTGTACTCACATTTGTTGCCAGCGGTTTAGACATTAATGGCTGTGTGTTGAGTTATTTTGAGGGGACAGCAAATTTACACTGTTATACAAGCTGTACACTCACTACTTTACATTGTAGCAAAGTGTCCTTTCTTCAGTGTTGTCACATGAAAAGATATACTCAAATATTTACAAAAATGTGAGGTGTGTACTCACTTTTGTGATATACTGTATATAGCATTCTGTTGGTGGCAAGAATTTTACTTAATCATTTTAATTGAAAGACTCAAAGTACTGAATCAAGTGTGGTTTTTTGTACCAGTTCATAAACCATGTGCCATGGAATCGGTACATCAAAAATCTCTTCCCATTTATTTTGCAACTTGTATGACGCAGCTGTTAACATTTTTGTCCTCAGATGAAACTGGTTTATATTTTCATTTATGCCAATTCCTTTCAGCCAATTTGTATCTTTAATATATGGCAGGCAAACAAGTTCCCTACCTTCTCTCTTTTCTACTTGCCTCCTCCATTTTTGTGGTAATGCTGCAATCAGTGTCACGAACGTTGTAATATGAATTGGACCAAAATGCAGCGTGGTATGGTTCCATCCTCTTTATTTGGAAGTGAAACAAACAGAAAACAATAAAGCGCAAAAATGAAACGTGAAGCAAAGAAAGTACTCGCAGGCAACTATACATAGACAAGATCCCACAAAGCACAATGGGGAAATGTCTGCCTAAATATGATCCCCAATCAGAGACAACGATAAACAGCTGCCCCTGATTGGGAACCATACCAGGCCAACATAGATATATAATAACCTAGATAACCCACCCTAGTCACACCCCGACCTAACCAACATAGAGAATAAAAAGCTCTCTATGGTCAGGGCGTGACAGTACCCCCCCAAAGGTGCGAACTCCGGCGGCAAGACCTGACTCAATAGGGAAGGGTCCGGGTGAGCATCTACCGTCGGGGACGGCTCCGGTGCGGGACGATGTACCCACTCTGCTCGCGGATACATCAGCTTGTGTGGCAGCTCTGGTGCGGAGATCGTCGCCGGAAGCTCCGGACCGTGGATCGTCGCCGGAGGAACCGGACTGTGGATCGTCGCCGGAGGAGCCGGACCGTGGGTCGTCACCGGAGGAACCAGACCGTGGGTCGTCGCCAGAGGCTCCGGACGGTGGGTCATCGCCGGAGGCTCCGGACTGTGGATCGTCGCCGGAAGCTCCGGACCTTTGATCATCATTGGAGGCTCCAGACTGGGAACCCTCACAGGAGGCTCCGGACTAGGAACCCTCGCTGGAGGCTCTGGACTGGGAACCATCGCTGGAGGCTCTGGACTGGGAACCCTCGCTGGAGGCTCTGGACTAGGAACCCTCGCTGGAGGCTCCTGCCTTGTCACGGGACTGGACGCCGTGCCTTGACTGGACATCGGCGCAGAGGAAGGCTCCTGCCATGGAGCTGGAGGTTCTGGACCGTGGACCGTCGCAGGAGGAACCGGACCGTGGATCATCGCCGGGGACTCCGGATCTTTGATCATCATTGGAGGCTCCAGACTGGGAACCCTCGCAGGAGGCTCCGGACTAGGAACCCTCGCTGGAGGCTCTGGACTGGGAACCATCGCTGGAGGCTCTGGACTGGGAACCCTCGCTGGAGGCTCTGGACTAGGAACCCTCGCTGGAGGCTCCTGCCTTGTCACGGGACTGGACGCCGTGCCTTGACTGGACATCGGCGCAGAGGAAGGCTCCTGCCATGGAGCTGGAGGTTCTGGACCGTGGACCATCGCAGGAGGTTCTGGACCGTGGACCTTCTCAAGAGGTTCCGGAATGTGGACCTTCGCCGGAAGCTCTGGACTGGGACTTGTCGCCGGAAGCTCTGGACTGGGGACCGTCGCCTGAAGCTCTGGAATGGGGAGGCGCACTGGAAGCCTGATGCACGGGGCCGGCATAGGTGGCACCGGACTGGGGACAGTCACTTCAGGGCGAGTGCAGGGAGCAGACACAGGACATAGCTGACTGGGAAGGCGCACTTGAGGGAAAGTGCAAGGAGCAGGCACAGGACGTACCTGACTGGAGACACGCACTTCAGGGAGAGTGTGAGGAGCAGGCACAGTACGTACCTGACACATTAAACTACACCTTCATAATACACGTTATTATACACATCAATAACATTTTTTTAAAGTGTGTTGTAGATCATTCCACATGTAAGGTGCAAGGAAATTAAAGGCTGATTTACCTAACTCTCTAGACACCAAAGGAGTCTCCAAAGTTAACCCCACCTATGAACGAGTTTGCTAACTGACAAGTTAAATCTCAGGGTGGCAGGGTAGCCTAGTGGTTAGAGCGTTAGACTAGTAACCGAAAGGTTGCAAGTTCAAATCCCTGAGCTGACAAGGTACAAATCTGTCGTTCTGCCCTGAACAGGCAGTTAACCCACTGTTCTTAGGCCGTCAGTGAAAATAAGAATTTGTTCTTAACTGACTTGCCTAGTAAAATTAATTTTAAATCTTAACAGAAAGGGTTTAAGAGTAGAGGCAGCTGCACTTTGTTGAATAGTATCACCTTAATCAAGAACCGGTAGAAAGGTTGACTGCACAATCTGCTTCCTGCTGACTAGAGAGAGACTAGATCTGTTTATCTAAAAAAAAGCCCACTTTTAAATCTTAACAAGCTCATTCGTATGTTTTTTAAACAGTAAATCATCATCAATCCAAATACCAAGGTATTTATATGCAGGAACTCATTTGATTATAGAACCATCCGATGAGTAAAGACGTAATCCATCTGAGACAATCTTACGAGAGCTTGAAAACAACATGTATTTAGTTTTGCCCGTATTATGTACGGGTTTGAAATCGGTAAGGGCTACTTGCATAACTGCAGTCTGTAGCCTTGTCACAGCCCGGTCAGCAGACGGGGCAATTGCATAAATAATAGTATCATCTGCATGTAGATTTAAATTTTTTAATCCTCGGATTGACCAATAGCATTTGAATAAATAGTGAAAAGAACAGGTCCTACTTAACTTCTTGCGTCGAGCAATCCCGTATCCGGGAGCGTAATCATAGCCTCAAGCTCATTACCATAACGCAACGTTAACTATTCATGAAAATCGCAAATGAAATGAAAGAAATATATTCACTCACAAGCTTAGCCTTTTGTTAACAACACTGTCATCTCAGATTTTCAAAATATGCTTTTCAACACAAGCATTTGTGTAAGAGTATTGATAGCTAGCATAGCATTAAGCCTAGCATTCAGCAGGCAACATTTTCACAAAAACAAGAAAAGCATTCAAATAAAATCATTTACCTTTGAAGAACTTCGGATGTTTTCAATGAGGAGACTCTCAGTTAGATAGCAAATGTTCAGTTTTTCCAAAAAGATTATTTGTGTTGGAGAAATCGCTCCGTTTTGTTCATCACGTTTGGCTAAGAAAACCCCCCGAAAATTCAGTCATTACAATGCCAAACTTTTTTCCAAATTAACTCCATAATATCGACAGAAACATGGCAAACGTTGTTTAGAATCAATCCTCAAGGTGTTTTTCACATATCTATTCGATGATAAGTCATTCGTGGCAGTTGGGTTTCTCCTCTGAAGAAAATGGAAAAATTACATGCAGCTGGAGATTACGCAATAATTGCAACGGAGGACACCAAGCGAGCACCTGGTAAATGTAGTCTCTTATGGTCAATCTTCCAATGATATGCCTACAAATACGTCACAATGCTGCAGACACCTTGGGGAAACGACAGAAAGTGTAGGCTCATTCCTTGCGCATTCACAGCCATATAAGGAGACATTGGAACACAGCGCCTTCAAAATCTGGGGCATTTCTTTTTGAAATTTCATCTTGGTTTCGCCTGTAGCATCAGTTCTGTGCACTCACAGATAATATCTTTGCAGTTTTGGAAACTTCAGAGTGTTTTCTTTCCAAAGCTGTCAATTATATGCATAGTTGAGCATCTTTTCGTGACAAAATATCTTGTTTAAAGCGGGAACGTTTTTTTATCCAAAAATTAAAAGAGCGCCCCCTATATCGAAGAAGTTAATGCGGGCAAGACTAAATACATTTTGTTCTCACAAGAATGTTTCGGATGGACTAAATATTTATTAATTGAATGGTTCTCCCATGTACGTCTTTAGTATCGCTGCAGATGGCTGCTAAGATACGAGATAGCAGCCAGCAAAGTTTGACCCAGCATAGTGAAGAAGAGCTATGAGAGAGAGAATGAACAAAAGGAAATAAAAGACATGGAGAACAACTTCAGTTCAAGAGTGAGAAAGTGAAGAGGTTTTTATATATATTTATTTCTTATTATCGATCCCCATTAGCTGCTGCCAAGGCATCAGCTACTTTTTCTGGGCTCCATAAAAATTAAAGCACTTATATACAATTAAAAACATTACATTACGTTTTCACAACCGATTTCACAACACATTAAGTGTGTACCCTCAGACCACTACTCTACTACCACATTCACTACATGACCAAAAGCATGTGGAGAGCTGCTTGTCAAACATCGAATTCCAAAATCATGTGCTGTTATAACAGCCTCCACTCTTCTGGGAAGGCTTTCCACTAGATGTTGTAACATTGCTGCAGGGACTTGCTTCCATTCAGCCACAAGAGCATTAGTGAGGTCGGGCACTGATGTTGGGCGAATAGGCCTGGCTTGCAGTCGGCGATCCAATTCATCCGAAAGGTGCTCGATGGGGTTGAGGTCAGGGCTCTGTGCAGGCCAGTCAAGTTCTTCCACACCGATCTCGACCAACCATTCATGTATGGACCTCACTTTGTGCACGGGGGCATTGTCATGCTGCAACAGTAACAGGCCTTCCTCAAACTGTTGCCACAAAGTTGGCAGCACAGAATCGTCTAGAATGTCATTGTATGCTGTAGCGTTATGATTGCCCTTCACTGGAACTAAGGGGCCTAGCACAAACCATGAAATATAGGCCGAACCATTAATCCTCCTCCAACAAACTTTACAGTTAGCACTATGCATTCAGGCAGGTAAGATTTCTCCTGGCATCCACCAAACCCAGATTTTTCCGTTGGACTGCCAGATGGTGAATCGTGATTCATCACTCCAGAGAATGCATTTCCACTGCTCCAGAGTCCAATGTCAGCGTGATTTACACCACTACAGCCAGCGCTTGGCATTGTGCATGATGATCTTAGGCATGTGTGCGGCTGCTCGGCCATGGAAACCCATTTCATGAAGCTCCCGACTAACAGTTCTTGTGCTGATGTTGCTTCCAGAGGCAGTTTGGAACTTGGTAATGAGTGTTGCAACCGAGGACAGATGATTTATATGCACTACGCACTCGGCGGTCCCGTTCTGTGAGCTTGTGTGGCCTACCACTTTGTGGCTGAGCCGTTGTTAATCCTCAATGTTTCCACTTCACATTAACAGCTTTTGTTGGAAAAGTGGCATCCTATGACGGTGCCACGTTGAAAGTCACTGACCTCTTCAATAAAGCCATTCTGCTGCCAATGTTTGTCTATGGAGATTACATGGCTGTGTTCTCAATTTTTATTCACCAGTCAGCAACGGGTTTGGTTGAAATAGCCTAAACCACTCATTTGAAGAGGTGTCCACATACATTTGTGTGTATGTCGTCTGTGTCTGTAGTGTGCCTGTGTGTGTGTGTGCCTGTGTGCATCTTCACAGTCTCCACTGTTCTATACAGTGCATTTTCTATCTGTTTTTTAAATCAGATGCTTGTATGAGTTACTTGAATTGGAATAGAGTTTCATGTAGTTTCATGTAGTCATGGCTCTATGTAATACTGTGCACCTCCCATAGTCTGTTCTGGACTTGGGGACTGTGAAGAGATCTCTGTTGGCATGTCTTGTGGGGTACGCATGGGTGTCTGAGCTGTGTGCTAGTAGTTTAAATGGACAGCATTCAACACGTCAATATTTCTCACAAATGCAAGTAGTGATGAAGTCATTCTCTCCTTTACAAGCCAGGAGAGATTGACATGCATCTTATTCATGTTAGCTCTCTGTTTAAATTGCTGTTGCTGCCTTGTTCTGGGCCAATTGTAATCTTTGTGGAGCCTGAACACACGACTGAACAGTAGTCCAGGTGCAGCAAAACTATGTCCTGTAGGACCTGCCTTGTTGATAGCGTTGTTAAGAAGGCAGAACAGCACTTTATTATGGACAGACCTCTCCCCATCTTAGCTACTGTTGCATCAATATGTTTTACCATTACAGTTTTACAATCCAGGGTTACTACAAGCCGTTTAGGGTCCTCAAATTGCTCAATTTCAACATTTATTAATTACAAGATTTAAGTGAGTTTTAGTGAATGATTTGTCCCAAATAGAATTTCGGTTTTGAAATATTTAGGACTAACTTATTTCTTTCCACCCATTCTGAAACTGACTGCAGCTCTTGTTTACTGTTGCAGTGATTTCAATTGCTGTGGTAGCTGATGTGTTTAGTGTTCAGTCATCAGCATACATAGGCCTACATAGGCCCAGACGGCATCCCCAGCCGCGCCCTCAGAGCATGCGCAGACCAGCTGGCCGGTGTGTTTACGGACATATTCAATCAATCCCTATACCAGTCTGCTGTTCCCACATGCTTCAAGAGGGCCACCATTGTTCCTGTTCCCAAGAAAGCTAAGGTAACTGAGCTAAACTGAGGAAGTACAGTTCCCGCGCAGCCCAGTCAAAACTGTTCGCTGCTCTGGCCCCCCAATGGTGGAACAAACTCCCTCACGACGCCAGGACAGCGGAGTCAATCACCACCTTCCGGAGACACCTGAAACCCCACCTCTTTCAGGAATACCTAGGATAGGATAAAGTAATCCTTCTCACCCCCCCCCCCCCCCCCCCCTTAAAAGATTTAGATGCACTATTGTAAAGTGGCTGTTCCACTGGATGTCTTAAGGTGAACGCACCAATTTGTAAGTCACTCTGGATAAGAGCGTCTGCTAAATGACTTAAATGTAAATGTAAACGACTACCGTAGCACTCACTTCCGTCATCATGAAGTGCTTTGAGAGACTAGTCAAGGACCATATCACCTCCACCCTACCTGACACCCTAGACCCACTCCAATTTGCTTACCGCCCAAATAGGTCCACAAACGATGCAATATCAACCACACTGCACACTGCCCTAACCCATCTGGACAAGAGGAATACCTATGTGAGAATGCTGTTCATCGACTACAGCTCGGCATTCAACACCATAGTACCCTCCAAGCTCGTCATCAAGCTCGAGACCCTGGGTCTCGACCCCGCCCTGTGCAACTGGGTACTGGACTTCCTGACGGGCCGCCCCCAGGTGGTGAGGGTAGGCAACAACATCTCCACCCCGCTGATCCTCAACACTGGGGCCCCACAAGGGTGCGTTCTGAGCCCTCTCCTGTACTCCCTGTTCACCCACGACTGCATGGCCACGCACGCCTCCAACTCAATCATCAAGTTTGCGGACGACACAACAGTGGTAGGCTTGATTACCAACAACGACGAGACGGCCTACAGGGAGGAGGTGAGGGCCCTCGGAGTGTGGTGTCAGGAAAATAACCTCACACTCAACGTCAACAAAACTAAGGAGATGATTGTGGACTTCAGGAAACAGCAGAGGGAACACCCCCCTATCCACATCGATGGAACAGTAGTGGAGAGGGTAGCAAGTTTTAAGTTCCTCGGCATACACATCACAGACAAACTGAATTGGTCCACTCACACAGACAGCATCGTGAAGAAGGCGCAGCAGCGCCTCTTTCAACCTCAGGAGGCTGAAGAAATTCGGCTTGTCACCAAAAGCACTCACGAACTTCTACAGATGCACAATCGAGAGCATCCTGGCGGGCTGTATCACTGCCTGGTACGGCAACTGCTCCGCCCACATCCGTAAGGCTCTCCAGAGGGTAGTGAGGTCTGCACAACGCATCACCGGGGGCAAACTACCTGCCCTCCAGGACACCTACACCACCTGATGTTACAGGAAGGCCATAAAGATCATCAAGGACATCAACCACCCGAGCCACTGTCTGTTCACCCCGCTATCATCCAGAAGGCGAGGTCAGTACAGGTGCATCAAAGCTGGGACCGAGAGACTGAAAAACAGCTTCTATCTCAAGGCCATCAGACTGTTAAACAGCCACCACTAACATTGAGTGGCTGCTGCCAACACACTGACACTGACACTGACTCAACTCCAGCCACTTTAATAATGGGAATTGATGGGAAATGATGTAAATATATCACTAGCCACTTTAAACAATGCTACCTTATATAATGTTACTTACCCTACATTATTCATCTCATATGCATACGTATATACTGTACTCTATATCATCGACTGCATCCTTATGTAATACATGTATCACTAGCCACTTTAACTATGCCACTTTGTTTACATACTCATCTCATATGTATATACTGTACTCGATACCATCTACTGTATCTTGCCTATGCTGCTCTGTACCATCACTCATTCATATATCCTTATGTACATATTCTTTATCCCCTTACACTGTGTATAAGACAGTAGTTTTGGAATTGTTAGTTAGATTACTTGTTGGTTATTACTGCATTGTCGGAACTAGAAGCACAAGCATTTCGCTACACTCGCATTAACATCTGCTAACCATGTGTATGTGACAAATAAAATTTGATTTGATTTGATAGACACGCAGACTTTACTCAACACCAGTGCCAGGTCATTAGTAAAGATTTTAAAAAGTAAGGGGCCTTAGACAGCTTCCCTGGGGAATGCCTGACTCTACCTGGATTATGTTGGAGAGGCTTCCATAAAAGAACACCATCTGTCTTCTGTTAGACACATAACTCTCAATCTACCAATGTACCAGAGTGCCTTAGTCAAGGCCAATGACCTCGCCAATGATTGCAAAGTTAAAAAACAATACCACTGCACAATGACTACTTTTAACAATTTCCACAGAAGATTTTACAAAATACACATTTGCTCGAAGAACAGTGCAGATGCAAAGTTTGTTAACCAAATGACGGCACAAACAGCACAAACCGTCATTCAAACTTTGTATCTGCACTGTTCTTCAAGTAAATGTGTTTTTGTACGATTTTTTGTGGAAATTGTTCAAGTCCTTGTGCATAGAGTTGTATGGTTTGTTTAACTTTGTATCATAGGATTTTGCTTACATTTTCAAGTGAAGAATCTGTGTTAGTCTCTTTACTGTGGAATTTTCCACACACATGGTATTTCTATCAACTCTACTTTCTTCATATTTTCCTTACTCCGGTGGTCCTAGAACCACCATACACTACTATAGTAGGCTAACATACTACACAGCCTGTATACTTTATGACTGTTGGCGGAAACAACATACTACACTTTAACCTGTTAGTACTCTAGGGGCAGTATTTCATTTTTGGATAAAAAGACGTGCCCGTTTTAAGCGCAATATTTTGTCATGAAAAGATGCTCGAATATGCTTGGAATTGATAGTTTTGGAAAGAAGAGAGTCTTACGTTTCCAGAACTGCAAAGATTTTCACTGTGAGTCCCTTAGAACAAATGCTTCGGGCAAAACCAAGATGTATGACCGACCAGGAAATGAACAGGATTTTTGAGGCTACGTTTTCCATGATCGCCTTATATGGCTGTGAATGCGACAGGAATCAACGGACACTTTATCTTGTTTCCCCAAGGTCTCTGCAGCATTGTGATGTATTTGTAGGCATATCATTGGAAGATTGACCATAAGAGACTACAATTGCCAAGTGTCCCGCTTGGGGTCTGCGTGGCATTTGGTGCGCAAAAGTCAGCTCCCAGTGTTTTTCCATTCGAATCAGACAACAAAGCAGGCTTCAAGGACGGTGCTTTCAATGGAGAGAAATATGAGAAACCACCTTCAGGATTGATTCAAACAACGTTTTCCATGTTTCAGTCGATATTATGGAGTTAATTCGGAAAAAAGTTTGACGTGTAGGTGACTGAATTTTCGGTTAGTTTCGGTAGCCAAATGCATAGTAACAAAAGGGAACGATGTGTCCTACACAAGAATCTTTCAGGAAACACTGGACATCTGCTATGTAACTGAGAGTCTCCTCATTGAAACATCTGAAGTTCTTCAAAGGTAAATTATTTTATTTGATTCCTTGGCTGGTTTTTGTGAATATGTTGCGTGCTAAATGCTAACGCTAAATGCTAAGCTAGCTATCACCACTCTTACACAAATTATTGATTTTCTCTGGTTCTAAAGCATATTTTGAAAATCTGAGACGACAGGATTGTTAAGAAAAGGATAAGCTTGAGAGCAGGCATATTTATTTCATTTCATTTGCGATTTTTAGAAATCGCTAACGTTGCGTTATGGTAATGAGCTTGAGGCTGTAGTAACGATACCGCATGCGGGATGGGGCGGACTATGAGGTTAATGCACATTGACCTATTTTCCTGTTTTTTTCTGTGAATGGATTCATAATTCATATATCCTCTTGTCTCGCTGGAGTATTGATATGGGTGTGTGTGTGCGCGTGTGTATGTGTTCCACATACGGCAATATAAGCAGTGGCAATTTCACCATAGGCACAGAGGAATGGGGAAAACTTTGTGTCCAACCCAGAGAGCTGGGAGCATAAATCTAGTGTTGCCATGATGTGAACGGGGAAAATGACAGAAATTCCTCCAGACCCCCAAAAGCAGCCATTATAATGTCAGAGGGCCTTTAAGAAGCCAATTATTCCAAATTAGCTACTGTATCTTCTCACCCTGGGGAGAAGCCAAAACAATGCTACACACACACACAATCACTTATCTCAATCACACACAATCTAACACACACAAACACACACTCATATGCTTGCAGGGTTACATGCCCCAGTGAGTCATCCCAATTTCCTGTCAGTAGGAGACGGTTGCTGGGTCCATGGTGACCAAGGCGACAGATATCAATCCAAAGACGATCAATGTTTGATCTGGGTAGTCTAGTTCGTTTCAGTGGAACAGGATGAGGGTGGAACGGGTGAGGTGGAGGAAGGGGGGTACTCTAACCTCCCACACTGCTATCTCCCCGTCTGTGGGTGGGTGGATAAGAGAATCAAAGTATACTTAGATGACTGTCCTCTTTGTCTTTACTTTGTCTGTTGGCATCATAAGACACCCAACTGTCAGCGCATTCTGGGAATAAGGTAGAAGTTGTTTTCGGTAATCGTTAGTTTGACTCTTTTCCAGGGTTGGGAATTGCCAGGGACCTTAGAATATGATATTATCACGGTACTTAGGTGCCGATACGATATGTATTGCTGTTGTGAAGATTCTATATCTATTGGGATTTTGAGGTTCCGAACATATTGCTCACCATATGTCTGGCTGCAGAGAGACGAGAGATTGAGAAAACAAGCTTTGATCAGTCATGGAAATTGTAACGATCTTCGTCTTCATCGGATGAGGAGTAGGAAGGATCGGACCAAAACGCAGCGTGGTAAGTGTCCATGATTATTTATTATAACACAACACGAAAATACAAAATAACAGCGTGAATGTAAGAAATGAAAACAGTCCTGAAAGGTGAAAACACAAAACAGGAAACAACTACCCACAAACACCAGGGGGAAAAGGCTACCTAAGTATGGTTCTCAATCAGAGACAACGATAGACAGCTGCTTCTGATTGGGAACCATACCAGGCCAAACACATAGAAAAGAAAACATAGAAAAACAACATAGAATGCCCACCCCAACTCACACCCTGACCAAACCAAAATAGAGACATAAAAAAGGAACTAAGGTCAGGGCCTGACAGAAATAAGTGGTGAAAACATGTTGGCATCAAGAGATATGCTGGACCCTATGTCAGAGAGGTGTTTCGGGGATGTAGTAAAATAAAGGTTAAATACAAATAAATAAATAAAATACCTACAACACCTATGGCAGACCTACAGTATATCCAAAAATGATTTTTTAAAAATAGGTCTCCTGATTTTAAACCCGATCGAACTGTTTGGCATCAACTGAAAACATTCATCCGTATCTCTGCCAAGCCCGCAAGCAAAGATGAACTGTTCAAGGCCATCAAGACATTTTGGCTAGAGAAATTGACGATACTACAATGCAACAAATACATTGATGATCTCAGCAAGGTTTTACCCGTGGTCGTGGAGTTGGGTGGAAGTGCAACTAAAATGTAGTTTAAATAACCGTCTGCATTTTGAATGTCTTTTCGAGTTATTTTATTAACGAAAGCATAAAGATTTTGAGGAAATACTATGCTGCTGTTTTGAGTTAGAAATGTAACACTTCAGAGTACTTAAGCATCAAATACATTGAAGGTATGGGGATGTTCACACCTGCAGTAGCCGGGCTATAAAGAGTCTATTGTCCTGCTAATCGTGCTAGAAGTGTTTGAAAACCTGTTTTCAAAATGTCACCAGCTGTCCGTCAATACTGTAAATAAACACACAGCATCTTGTTTACATTCTTTATTGTAACCACAATGTCACAAATAATGTGTATCTACCTTTCCAAATACTTTTAGAGTTTGGGATTAATTTGATTAATATTATGGTGTTTCTATTCCAAGAAAACGAAAAACCCTCCTAGTTTCCGTTAGGATGGAATGGAAAATATGGCTCTGTACAATGTGATGGTCAGGAGTAGGATACTGTACTGGGCTATTTAGAATCCCAGTGTTGTGCGGGAACGTTGGAGACTGGGGTTCAATTCCCTGCCAGGGAGGAAGGTGTAGGCTGTCCTGGTAAAATAAGAATTTTTTCTTAATTAACTGACTTGTCTAGTTGAATAAAGGTTACATTAAGAGCATAACATTTCTACACCCTAATTGTATAATGGTAGTCTAACCAATACCCAAAGAGATTCAGACAAAATAAAACATCTCATTGATTTATCAATTTCATTGTCTGAAGAAATGCACTGGAATGAGAGCTAACTCTGTCGGGAGCGTGCGTCACGAGCCTGAGACACTCTGCCAGACCCATGACTCATTCAGCTCCCATTCCCCCCTCCTTTATAGCAGAAGCCTGAAACAAGTTTCTAAAGACGGTTGATATCTAGTGGAAGCCGTAGGAAGTGCAACTTGACCCCATAGACACGGTGTATTCGGTAGGCCAAGCTTTGAAAAACTACAAACATCAGATTTCCCACTTCCTGGTTGGATTTTTCTCAGGTTTTCGCCTGAAAACTGTGTTATACTCACAGACATCAGTCAAACAGTTTTAGAAACTTCAGAGTGTTTCCTATCCAATACTAATAATAATATGCATATATTACCATCTGGGACAGAGTGGGAGGCAGTTCAGTCTGGGCACGCTATTCATCCAAAAGTGGAAATGATGCCCCCTATCCCAAAAAGGTTAAATAAATAAGACCTACACCACTTTTAACCTCTCTTGGGTAGCGGGTAGTATTTTGACGTCTGGATGAAAAGCATGCCCAAAGTAAACTGCCTGTTACTCAGGCCCAGAAGCTAGGATGTGCATGGAATTGGTAGATTTGGGTAGAAAATACTCTAAGGTTTCTAAAACTGTTAAAACTATGTCTGTGAGTATAACAGAACTGATATGGCAGGCGAAACCCCGAGGACAAACCACCCCCCCCCCCCAAAATTCAGCGTACCACTATTTTCAATGGCTATCACTTTTATTATTAGGCCAAGTCCTCCCAGATTGCAGTTCCTAGGGCTTCCACTAGATGTCAACAGTCGTTAGAAAGAGTTTGAGGCTGGTTTTTGGAAAAATTAGCCAGAAATTGTAGTTTTTCTAGGTGGCTGTAGTGTTTCCAAGCGCGTGGAAGAGAGCGTGTTCTTTGGTATTTTTCTCCGGTAAAGACAATAACGATTCTCTGTCTTAAATTTGATTGTTTATTTACGTATTAGGGTACCTAAGGTTTGATTATAAACGTTGTTTGACTTGTTTGAAAGGATTATTAGTAACGTTTGGGATTCATTTTGTATGCATTTTGATGGAGGGAAACTGGGTGGATTATTGACTGAAGTGAGTTTTTATGGATATAAAGAATGACATTATCGAACAAAAGGACCATTTGTGATGTAACTGGGACCTTTCGGAGTGCCAACAGAAGAAGATCATCAAAGGTAAGGCATTTTTTACGTCTCTATTTCTGTATTTCGTGTCGCACCTACCTGGTTGAAATATGTTTTTCATATGTTTGTATGTGGGGCGCTGTCCTCAGATAATCGCATGGTTTGCTTTCGCGGTAAAGCCTTTTTGAAATCTGACACAGCGGCTCGATTAACAAGAAGTTAAGCTTTATTTTGATGTATTACACTTGTGATTTTATGAAAGTTCAATATTTATTATACTGTAGTTTGAATTTCGTGCTCTGCAATTTCACCGGATGTTGGCCAGGTGGGACGCTACCGTCCAAACCTGCCCATAAGAAGTTTTTAACTTCACAATACTCAACACTAGTGAGACTCATGTCGCCTACGGTAAGACTACATTATATCGAAATATATGACGTGACTCTCCTCCAATAATTACATATAGAGGATTGGAGGATATTTCTCTAATTCAGTGATATAGTAATTTGTTATGGATCTATAACTAAATAAACATCAGCATTTTGAAAGAGTATTTTTATAATTATTTTATTAACGAAAGCATAAAGATCCCATTATTAGTTACATTGTTTAAGTTTGAACGTGCAGACTGGCACAAAGAACAGCGGGAGCGTTTCAATAGTCAGCGCCATTATTAGTGCATTGCCCCTTAAAAGTGTTGCTCTGTCCTACCCAGTATGGCGCAGTTTCAATGGATACAGCTGGAAATCTGCGATGCAATTCCATTGTGTGCTACTCGGGAGCCATGACCAATATGACCAATATACAGTGCCTTGCGAAAGTATTCGGCCCCCTTGAACTTTGCGACCTTTTGCCACATTTCAGGCTTCAAACATAAAGATATAAAACTGTATTTTTTGTGAAGAATCAACAACAAGTGGGACACAATCATGAAGTGGATCGACATTTATTGGATATTTCAAACTTTTTTAACAAATCAAAAACTGAAAAATTGGGCGTGCAAAATTATTCAGCCCCCTTAAGTTAATACTTTGTAGCGCCACCTTTTGCTGCGATTACAGCTGTAAGTCGCTTGGGGTATGTCTCTATCAGTTTTGCACTGAAATATTTTCCCATTCCTCCTTGCAAAACAGCTCGAGCTCAGTGAGGTTGGATGGAGAGCATTTTTGAACAGCAGTTTTCTGTTCTTTCCACAGATTCTCGATTGGATTCAGGTCTGGACGTGCAGACTGGCACAAAGAACAGCGGGAGCGTTTCAATAGTCAGCGCCATTATTAGTGCATTGCCCCTTAAAGTGTTGCTCTGTCCTACCCAGTGTGGCGCAGTTTCAATGGATACAGCTGGAAATCTGCGATGCAATTCCATTGTGTGCTACTCGGGAGCCATGACCAATATGACCAATATACAGTGCCTTGCGAAAGTATTCGGCCCCCTTGAACTTTGCGACCTTTTGCCACATTTCAGGCTTCAAACATAAAGATATAAAACTGTATTTTTTTGTGAAGAATCAACAACAAGTGGGACACAATCATGAAGTGGAACGACATTTATTGGATATTTCAAACTTTTTTAACAAATCAAAAACTGAAAAATTGGGCGTGCAAAATTATTCAGCCCCCTTAAGTTAATATTTTGTAGCGGAAATGTTTTCCTTCTTAATGCGTTTCAGCCAGTCAGTTGTGTTGTGGTCGGGTCAGTATACAGAAGATAGCCCTATTTGGTAAAAGACCAAGTCCATATTATGGCGAGAACAGCTTAAATAAGCAAAGAGAATCGACAGTCCGTCATTATTTTAAGGGCAGTCAATACGGAAAATTTCAAGAACTTTTAAAGTTTCTTAGTGGGACTATCATTTGTTATTCAACAGGACAATGACCCAACACACCTCCAGGCTGTGTAAGGGCTATTTTACCAAGGAGAGTGATGGAGTGCTGCATCGGATGACCTGGCCTCCACAATCCTCTGACCTCAACCAACACTATAGCCTAAAGGAACTCAAACCCAACTACAGGGGCCAGAACAGTGGTATTTTTGTAGGGTTTTTTGATAAATGCCGAAAATCAGCTCTGTGGTAAACACAGGCTTAGAAGATCTTATGTTTTGTTCTATGAGATAATCTTCATCAGCTAATGTAATTTTGTGTGTATTTTGAAGCATTGATATAATAAAAAATATCACAAAGCACATTTAGGCTTCACATTTCATAAAGGCCATGTTAACTGACTGTTATTATCTCATAGAACAAAACGTATAATATCTCCTAAGCCTGTGTTAACCTCAGACCTTATTTTCGGTGTTAATCACAAACCCTATTCTTTCCCAATTCATTTTCCCTATAGGAATGGCTAAATGACCCAGAGGTAACTCATTTCTGTTATTTTAGAACTGCAAGCTGGCGAGCTCTATATCGTCCAAAAATAATATTGTAATATGTAATTATAAAACATTGATTTTCCCCTATCACTAGTATTTTCTTATCCTCCGAATGGCAAAGATAATGTCAGGCTGACACTGTACAAGTTCAGGAATCCCCACACAACTCTGCACTGTTTCACTCTGCAACTGTTCCTCTGTCAAAGATAGGATGGTTCAATTAAATAGCTTCATTTAATATTCCTAAGGATTTGAATTTCAAAGTATGTTGACAGGGATTGTTTACTAACAACTTTCTGCATCATTCATTTGCAATTTACTAATTGAGTCGCTCAGCTAATTATAGCAAAACCGCGTATGTTGAATAGCTTGAAGTGTGACTGCAATCAGAAAGCGCCTTCCTCATTAACGAATGGTATATTTTCAATTTGACACACATCCGACATCCCCCACACTTGGTAATTATTGCTTGAGGCCTCATATTAATACAATGGTAACAAATGATCTCTGTTTTCTTATTACCACTCTGACAATGGATTGTGTTCATTGAGGATATTTACATTTTTCAATATCCCTCAGGTAATATGTGTGAATGCCCCTGCTCTCCCTGACATAATAGATCTCCAGGGGAAATTATACACAACAAAACAGCCATTTTGGAGATAAGGGGTGATGATTATACTCATTTGAGAGCTCAGTGGGGAAACCATTCAGAGGCTGTGGTGTGTATCAACACTCAGAAATCTACCAGTGTTCTTTTCCTCTAAAATGCACAATAGGCAGGTTTGACACCCTTTGTTACTTCTGAGGCAAACCGAGAAATTGATGGTTTGCTCGCTGTGAAGATGTTTCCCAGAAGACTTTGCAGGTGGCAAGAACGGGAGACGACGTGTGACATTTTGTTTATCAGTGACCTCTTGGCTTTTGTCGCAGCTCGATTGTCAGAGCAGGCGGGTGGCGGTTGAGATACTGGCTTTTCTATCTTATCAGTGGTGAGATACAGAGTATGTGGGGGTGGGGTCCGGGGAAATAAATGTGTCTACCTACCTACTGTTAGGTTGACAATGACGGCAGCCACGGAAGAGGTACATTTTGTATTGTTCTTTTTATCGTTTTCTCTGTATCCGACAAAAGAGAGGACTGAAAGTGTCTGGCGGTGGTCATTGTCCAGATGGCACCATAAGCCCCCGGGGGGAGGGGGGAGAAAATGAGAAAGGAGTGAGAGAATGATGAATCAAGTGCCTTGGCTTCAGGAGTAGGCAGTAGTGCAGTCAGCTTGATCGGCACAGACGCTGTTGGTATGGCTGGTTTGGTACGGCGGGTCTTGTTGGCATTGACCAATCACTGCCACTGCTAGGAACAGACTTCCAGGCATGTTTTTGACAGTTCTCTTTCATGTGTAGTTTTGACACACACACACACACACCATCGTGCACACGCATGCACGGTGTCTGATTATCTTAATTTAGAGACTATCGTTTGTTGAACATCATTGAGTGGCAAGGGACAGGGAGTGATGTGTGTACCCGGTTCTGCGCTCGTCATGCTACCCTGGAGGAGAGAACAGTGGAGAGACCAGCTCTCCAACTCTCAAAATCAAATCATATGTTATTTTTCACATGCACCAAATACAACAATTGTAGAATTTACAGTGAAATGCTTACTTGCGAACCCTTGCCCAACGACAGAGAGTTAAAAAGTAAGAAATCAAAATAGAAAATTAGTAACATAATTACACTAACAGCAGGTAGCCTAGCAGTTAGGAGTGTTGGACCAGTAACCAAAAGGTTGCTGGTTTGAATCCCAGAGCCGAGTAGTTTCAAAATCTGTCGATGTGCCCTTGAACAAGGCACTTAACCCTAATTGCTCCTGTAAGTTTCTCTGAATAAAAGTGTCTGCTAAATTATTCAAATGTAATGTAAATATATATACAGGGAGTACCAGTACCTAGTCAATGTGCAGGGGTACAATGTAGTTGAGGTAGATGTGTACATGTAGGTAGGGGTAAAGTGACTAGTCAATCAGGATAGATAATAAACAGAGGTGTGTGTGTACACTATATATACAAAAGTATGTGGACAAATTGGTGGATTCTGCTATTTCAGCCAGACCCGTTGCTGACAGGTGTATAAACTTGAGCACAGAGCAATGCAATCTCCATAGACAAATGTTGAAAGTATAATGGCCTTACTGAAAAGCTCAGTGACTTTCAACGTGGCACCATCATAGCTTCATGAAATGGCAGAGCAGCTGCACACAAGCCTAAGATCACCACGCACAATGCCAAACGTTGGCTGGAGTGGTGTAAAGCTTGCCACCATTGGACTCTGGAGCAGTCAAGCCGATGGACGAATCTGGGTTTGGCAGATGCCAAGAGAATGCTACCTGCCTCAATGCATAGTGCCAACTGTTAAGTTTGGTGGAGGAGGAATAATGGTCTGGGGCTGTTCTTCATGGTTCGGGCTAGGCCCCTTAGTTCCAATGAAGGGAAAGCATACCGCTCCAGCATACAATGGCATTCTAGATGATTTTGTGCCTCCAACTTCATGGTAACAGTTTGGGGAAGGCCCTTTCCTGTTTCAGCATGACAATGTCCGCGTGCAGAAAGCGAGGTCCATACAGAAATTGTTTGTTAAGATCGGTGTGGAAGAACTTGACTGGCCTGCACAGAGTCCTGACCGGAACCCCATCGAACACCTTTGGGATTAATTGGTAAGCTGACTGCAAGCCAGGCCTAAATGCCCAACATCAGTGCCCGACCTCATGCTCTTGTAGCTGAATGGAAGCAAGTCCCTGCAACAATGTTCAAACATCTAGTGGAAAGCCTTCCCAGAAGAGTGGAGGCTGTTACAGCAGCAAAGAGGAGACCAATGCCATATTAATTATCATGATTTTGGAATGAGCTGTTCGACAAGCAGGTGTTGACACACTTTTGGTAATGTACTGAATGTCTGTGTTGGAGTGTGAGTGTATGGGTAGAGTCCAGTGAGTGTGCATAGAGTCAGTGCAAAAAAAGGATTAATGCAAATAGTCCGGGTAGCCATTTGATTAACTATTTAGCAGTCTTATGGCTTCAGAGTAGAAGCTTTTCAGGACCCTCTTGGTCCCAGACTTGGCACTCCGGTACTGCTTCCCATGCATTAGCAGAGAGAACCAAGGCTTGGGTGGCCGGAGTCTGACCATTTTTCGGGCCTTCTGACCACCTCCCTGTAGGCTGTCTCATCATCATCTGTGATCAGGCCTACCAGCGTTGTGTCGTAAGCAAGCTTGATGATGGTGTTGGAGTCGTGCGTGGTTAATAGGGAGTACAGGAGGGGACTAAGCACACACCCCTGAGGGTTCCCCGTGTTTAGGGTCAGTGTGGTGAATGTGTTGTTGCCTACCCTCACCTCCTAGTTAGGCAGTCCAGGATTCAGTTGCAGAGGGAGGTGTTCAGTCCCAGGGTCCCGAGCTTGGAGGGGACTAGGGTGTTGAATGCTGAGCTATAGTCAATGAACATCATTCTCACATACCTAGGTATTCCTCTTGTCCAAATGGGAGACAGCAGTGTGGAGTGCACTAGATATTGTGTTATCGGTGGATCTGTTGAGCGGTATACAAATTGCAGTGGGTCTATGGTGTCTGGGGTGATGGTGTTGATGTGTGCTATGACCAGCCTTTCAAGCATTTCATGGTTACAGATGTGAGTGCTATGGTACAATAGTCATTTGGGCAGGTTACCTTCTTTGGATCAGGGACAATGGTGGCCTGCTTGAAACATGTTGGGATCACAGACTGGGATAAGGAGAGGTTGAAAATGTTTGTGAAGACACTTACCAGCTGGTCTGCATATGCTCATAGAACGCGCCCTAGTATTCCATCTGTCCCAGCGGCCTTACAAGTGTTAATCTGTTTAAAAGTCTTATTCACATCGGCCACGGAGAGCGAGATCACACAGTCATCTTGGACAGCAGGGGCTCTCATACATGGCTCAGTGTTTGCCTCGAAGCAACCATTTAGCTCATCTGGGAGGTCTGCATCACTGGGCAACTCACTGCTCGGTTTCCCTTTGTAGTCCGCAATGGTTTGCTAGCCCTGCCACATCCGACAAGCATCTGAGCAGGTGTAGTAGGATTCAATCCTAATCATATATGGTCCTTTTTCTTGTTTGATGGCTCATCAGAGGTCATCGGTGTCCTCATCCGTGAGATGCAAGCCATCCCTATTGTATCCTTACGGTATGGCCATCCCTATGGTATAGCGAAGAGACAAACTGCTTAATGTATGGGGGACGGATTGTACTTTTGCTTTTATTGCTGTGTTACGCTATATGTGGTATAAAAATTTCGATTAATCACCTTTCGGTGTAAAAAACATGGAATTTAAAAACGGAAAACAATGTTTTAAGTGAGAAGCACCACAATGCCTTCTTCACCCATGCTTTAACAAGCTTTTCCAGCACACAATTTTGACCTACTACAGTAGCTATGTTGGTCTATTGTATTTCCAACAATGTGTAGTCAGGTTGCTTAGGATTCAAACCTTCTCAAACATACAGGTCTGGAAAAAATTAAGAGACCACTGCAAAATTGTCAGTTTCTCTGGTTTTACTATTTGTAGGTGTTCGGGTAAAATGAACTTTTTTGTTTTATTCTATAAACTACTGACAACATTTCTCCCCAATTGCAAATAAAAATGTTAGAGCATCATTTAGAGCATTTATTTGCAGAAAATGACAACTGGTCAAAATAACAAAGATGCAGTGTTGTCAGACCTCAAATAATGCAAAGAAAATAAGTTTAGATTCATTTTTAAACAACACAATACAAATTGTTTTAACTTTGGAAGAGTTCAGAAGTCAATATTTGGTGGAATAACCCTGATTCATGCGTCCTTTACCAAGACAAATCTGCCCGATAATTTTGCAGTGGACTTTATAGTGTCCTGCTATTAACCTCTAAAAGTCTAAGCTGTTAGGGGAGGAGGTTCTACTAAGCTAACATATGGAATTGTTTTAGGATGATCATACCATGGATTATTTATTGGTTTTTGATTTAGGTATCCCTAAAATATATATTAAAAATATTTGATAAAGTACTGAATTTGGCCTTTACCACTAAAGTCCATAGAAACACATAGAATAACACATTCATTAATGGCAAAAAAGACAGTCAAAAAATGGATAATTCGGAATACGGTTTTGAAGTGTCTGTCCTATATCTAGGAGATATAGGAAAGCTCAGGAAATATTAGTGTTTTTTTGGACACATTTTTAACCCCATAGTTTTGTTGGAACAAAACTACCTGCATACTCCCATTCATTTGTATGGTTTACCTTCAGGCGAGTCCCGTGATACTTGCAGGGGTCGTAGAGCAAAAAGTGGAGAGCAAAACATGAGTCTCATCTTTCCACAGTGTGGTCATATTAGTTTGTGTCTTAAACGGTTCAGAACACTACAGATGTTTTCATGAGGAGACCGATTTTCGTGATGCCTCATGATCTGACAAACATCCCTGTAGCTCGGCAACCTTCCACCGCAGATGGGGAAGGCTGACATAGGCGGAGGTGGTGGATTGAGACGGCCCATGCAAAAAAAACATATCTCTAGTTTAAACTGACACATTTTGATGGGGATTTTTTATTATGTTACTTAGATTGATGCACAGGTGCGTCAATAGACACTTAACCTTTTCACACGTACCAACAAATGGGTGGGATCATTCTACAGTGGTCCCTGGAGCGTACTCTCAAACCGGTTTGATTAGAACGCTTATTTAGAACATCCAGTTTCGATTGAAGCAACAGTCAGCATTTCAGCTAGCCACACTGTATTTTCACAGAAACATTTTGCACAAAAACAGTCCTTACAAAGTTATGTCCTGAATGTGAGAAGTTTATTTTTGGGATGCAATGTTCTGACATTCACAGAAGTAGCAACAGCATACACAATCAACCAAACTGGAACATTTGTTCTAGCGCTAACTGAGGAAATATTGACATAACACAAGCGTTCATATTTAGATAACTCTCGGCGGCTGACAGAATTACTATTTATAAATAATTACATAACGGGTGAGTTCAACATTGATCAAAATAATTGAGTAAAATACTTTCTAGAAATCGAAAGTAATTGAATGATGTGTAGGTGGTGCGCACCGTCATGTTTGTTATTCTCGTCAACCAAAGATAATAAGAAGAGACAAGATGAGTTTCGTCTGTTTGCTGTATGCATGTTGAAGGAGGTGTGTCATCTATGATCATTCACTTCTGGAAGTTTACCCGAAAGATGAGTGAACCATTCCTTCACCTCATTATAATGTCTTTGGTCTGACAGATGTTTACGTGACACCCAGAATGCATTGTATAATGTCAACAAATAGTTTAGCTTTAGCTCATTATAATAAGTACAACCGTCAAAAACGTATTTTACACACATCATAGGTGTCCATTACATTCTATGCAATAATCAGAATACATTATTCGTCATCAGTACTTGAAAACATGTTAATAAAACTGTAAATACATTATGCGCCATACATACATACATACATATCTACATACATACATATCTACATACATACATACATACATACATACATACATACATACATACATACATACATACTGTATGCTACAGTAGAAACGACAACAAGATATATAGAAAATAAGACACTTACTTTGATTAGAACACACTGTTCTTACACAGGGAGACTCGAAGTCAATCTTAAATTAATCATTGTTTATTTGTCTGTGCGCTGAGGAGGTTTCAACAAACTTAATGCACCATAGTGAATGTCAACCCCGGACAGGAGGGCGACTCTGGCAGCCCCGGACAGGAGGGCGACTCTGGCAGCCCCGGACAGGAGGGCGACTCTGGCAGCCCCGGACAGGAGGGCGGCTCTGGCAGCCCCGGACAGGAGGGCGACTCTGGCAGCCCCGGACAGGAGGACGCTCTCATTACTCTCTCCTCCAATCTCCAATCTCCCCATCCACGATGTCCTCCATTCTCTCTTCTCCCGGGTCCAGGATCCCTGCTCCTCCTGGCCACGCTGCTTGGTCCTTTGGTGGTGGGTAGTTCTGTAACAGCTGTTTGAAGTAGAGGACCAAGGTGCAGCGTGGTAAATGTTCATGATTTATTAATAGAACTGAACACTGAATAACAAAAAACAACAAAGCGAACGAACAAAACAGTTCTGTCTGGTGCAGACACAAAAACAGAAAACAACTACCCACAAACCACAGGTGGGAAAAGGCTACCTAAGTATTGTTCTCAATCAGAGACAACGATAGACAGCTGCCTCTGATTGAGAACCACACCCGGCCAAACACACAGTAATAGAAAATATAGGACACAAAACATAGAATGCCCACCCCAACTCACGCCCTGACCAAACCAAAATAGAGACATAAAAAAGGCGTGACAGCAGCACATTACTTCAAGACAAAACAGCTCACTCAATCAAGCCTGAAAGTCGTGTAAGTATAAAATCAAAGCTTGCTTTCATGTAGTTAAGAAAAAGCTTGACAAGTTTGTGGAATGGGATAGTGTCTTAGTGTGGGGTGGGAAGAATGCAATACATGACCTTGTATGCAGTACAAATCACATTATTGTAGGAGCAACTCCTCTCAGAGTATGAATTAGGCTGGTTGAGAAGGTTTGAATACTAACAAACCTGCCTACACATTGTTGTAAGTGCATAGACCATCATAGCTACTGTAGTAGGTCAAAGCTGTGTGCTGCAAAACCTTGGTAGAGCATGCGTGAAGTGGGCATTGTGGTGCTCATCATTTTCCTTTCTTTTTAAGGCTTCAGACCAATGCCTACTTCTCACTTACCTTTTCTGTTTTTAATTGAACAGCCCATTTTAACGGCCTATACATGCATTCATAAACCATCACACATGCGTGGCGCATAGAAAGTGTTGCCCTTGTATGATGGCATCACCCACCTTGAGTCACTATGGCATCACTCACATTCCTAGAGTGTTGGTAGGCCTATCAGTCACATTCCTTGAGTATTGCCTTGCGTACAGTATACACTCAAGGGTGAACTCATCGCTTCCAATAACTTTAAAGCAGGAGGAGGAGGAGGAGGAGAGGGAGCATTTCAAGAGAAAGGCAGAGATGTCATTTTAAGGCTAAGGCAATACATCTTGATACAACGGCACTAGAAGCTCCTTTCTCTCTCTCGCTCTCTCCCTCCCTTCCTTACTTTATTTATTTATTAAAAGTGCTGGCTTGCCTTGAACGACTAGCAAGTAACGCCTTAGCTCTCTGTGAGTAATACTGTAGTAGGCCACCAGCTGTCTTCTGGGCCATAATGCAATGTCCATGTCCATGTCCACATCTTTACCTCATTGGGATTTGTTAGTGAGCCAAATATGTGGAAATAGCTTCTTTAGGCCATAACCCACCCACTACAGAGATAAAGCCTACATAACCATGTTTTTTTGCTGTTGTCCTGTCAGAGTAGTGAGCTCACACACTTAGGCTGACTGATGAGACTTACTGAACCATGGATGAATTAAGTTATCATACATCTGTTATTTGCTCTCCATACCTGACCATTTCATCTCTTGTTGCCCGAGAGGATGGAGGAAGGGAAGAACAGAGGGTGGAGGAGAGAAGAAAGCATGCCCAATCCCAAAATGAACCCTTAATAACCCTATGCACTTGTAGAGATCTACAGTGAGAGGATTGGATGGGTAAATGGTGAAACTTCAACCTAGCCCATCAGAGGACAAGATTGCACCTGTCAAATCCTCTCAGATCTCCACAAGTACATAGGGTGTAGGGGTTAGGAGTTCATATGGGATTGGGCCGCTTAGTTTTTTGGCTGGAACTCTCAGACCCTCATGGCCCTGGCCTTATGTCATTGGCTGTTGGGAAGCCAAAAGGCTTTCAGCACCACTTTCACTGCTCTGTCTGAGGAGATGATAGTCTGATACATCCATTTCTCAAGGTGATAAGCCAAGTAGCTAGCTAGCTAGTTATCATAGCAGACACAGAACTGACATTTTGTGTCTGTGAGGGTGTTCCAATTTGTATTTCGGTCTTCTGTATGAGGGCAGCCTTTTTACGAGGGCTAATACACTCCATTTAGACACCTCTCAATTTGGAGAAAGTGCTCCACTGTGTGCTGGCCTATTTGCGTTCACATGTTGCATTGAGAGAGAAAGGGAGAGACATTTGGGAGGTTGTGAAGAGAGGCTGAGAGACAGAGGGAGAGGTAAAAAGAGAGCAAGGCACGATACTGAGAGATTTGGAGAGAGAATGAGCGTTGATGATGAGTCTGCGAGAGAAAGAATAAAAAGATAATAAAGGGAGCAATAACAAGTGAAAGGAAAATGGAAGGGTGAAAATGTGAAGATGAAGAGAGGAAGGGACCTGGTTTGAAGACGGTTCATTCCACTAATCTACTGATTAATCAACTAATCTTTTTCGGTCGACTGACAGCTTTATTTACTCAGTCGCCTCTGATCTGTGAGCACCAAATGGGTAGGGGGCTAGCTGAAAAGTGCTTGTTTCAGACTGTCCAAGAGAGAATGATAGGGGGATGAGGAGAGGTTATGTCCAGTCCAGAGAGCGGCTTTCGCTCTGCCAAATCACTCTCACTGCCCCTGCGGGATCATGGTTAGTGGCTGAGTTCGTTTCGGTCTCGGCTCTGCAATCTGTTGGCTTTGTCTGGATACTCTCCTTGACCATCATTCCTATAGATTTAGGTTCAAAGAAAGCATACTAAATAGTTTACCTTCTATTGATAATGATTCTATAAATTATTTACTAAACAGATATAACCTCTGTTACTGAAATGACCTACTTGAAGCTGCTGTAATAAAGTACATGTAGACCTCTGAAAGTGCCAATGCTTAGTACACCTGTCACTGATGCACTAGGCGACACACATACTGCACAGCACTACCTATATAATGTTAAAGAAATTATAGTGTAGGATAAAAACATATGTCATGTACAGTGGAGATAAATGGAGTGTGATTGACATGCTTCACATGCCAGGCAGGGTAGCACAGGATCACAGCACCACTGTTCCAGCGAGAATGTTCCTTTAGAGAGGTAGGTGTGTGTGTGTGTGTGTGTGTGTGTGTGTACGTGTACGTGCGTGTGTGTGTGTACGCTCAGTGGTGGAAAAAGTACCCAATTGTCATACTTGAGTAAAGGTAAAGATACCTTAGTAGAAAATGACTCAATTAAAAGTGAAAGTCCCCCAGTAAAATCAAACTTCAGTAAAAAAAAGTTTTAAAGTTTTTGATTTTAAATATACTATATATATAAAGTAAAAGTGTAAATAATTTCAAAATCCTTATATTAAGCAAACCAGACGGCACCATTTTCTTGTTTTTTTATTTACGGATAGCCAGGGGTACGCTCCAACACTCAGACATCATTTACAAATGAAGCATGTGTTTAGTGAGTCTGCCAGATTAGAGGCAGAAGGGATGACCAGGGATGTTCTCTTGATAAGTGTGTGAATTTGACAATTTTCCTGACCTGCTAAGAATTCAAAATGTAACGAGTACTTTTGGGTGTCCAGGAAAATGTATGGAGTAAAAAGTACATAATTTTCTTTAGAAATGTAAAAATATAAATGGTAAAGTACAGATACCCCCCAAAACTTCTTAAGTAGTACTTTCAAGTATTTTTACTTAAGTACTTTATGTGTGTGTGTGTGTGTAAGAGAGAAGGAGAGTAAAAGAACGACAGGGAGAGAGGGGATACTTGGGAGACAGAAGTCTATTTCTCTTGCTTATCCTAAGTTGTTCTCCAACTGAAAGTGTTCTCTCCCTTCTAAACAAATTAGATTTCACATTCAGAGAACACAGCGGCCATCTTACTAGCAATAGAGATATCTAATAGGCTTACTCATTCAAAACAACCCTTGAAGAAGCGATTTCACAATGACAGCTGCTTTGATGTGTGTGTCTCGGTGTGTGTGTGTGTGCATGTGTGTGTGTGTGTGTGTGCGTCCATGTGTCGTTTGGGACCCCTTCCAGAATTCCATTTAGGTAACAATGCTGTTATGTTGGATTTGTAAAATTCCAGACAATTTCTACTTCAACAAGACTATTAACCCATGTTACTTAAGCAAGGACTCAAGAACGATCCCCGTGTCAGTCGAACACGGCCAAGACATGCTATCGACCCCGAGAACACATACCCGAAAAAAAGGTTACTTTGGACAATGAAAGAAATCACAACACAAGTCCTTTATCATTCTGTTCACAGTTGCTTACTCCCAGTGTGGTGGAATTTTCTAATCAAGTGGGAGAGACTTTGTCATTTCTTCAAACAATCATCTTTATTCGATATCAATTAATTATTGCATAATGACACCGGTCAACTCAACAGCCTTGACTGTTGGGCTGAGCAGCCTAACTGATAATGAAAAAAACAGATCTTACCCCTTCTAACCCCTACCATAAGCCACCTTGGTCCATCTACTGCTTATCTGCACTGGATGTTGTTTTACTTCCAATCTGGCTTAGTTTCCCAGATGCCAGGATGATGAGACAATGAGGCGTTGTTCTAAAGTCTTCCAGGCGATCTCTCTCGGGTCACACACACCACATCGTGTCTATGGAATGCCAGCTTTAGGTTTTTATCACCAAGTCATTGGCAGCTCAAGCTATCTCTAGCAAAACCCATTTCCTTGACCATTTGCCCAGACTAACTTCAGGAAGCTAGAGTGGAAACCATTTCTTTACAGAAACACAGAATTAAACCGAACAGACATGTCTTCCTATTTGTTAAGTATTTATTGCTAACTATTAACATCAAACAAATCAGGTAAATATGCAATTGTTCTATCACATTCCCCCATTTTGATATTTCCTTAACTTAAAAGAGAAATTATAACGTAGAAAAATACATACAAATATCACACAAAAAATTCTCAGCAAACTAAGTCAGAGTATATTTTTCATCTGTACGAAACAAATCATCATGTTGATACTAATCTTACTCCCATTGGTCAGTATGGTAGAAACTCAAATTAATATATCTTGTTGGGACATCTTCCGTTTAGTGCCTAATGAACATGACCCAGGACAAGCATCATGATTCCACAATTTATAAGGCAACACCTAGCCATAGGCAACGCCGTTAGCACAACCCTGCTATTGTTCCTGAGTATTATCATAAAAAAAATCACTTTGGTAATGGATATACAGTAGGTCATGTATCCTAAAGATTGCAAGATCAAATCCCTGAGCTGACAAGGTAAAAATCTGTCGTTCTGGCCCTGAACAAGGCAGTTAACCCACTGTTCCTAGGCTTCTAAGAATTCGTTGTTAACCGACTTACCTAGTTAAATAAAGGTAAAAAAAATAGATTTAGCATCAGTTTCACTCTCAGGATCGGAGTTCACCCCTCCATTCACCAAGGCATGCTGAGAATAGTCTCAACATAGTACACAACTTCTTTACCCATGTCATCATTAGCATAACAACAATCAAAACAATCAATCCATAATATATTAATTTCTCCACTCATATAGTTATTAACATACTAAAACTTACTCAACTCAATCAGTCAGTATTAACATCATTCAGTTTCCAAATCATAAGAAATTCTCAATTATCCAACCAAAATTTACGATGACATTGCTCAGTGATTCTCATCGGTTCAATCACTCAAAATTAAAACCTCAACTTAACACACATCAACACTGGCAGAATGCACATTTATATTAACATACAATATATTCACCTCATAATTAACCCAATTAACGCTCTCATCGGGGTTATAATTACTGATCAGTATCTCAATTCATTCTTAGCCTAAATTACTATAAATGGAGCGGTGTATAGACCTCCTCAATCACCTCAATACCCCAAATAACAATTTTGAAATCAATGCAGAGTTGACCAATGCCCCCCCCCATTTCCCGGCACACAATCTTCTGGCATTTCTTATTTTTTATTCCTCAGATAGCTTCACAGTTCAAAGTGGATGGCCCATGACAATGTCCCAATTTCAATGTCACCTGAGCCCCACCACAACTCCTATTATGTCTTGTCCATTTGCCAACCAGGATACTAGGATATGAGAAGTCTTGGAACGGACTTCTGTTCCACTCCTGAGAGAAAAGGCATGAGAGAAAAGGCAGTCGATAACTTCAACTGGAACGCCAGTTCTTCAGCTGGTTAGAGGGAGTTTTGAGGTCCACCCCGTTTGGTCAAATGATCCCTTCCATGCATCTAGATACCATCTTCACCATAACCTCGAGAAAGGACAGATCAGAACAGTGCATCTCTGTTTCAGGAAATCCAGACAAGCATTTCAAGAAATCAAAAACTAATATATACTGTATATTACTACTAACAATATTCTTATCAAAAATCTGTAAAACAAATGTCAAAGAGAATAACACATTCTGTTGAAACAATGCTCACACTGTCAATCTCATCGTAGTCATAGGATCAGGAAATTAGACCGCTAATCCTTAGGAAGTAATCTCGATCATCCAGCAGACCCAATCTGGTGAGATTTATCAAACAAAACAGACAAACCACAATACACTCCTTCATACATCATTCGATACATACATACAGATAACTCAAGGTGTGTAAACTTCAATCCAAAAACCTCAAAAGACTAATTCCTCCCTTTTGACACATGACTCACATAGTGACTAATGTGCAAAAACACTACTGGTTAATTTTAAAATTACAAAATCAAATTAGAATCACTACCCATAATAACTCCCCAAATACTTTTTTTTTTTTTTACCCATAACTTGATTCAAGGAATAGAAAAATAGACCAGAGACAGGTCTATCCTTCTCGTGGTCCAAATCTCACACTTAATTATAATCTTCTTTGTAATCATAACCTTCTTCGTATCATCATTACAAATGACCTTACATTGGATGATGTATTTATTTAGGCTTTCCAGTGAGGGCCATCAAACACTAGAAAGTAAAGAATGAGGTTAGAGGTAATACAAACCCTTCAACGAAGTGTTTCTTACTATATTAGACTAATTAATGAAAAACCATCAAACATTTCATACATTTCGTATCCCAGGTATACAGTAAGTTTCTAGTACATTTCTTATCAAAATAATTTACAAGTTCAATTTAACTCAGAAAAGAAAAACTATTCACATATTCCGTGTGTGTCCCTTTAAAATATCTTATCACTAACCCATATTCATAAACAGTAAGTTGTGTGTGTGGTAAACTATATGGCAAAAACAAACAAAAATGGCCAGGCCTTATTTAATTTGGTAGCTCCTCTTTACCACCGAATCCGGATACCTTTATACCTATAAAACTGCAGAATTTCAATAACTGTTCTCCCAAGACCATAGCCTAGGGAAACATTTCAAAGCGAGAGAAAATGACTACCCCGCCATTCTCCTGGGGAATCAGTGATAAGGAAGGAATCAGGGGATAGTTGATCCCAAGCATCTCCTGCGTCTTCCTTAAAAACATCTCTGGGATATTCGGGACAGTAGCGTCCCACCTCAACAACAGCCAGTGAAAGTGCAGGGCACCAAATTCAAAACAGAAATCTCATAATTAAAATTCCTCAAGCATACAAGTATTTTACACCATTTTAAAAATAAACTTCTCGTTAATCCGGCCACAGTGTCCAGTTTCAAAAAGGCTTTATGGCGAAAGCACACCAAACAATTGTTAGGTAAGCACCTAGTCACAGAAAAACACAGCCATTTTTCCAGCCAAAATGAGGAGTCACAGAAAGCAGAAATAGAGATAAAATTAATCACTAACCTTTGATGATCTTCATCAGATGACAAACATAGGACATGTTACACAATGTTAGGGTTTTCTTCCGGTGAAGGAGAGGCGGACCAAAATGCAGCGTGGTTATTTCGATACATGTTTAATAAAAGATAAACACGAACAATACAAAACAATTAACGTAACGTGAAAACCTAAACAGCCTTATCTGGTGCAAACAAACACTGAGACAGGAACAATCTCCCACAAAACACTCAAAGAATATGGCTGCCTAAATATGGTTCCCAATCAGAGACAATGATAAACACCTGCCTCTGATTGAGAACCACTCCAGGCAGCCATAGACTATTCTAGACAACCCCACTAACTACAATCCCATGACCTACAAAGAACCCCAAGACAAAACACACCACATAAATAACCCATGTCACACCCTGGCCTGACCAAAATAATAAAGAAAACACAAAATACTAAGACCAGGGCGTGACACACAATACATGTATGTTTTGTTCGATAAAGTTTATATTTATATCCAACATTCTGAGTTTACATTGGCGTGTTATGTTCAGTAGTTCCAAAACATCCGGAGATTTTGCAGAGAGCCACATCAATTTACAGAAATACTTATCATAAATGTTGATTAAAATACAAGTGTTATACATGGAACTTTAGATAAACTTCTCCTTAATGCAACCGCTGTGTCAGATTTCAAAAAAGCTTTACCGAAAAAGCACACCATTCAATAATCTGAGTACAGTTCTCAGACAACAAAACAGCCAAACAGATATCCCCCATGTTGTGCAGTCAACAGAAGTCAGAAATAGCATTATAAATATTCACTTACCTTTGATGATCTTCATCAGAATGCACTCCCAGGAATCCCAGTTCCACAATAAATGTTTGTTTTATTCGTCAATGTCCATCATTTATGTCCAAATACCTCCTTTTTATTCGCGCGTTTAGCCCAGTAATCCAAATTCATGATGCGCAGGCAAGTCCATGCGAAAGTTCAGACGAAAAGTTATATTACAGTTCGTAGAAACATGTCAAACGAAGTATAGAATCAATCTTTAGGATGTTTTTATCATAATTTTTCAATAATGTTCCAATCAGAGAATTTCTTTGTCTGTAGAATTGCAATGGAACGCAAGCTAACCATCACGTGAACGCACGTGGTCAGCTCATTGCATTCTGCCAGACCTCTGACTCAATCCCCTCTCCTTCACCCCCACTTCACAGTAGAACCCTCAAGCAAGGTTCTAAAGACTGTTGACATCTAGTGGAAGCCTTAGGAAGTGCAATATGACCCCATAGACACTGTATCTTGGAAAGGCAATGAGTTGGAAAACTACAAACCTCAGATTTCCCACTTCCTGAGGGATTTTTTTCTCAGGTTTTTGCCTGCCATATGAGTTCTGTTATAGTCACAGACATCATTCAAACAGTTCTAGAAACTTCAGAGTGTTTTCTATCCAAATCCAATAATATGCATATATTAGTAACTGGGCCTGAGTAGCAGGCAGTTTACTCTGGGCACCTTGTTCATCCAAGCTACTCAATACTGCCCCCAGTCCCAAAGAAGTTAACATACATACTGTAATGGACTTCCATCAGTCCTGGAAGAAAGAATCCTACTCAAGACACATCAGACAATACAGTGTTCCATTAAGTGGAATCGACACCATCTAAATTAAACAAACCCGCAACCCCTTTCCAGCAATCTAATCATTGCAACCTTTTGCATTCATTTAGTCAAAATATACACCTGTTTTTTAACTGTCAAGGTTGTGCGCAACTGGTACGAAGTCAGGTGCAGGAGAGCAGTGAGTTGTGATCAGGTGCACCTTTATTTGGCAAAAGCACAAAAGACAGACGCAACTGTGTCCAAAATCCTCCAGCCACAGGTAAAAGTCAATAAGCACGAAAACACTCACAAATATTCAAATGTATGACAAATACATACAACCGGTCAAAATACGATACCCGGGGGGAAAAACCAGTCTGGCTCATCACACTAAACACGTAACAAAAAAACAAACTATAAAACCAAGCAACAATAATCAGAAACTGTCAAAGAACGTTTCTCATTACCTCTACTTCAAATGTCCTGTTGCCCGCTCGTTTTTAACCGTAGTTAACCGTAGCTTTTACAATCTCAAGGCTCAATCCCTCTATTCATCATTTAACCTTGTATTGAAACCTCAGCTTTTCAAATGACTAAAATATCACATAATATTACATATTACCATTCACATACTGTCAAACGTCATTGGGTTTACATCAACCCTCCTTATCAATGTCTCCGTCACTGTCACCCATCGTAAGGTTTAGAAATGAAAAGAAACCAAAACATGATTATTCTCTCTTTACTAGAAAACAATGTTTTCCTTATAGACTACCCTAACAAAATTACTATATTTTTAATACCATCCTCTGCTGGGTATTCCCTTTCTGCTTCACATTTATTAAACGTCTATTATTTTAAGATTAACCTGTAATACACCAAATGTATAAAATGCATCAGCCAACTCTTAATCAATTCAATTGCAAAATGATTACTTTCCAATTGACTGACTTTCCTTTGTTACCTTCACTAGTCTCTGTTTCCTTAAACTCAGAAAGCTCTCTACAATCTCAACCATACTCTACCTCTGTCTTACTGCAAGCTCTTTCTTTCCGTCTAACGTTACCATACCAGGTGAACATATTTGTTTTATTATAGTCAAAACAAACATAACTTCTGTTCACAGGGAGGCCACTTTAATTACTTGTGACCCCTCCTCCCTTTTTGTCAATTCTATAAATCTATTTTCGAATAAAACGAAATAAAGTGTCTCACAAGATTAAAACCCCTAGGGTTTTCCTGAGTTGCATTGTTCTCGAAACCAACAAATGTGTTATCTATTGTTTCGCTGGTTGTACTTTCCCATATTATGCCTTGTGACCCTGCTCTACCAAAACGTTTACTAATGTGGCGATGTTTGGCATATGAGTTCCTTCGTCTTTTTCTGCCAATAACAAATTCATTACATATTGTATCATCACAGCACCCTCAAATCTACACCATTTAGCGATTGTTTAAATGTGGTGTGATGCAAAGTTTGACTATTTGTAAATATAATTCGTGCTCTCGCCCATATATACTGCCAATTTTACACTGGCCATATTCAACGGGCATTGAGGGTAAATTCATCAGTTATTCTGTGCTCTGGTACATTCAGACAACAGCACTGAAATTCAAACAATACCCTGAGCGAATGTACCAAGTACCCCATTTAGCAATGTCCATTGAGAATGCACAACGACTACACCATTTAGCTAAGCTAAGAATGACGTGAATAATCAAGTCAACATATGTTGGGTAGTTGAATAGCATAGTAATATACTAGCTTGATGCAATGATATGCTATGCGGTTCATAAGGATGGCACAACCAATAAATGTGTCAAAATGTGTCATTAATACAAATCATTTATATCTTAAGACCAATAAGCATACTACATACTCAAATTAATACACAAATAGTAAGGTTAGTGTTCTATCAGCATAATCGCACTAACGTCAATATGCTGGTGTATTGAGCTAATTCTTCTTTTATGGATTGTGTCAAGTCACAATTGCATCCCTGAATTTGACTATCAGCAGAGAAATGCTGCCGAATTTCATCCATGATTGGATTTTTTTCATATTTGAGCCGAATTGGTAGAATGCTTGTGCGCTTCTATTAGTGCCTCTATAGCTTCACGGGAAAAGGATTTGTTCAATAAATATAGCAACTCATCTCTTACTGCGAAAAATACAATTTCAGGCTTTAGGGGCAGTTTTCTCAAAATGTATTATACTGACGGAAAGAATCCCATAAGCGTTTAGACAGTCATATTCCCTCCTCAGGAGCCGTCAGCAGATGGAGTTTGGTGTCCCATCTGGGTCGCCAAGTATTGTGGTGGAATATTCTAATCAAGTGGAAGAGACTGTCATTTCTTCAAACAAGAATTTTTATTCAACATCGATTAATTATTGCATAATGAAACCGGTCAACTCAACCATCTTGACTGTTGGGCTGAGCAGCCTAACTGATAATGAAAAAAAAAACAGATCTTATATAGGACCTAAAAATGCTTAGTCAGCCTGGTTTCAAACCCTCCCATAAGCCACCTTGGTCCATCTCCTAGTTATCTGCACGGAATGTTCTTTTACTTCCAACATGGCAGATGCCAGGATGATGAGACAATGAGGCGTTGTTCTAAACTCTTCCAGGCTATCTCTATCTCGGGTCACACACACCACATCGTGTCTATGGAATGCCATCTTTAGGTTTTTATCACCAAGTCATTGGCAGCTCAAGCTATCTCTAGCAAAACCCATTTTCCTGACCATACACCCAGACTAACTGCAGAGTGGAAACCATTTCTTTACAGAAACATATAATTAAATAGAACAGAAATGTCTTCCTATTTGTTAAGTATTAACTTCTAACTATTAATATCAAACAACAAGTTTTTCTATCACACCTGTCATTTAATTAGTCTGTAGACACACTGAGACACACTTTCCATTACAGCATATAGGATGACTGTCATTCATATAACATTCACCCAGCTCAATGTATTATCGATAGGTTTAGGTTACTTACTACATGAGACTTAAATTATCCCTATACCTATCATGAGGCTGCTGCAGCCTAGCCTATGAATGAAAGTTTACAACGTAGGTGCACAGCTCGAGAGAAATTTGAAACAACAAGGTGTCTGTGACCAGGAGACAAAACCTTGCCAAGCAAAACCTTCCAATCATAACCACTACATACAGCCTACATCGTTGTCACCCTATTAGCTAACGTCACGTCAACAACGTACTGTAGCTACTAGAACTAACGTGTTAGTAAACCCCCTACAATCATGCAGTACAGTTAGCAAGCAGATAGTAGTTACACCGGCAGCCACAGTGGCAATAAATTATACTGAATAAAAATATAAACGCATCATGTAAAGTGTTGGTCCATGTTTCATGAGCTGAAATAAAAGATCCCAAAAATGTTCCACATGAACAGAAACCTTATTTCTTTCAAATGTTGAGCACAAATGTATTTACATCACTGTTAGTGCACATTTCTCCTTTGCCAAAATAATCCATCCTGTCGCCACTTCCCGTCATGTGAAGACCATAGATTAGGGCCTATTGAATCAGTAAAATCATTAAAATTGTTGCATGTTGCGTTTACATTTTTGTTTAAATGATAAAACCAAAAGCTTACCTTAAGTTACCTTAAGTTACCTTACCTTAAGAAGAATTCCCGTGTTGGATAGCCATAGCCAGGTCTGTGAGAGCCAGAAATCTTGCTTGTTTGTAGGTGACCAAATACTTATTTTCCACCATAATTTGCAAATAAATTCATTAAAAATCCTACAATGTGATTTTCTGGATTTTTTTCTTCCTCATTTTGTCTGTCATAGTTGAAGTGTACTTATGATGAAAATTACAGGCCTCTCTGTGTGTGTGTGTTTCCTGATATTTTTATATCTCTCAGATGTTTTTGGGGGGCTATCTGCTGTTCCATGTACTGAATCTGTTATTGAATGTGTTTGTAAGGGAGGGGGTGAGAACCACGAGCCTCCTAGGTTTTGTATTGAAGTCAATGTACCCAGAGGAGGACAGAAAAAACTATACTAAATGTATTCACGTCACCAAATAATTGATGCCAACAAACTGTTTTGCAATGCAGGTCTACAGTAGCCTCAACAGCTCTCTGTAGGGTAGCACCATGGTGTGGCCAGAGGACAGCTAATATTTAAAAAGGATAACTTTCTTTCACCTTATTTATTTTTCACTGAGGAGGAGGGTCCTCCCCTTCCTGCCCTGAGGAGCCTCCACTGGTGTGTGTATGTTTGTGCGTGCAAGTGTGTGCATTAATATATTTGCAGGCGTGTTTCCTTTCACTTTCTCTGTAATGGTCACACAGACAATCTATGACCCCTGCAGTCTTCCCATCACCTAGCAACAGAGGATTGAGGAGAGGGGTGTAAACTGTATAAGGACATAATTCACAAAGTCACTTGATGCTGTATACACAATGATAAAGCACTTTTTGTTGTTTCTGGAGTATGCTTTGTTATGTTTGTAACTGGATCCTGTCATGCGTTATGATGGTTTAATCACGTTTCAGGAGAAGACCCAGATGCAGACAGTGTCGAATTAACAAAAGTTTATTACTAGAACAGGGGGCAGACAAAAACACAGGTCAAGTGCTTGCAGAGGTCAGTAAATCCAGATCAGAGTCTATAAAGTACAGCACGGCAGGTAGTCTCGGGGTCAGGGCAGGCAGAGGTCAATAATCCAGGGTGGTGTGACAAGGTACAGAATGGCAGACAGGCTCAGGGTAGAATGGTCAAATCCTGGAAAACTAGAAAACAGGAACTAGAAAAAGACAGGAGCAAGGGGAAAACGCTGGTAGGTTTGACAAACAAAACAAAATGGCAACAGACAAAGAACACAGGTATAAATCCACTGGGGGATAATGGGGAAGATGGGCGACACTTGGAGGGGTGTGGAGACAAGCACAAAGACAGGTGAAACAGATCAGGGTGTGACATAGTGTTACTTTGCGCAACATCAAGCGTGACTGTGTTACAAGTTTCCCCCTTTTTTCGGTATCGACATTAGAAACATTATTATCGTTTTTAGTTAATGACTGGACATTACTTTGAAAGGTGTAATGTGTAAAAACAAATCAGGGATTTATTTAAAAACAAGCCTTGTCTAACCTTTCTAGCGCAGGGGTTCCACTAGACAACATTCTGCTGAAAAGGCAGTGTGTGAAATTCAAAAATATTTTTGAGAAATATGTAACTTTCACACATTAACAAGTCCAGTACAGCAAATGAAAGACAAACATCTTGTTCATCTACCCGTCGTGTCCGATGCTTTACAGCTTAAGCACAACATATGATTATGTTAGATCACCGCCAAGCCATTTTTCCAGCCAAAGATAGGAGTCACAAAAAGAAGAATTATAGATTATAGATCAGATGACACTCATAGGACATCATGTTACACAATATATGTATGTTTTGTTCGATAATGTGCATATTTATATCCAGAAATCTCAGTTTACATTGGCGTCTTACGTGCAGTAATGTTTTGATTCCAAAACATCTGGTGATTTTGCAGAAATACTAATAATAAACATTGATAAAAGATGCTAGTGTTATTCACAGAAAGATAGACTTCTCCTTAATGCAACCACTGTGTCAGATTTCAAAAAAACTTTACGGAAAAAGCATAATCTGAGTTCGGCGCTCAGAACCCAAAACAGCCAGAGGAATATCCACCATTTTGGAATCAACAAAGTTAGAAACAACACCATAAATATTCACTTACCTTTGATGATCTTCATCAGAAGGCACTCCCAGGAATCCCAGTTAAACAATAAATGACTTGTTCCATAAAGTTCCATCATTTATGTCCAAATAACCACTTGTTGTTAGCGTGTTCAGCCCAGTAATCCATCTTCATGATGCGCGAGCATTTCATCCAGACAAAAACTTGAAAAGTTCTGTTACAGTCATTAAAAATCCTACAATGTGATTTTCTGGATTTTTTTTCTTCATTTTGTCTGTCATAGTTGAAGTGTACCTATGATGAAAATTACAGGCCTCTTTCATCTTTTTAAGTGGGAGAACTTGCACAATTGGTGGCTGACTAAATACTTTTTTGCCCCATTGTATGTATGTATATATATATATATATATATATATATATATACACACACACTACAGGTCAAACTTTTTAGAACATCTACTCTTCAAGGGTTTTTCCTTATTTTTACTATTTTCTACATTGTAGAATAAGAGTGAAGACATCAAAACTATGAAAGAACACATCATGTAATCATTGAATCATGTAGTAACCCCAAAAAAGTTAAACAATTAAAAATGTATTTTATATTTTGAGATTCTTCAAATAGTTTTGCCTTAATGACAGCTTTGCACACTCTTGGCACACTCTCTCAGCCAGCTTCATGAGGTAGTCACCAGGAATTAATTTAAATTAACAGGTGTGCCTTCTTAAAGTTAATCTGTTGAATTTCTTTCCTTTTTAATGCATTTGAGCCAATCAGTTGTGTTGTGACAAGGTAAGGGTGGTATACAGAAGATAGCCCTGTTTGTTAAAATACCAAGTCCATATTATGGCAAGCACAGCTCAAATAAGCAAAGAAAAATGACAGTCTATCATTACTTTAAGACATGAAGGTCAGTCAATATGGAAAATTACAGTCGCAATAACCTTCAAGCGCTATGATGAAACTGGCTCTCATGAGGACCGCCACAGGAATGGAAGCCCCAGAGTTACCTCTACTACAGAGTTACCAGCATCAGATTGCAGCCCAAATAAATGCTTCAAATAGTTCAAGTAACAGACACATCTCAACATCAACTGTTCAGAGGAGACTGTTTTATCAGGCCTTCATGGTCGAATTGCTGCAAAGACGAAGAAGAAACTTGCTTGGTCCAAGAAACACAAGCAATGGACATTAGACTAGTGGAAATTTGTCCTGTGTTATTGGTTTCAACCGCTGTGTCTTTGTTAGACGTGGTTTGGGTGAATGGATGATCTCCGTTGGAGGAGGAGGTGGTGTTAAAGCTTGGAGGAGGAGGTGTTATGGTGTGGGGGTGCTTTGCTGGTTACACTGTCTGTGATTTATTTAGAATTCAAGGCACACTTAACCAGCATGGCTACCAAAGCATCCTGCAGTGATACGCCATCCAATCTGGTTTGGGCTTAGTGGAACTATAATTTGTTTTTCAACAGGACAATAACCCAATACATCTATTTTACCAAGAAGGAGAGTGATGGAGTGCTGCATCAGATGACCTGGCCTCCTCAATACCCCGACCTCAACCAAATTGAGATGGTTTGGGATGAGTCGGACCACAGAGTATAGGAAAAGCAGCCAACAAATGCTCAGCATATGTGGGAACTCCTTTACGACTGTTGGAAAAGCATTCCAGGTGAAGCGAATTGCAAATATCACTGAACGAATTGCAAAAATCACTGAAGCTGGAGACTCATATCTCCCTCACTAATTTTAAGCATCAGCTGTCAGAGCAGCTTACCGATCACTGCACCTGTACACAGCCCATCTGTAAATAGCCCACCCAACTACCTCATTCCCCAAATAGTTATTTATTTTTGCTCTTTTGCACCCCAGTATCTCTACTTGCACATCATCATCTGCAGATCCATCACTCCAGTGTTAATGCTAAATTGTAATTATTTCGCCACTATGGCCTATTTATTGCCATAGCCTAATCTTACTACATTTGCACACACTGTATATAGATTTTTCTATAGTTTTTTTCCTTCTTTCTATTGTACTATTGTACTATTTGTTTATCCCATGTGTATCTCTGTGTTGTTGTTTTTGTCGCACTGCTTTGCTTTATCTTGGCCAGGTCGCAGTTGTAAATGAGAACTTGTTCTCAACTGGCCTACCTGGTTATATAAAGGTGAAATAAAATGAATACAAAACAAAGAAAGAAAGAAGCTGGTTGAGAGAATGCCAAGAGTGTGAAAAGCTGTGATAAGGTGAATGCACCAATTTGTAAGTCGCTCTGGATAAGAGCGTCTGCTAAATGACTTAAATGTAATGTAAATGTAATCAAGGCAAAGGGTTGGTATTTGAAGAATCTCAAATATAAAATATATTTCGATTTGTTTAACACTTTTTTTACTTACTACATGATTCCATATGTGTTATTTCATAGTTTTGATGTCTTCACTATTATTAAAAATAAAGAAAAAACCTTGAATGAGTAGGCGTTCAACATTCTTTGACTGGAAGTGTATATATGATTTACATGAATTGAAGACTTGATTGGAGATCAAATATGGTCATTTTTAGAGTGGGAGTCTGACTCTTGTCCAGTCCAGATTCTTACAGCGTGCTTTTTCCCAGCCCTCCCTCTCCAAGCCTTTGTTTTGAAGCTGTTTACAATCTGACGTTAAAAGGAAACAATGTTTCCCATTCTCTAACATTCATTTGTGTTCAGTCAGTATCAATGACTGGAAACACACACACGCTCGTGCACACACAAGCGCACACACAGACAAGACATTACCCACCTCATCTTCTTATCCAACAACTCATAACACAACCTAATCCTCTCTCTAATGCATAGTGATTAGTGAGATGTGAGATGATTCCTTATATCTTAATTAATGTACTTCTGTGTTTATATTAGTCTTCCTTAAGGACAAAGACTGAGTGTGCTGGCTGAACCTCAATAAGCGGTGAGGACGCATAGCAGCTGTTGAAATATAGATTTATAAATCTCCATTTAATGTTATTGTTTCTGCTTCTAAAATAGAGGAAATTATATGATTATTTAGTGCATTGAATCCTGTTTTTCCCTCTTCACCTCATGTCTGAGTATATTTCAGACCCGATTTCAGTGCACAACTTGCGGAATGAAGCTTCAACGAGGGATTTTGTGTTCTGGCTTGGTGGGAACTTGACAGGCCATACCCACCTTGAATGTGTCCTCCTCCTACTCCATGGGAGGATTTTACTGGACTCCTACATTGTATTACAGGGTTTCCCTATAAAGTTAGGGACGCAAGAAGTGTTGTTGGGTGAACACACACAGACGGACAGACACACACAAGCACACACGCATGTGCACACACACACACTCCGCTACTGTATCGCTGCATTCCAGTTTTTTATGGGCAGAGGTGGTGGTTGCAGGAGGAGCTAGGATGTTCGGTTGTTGCAGAGAAGTAGGGTAGTATTTCTTTGAGTGGAGGGAAAACAACGCAATTGTCAAACTTGAGTAAAAGTAAAGATTCCTTACTAGAAAATAAGTGAAAGTGACAGTCACCCAGTAAAATACTACTTGAGTAAAAGTCTAAAAGTATTTGGTTTTAAATATACTTAAGTATCAAAAGTAAATATACTATATTCTTGCACTATATTATTTTTTAAATTTTTTATTTAATGATTGTCAGGGACACACTCCAACACGCAGACATAATTGACAAGCAAAGCGCTTGTGTTTAGTGAGTCCGCCATATCAGATGCAGTAAGGATGATTGGTGATGTTCTCTTGACAAGTGTGTGAATTGGAGAATTTTCCTGTCCTGCCAAACATTCAAAATATAATGGGAACTTTTGGGTGTCAAGGAAAATATATGGAGTAAAAAATACATTATTTTATTCAGGAATATAGTGAAGTAAAAGTTGTCAAAATATAAATAGTAAAGTACAGATACCCCAAAAAACGACTTAAGTAGTACTTTCAAGTATTTTTACTTACGTACTTTTCACCACTGATTTATTTTCTTTCATCCTGTTTAAAACATTCTGAAAACTCCAGATCATGCTGCTCCTTATTACTTATTACTCAAGTACACAGACCCCCTTCTGCCTCATCATTACCATCATTACTTTCCACTCATCCCATCCACTCAATCCCTTAACCCCCCTCCCCCCCTCTTCCTCACCCTTGTCCTTGTTGTGGTAGGGTGCTCACTCTGCTCAACCCTAGCTCTCTATGCACTCTCTGATTGTGCCAGGCAGGGGGGATGGTAGGGCATGATGTCCCTGCTTGATGATGTATCAGAGAGGAGACAGGGCTGGGAAAGAGTCAGCATCACACCGCTGTGTGTGTGTCTGTGTGCCTGCATGCGTGCATGTGTTCATTTTGTGTGTACGTTAATTTTGGGGTGATAGGAATTGATATTTTAGAATCAAATGCATGAATACGTTGGTGATTTCAATATAGAAGTCAAAACAGGAGACAGGAGATGGGTTGCTGACTTCCTCTACAGATAGCAGTGCTGGCTTTGCAAACACAAACACACACGCAATGTTTTCATCCATTGCAGAGGCTGTGTTTGAAGAAGCTCCCACAGTGGATGAGGATGACAGTAATCAAAAATCAATTATTTGCCTTCACAGCAGAGATGAAAGACGGCAGATGTACACAGTGGCGACCCGTCATTCAGGGCAGGTGGGGCAGAGCCTGTTTTGCATGTTATTTTGGCATTAATAAGTGTCACATATCAGTTTGCAAACAACGTAAAAAATATATATACATCATTGAGTAAATAAATCTGCATACAAACATGGTATATTTTTTTTCTTGAGTGGGGTAGCTCCAAAATGCAGGTGTTTCAGCCTAGCTCAGTGCTTTCTATGGTGGAGCGAGCCAGCAGAAAATAGGATCATTGAGCCATGATTGGCTCAGTGTTCTGTCACTCATGGGGACACTAAGATACCGCTAAGTTTAAGTCCGTAATAAGGGTAGACATCCAACATTTCTGCCTTTTGGTTCCTGCAATAGATGGCTCAATGTCATTGGCCACAGATAAAATTACATCAAATCACATTATATGTACAGTAGCTTTGATTGGACTGATCATGTCATTATCTTACTTTCAAAGTCTTAGCTAGCAGTCATCATCATGAATCAAGTCGACAATCTACTGGCAAATCATTTTTAATCCTTGTCATATGAAGAGAAATAATGAAGAGAAATTATAGATAAAACGTATCGGTGGTCATCGGACATAAAGATTACACAAGTTGGAAATTGCAAATTCAGCAATGAGTGATTTGTAAGGAATCAGTGGCTAACTGCAAGCATTGCAAAGCAGTTGTGGGCACCGTTTGTCAGCGTTATAGTGCAATTAATGTATTGTTTAGTTTTTTTATTTATTTTTTTATTTCACCTTTATTTAACCAGGTAAGCAAGTTGAGAACAAGTTCTCATTTACAATTGCGACCTGGCCAAGATAAAGCAAAGCAGTTCGACACATACAACGACACAGAGTTACACATGGAGTAAAACAAACATACAGTCAATAATACAGTAAAAAAAAACAAAAAAAAAAACAAGTCTATATACAATGTGAGCAAATTAGGTGAGAAGGGAGGTAAAGGCAAAAAAGGCCATGGTGGCAAAGTAAATACAATATAGCAAGTAAAACACTGGAATGGTAGTTTTGCAATGGAAGAATGTGCAAAGTAGAAATAAAAATAATGGGGTGCAAAGGAGCAAAATAAATTAAATACAGTTGGGAAAGAGGTAGTTGTTTGGGCTAAATTATAGGTGGGCTATGTACAGGTGCAGTAATCTGTAAGATGCTCTGACAGTTGGTGCTTAAAGCTAGTGAGGGAGATAAGTGTTTCCAATTTAAGAGATTTTTGTAGTTCGTTCCAGTCATTGGCAGCAGAGAACTGGAAGGAGAGGCGGCCAAAGAAAGAATTGGTTTTGGGGGTGACTAGAGAGATATACCTGCTGGAGCGTGTGCTACAGGTGGGAGATGCTATGGTGACCAGCGAGCTGAGATAAGGGGGACTTTACCTAGCAGGGTCTTGTAGATGACATGGAGCCAGTGGGTTTGGCGACGAGTATGAAGCGAGGGCCAGCCAACGAGAGCGTACAGGTCGCAATGGTGGGTAGTATATGGGGCTTTGGTGACAAAACGGATAGCACTGTGATAGACTGCATCCAATTTGTTGAGTAGGGTATTGGAGGCTATTTTGTAAATGACATCGCCAAAGTCGAGGATTGGTAGGATGGTCAATTTTACAAGGGTATGTTTGGCAGCATGAGTGAAGGATGCTTTGTTGCGAAATAGGAAGCCAATTCTAGATTTAACTTTGGATTGGAGATGTTTGATATGGGTCTGGAAGGAGAGTTTACAGTCTAACCAGACACCTAAGTATTTGTAGTTGTCCACGTATTCTAAGTCAGAGCCGTCCAGAGTAGTGATGTTGGACAGGCGGGTAGGTGCAGGTAGTGATCGGTTGAAGAGCATGCATTTAGTTTTACTTGTATTTAAGAGCAATTGGAGGCCACGGAAGGAGAGTTGTATGGTATTGAAGCGTGCCTGGAGGGTTGTTAACACAGTGTCCAAAGAAGGGCCGGAAGTATACAGAATGGTGTCGTCTGCGTAGAGGTGGATCAGAGACTCACCAGCAGCAAGAGCGACCTCATTGATGTATACAGAGAAGAGAGTCGGTCCAAGAATTGAACCCTGTGGCACCCCCCATAGAGACTGCCAGAGGTCCGGACAGCAGACCCTCCGATTTGACACACTGAACTCTATCAGAGAAGTAGTTGGTGAACCAGGCGAGGCAATCATTTGAGAAACCAAGGCTGTCGAGTCTGCCGATGAGGATGTGGTGGTTGACAGAGTCGAAAGCCTTGGCCAGATCAATGAATACGGCTGCACAGTAATGTTTCTTATCGATGGCGGTTAAGATATCGTTTAGGACCTTGAGCGTGGCTGAGGTGCACCCATGACCAGCTCTGAAACCAGATTGCATAGCAGAGAAGGTATGGTGAGATTCGAAATGGTCGGTAATCTGTTTGTTGACTTGGCTTTCGAAGACCTTAGAAAGGCATGGTAGGATAGATATAGGTCTGTAGCAGTTTGGGTCAAGAGTGTCCCCCCCCTTTGAAGAGGGGGATGACCGCAGCTGCTTTCCAATCTTTGGGAATCTCAGATGACACGAAAGAGAGGTTGAACAGGCTAGTAATAGGGGTGGCAACAATTTCGGCAGATAATTTTAGAAAGAAAGGGTCCAGATTGTCTAGCCCGGCTGATTTGTAGGGGTCCAGATTTTTCAGCTCTTTCAGAACTTCAGCTGAATGGATTTGGGAGAAGGAGAAATGGGGAAGGCTTGGGCGAGTTGCTGTTGGGGGTGCAGTGCTGTTGACCGGGGTAGGAGTTGCCAGGTGGAAAGCATGGCCAGCCGTAGAAAAATGCTTATTGAAATTCTCAATTATGGTGGATTTATCAGTGGTGACAGTGTTTCCTATCTTCAGTGCAGTGGGCAGCTGGGAGGAGGTGTTCTTATTCTCCATGGACTTTACAGTGTCCCAGAACTTTTTAGAGTTAGTGTTGCAGGACGCAAATTTCTGCTTGAAAAAGCTAGCCTTGGCTTTTCTAACTGCCTGTGTATAACGGTTTCTAGCTTCCTGAACAGCTGCATATCACGGGGCTGTTCGATGCTAATGCAGAACGCCATAGGATGTTTTTGTGTTGGTTAAGGGCAGTCAGGTCTGGGGAGAACCAAGGGCTATATCTGTTCCTGGTTCTAATTTTCTTGAATGGGGCATGTTTATTTAAGATTGTTAGGAAGGCATTTTAAAAAAATATCCAGGCATCCTCTACTGACGGGATGAGATCAATATCCTTCCAGGACACCCCGGCCAGGTCGATTAGAAAGGCCTGCTCGCTGAAGTGTTTCAGGGAGCGTTTTACAGTGATGAGTGGAGGTCGTTTGACCGCTGACCCATTACGGATGCAGGCAATGAGGCAGTGATCGCTGAGATCTTGGTTGAAGACAGCAGAGGTGTATTTAGAGGGGAAGTTGGTTAGGATGATATCTATGAGGGTGCCCGTGTTTAAGGCTTTGGGGGTACCTGGTAGGTTCATTGATAATTTGTGTGAGATTGAGGGCATCAAGTTTAGATTGTAGGATGGCTGGGGTGTTAAGCATGTTCCAGTTTAGGTCGCCTAGCAGCACGAGCTCTGAAGATAGATGGGGGGCAATCAGTTCACATATGGTGTCCAGAGCACAGCTGGGAGCAGAGGGTGGTCTATAGCAGGCGGCAACGGTGAGAGACTTGTTTTTAGAGAGGTGGATTTTTAAAAGTAGAAGTTCAAATTGTTTGGGTACAGACCTGGATAGTAGGACAGAACTCTGCAGGCTATCTTTGCAGTAGATTGCAACACCGCCCCCTTTGGCAGTTCTATCTTGTCTGAAAATGTTGTAGTTTGGAATTAAAATTTCTGAATTTTTGGTGGTCTTCCTAAGCCAGGATTCAGACACAGCTAGAACATCCGGGTTGTGTGCTAAAGCAGTGAAAAGAACAAACTTAGGGAGGAGGCTTCTAATGTTAACATGCATAAAACCAAGGCTATTACGGTTACAGAAGTCATCAAAAGAGAGCGCCTGGGGAATAGGAGTGGAGCTAGGCACTGCAGGGCCTGGATTCACCTCTACATCGCCAGAGGAACATAGGAGGAGAAGAATAAGGGTACGGCTAAAAGCAATAAGAATTGGTCGTCTAGAACGTCTGGAACAGAGAGTAAAAGGAGGTTTCTGGGGGCGATAAAATAGCATCAAGGTATAATGTACAGACAAAGGTATGGTAGGATGTGAGTACAGTGGAGGTAAACCTAGGTATTGAGTGATGAAGAGAGAGATATTGTCTCTAGAAACATCATTGAAACCAGGAGATGTCATTGCATGTGTGGGTGGTGGAACTAATAAGTTGGATAAGGTATAGTGAGCAGGACTAGAGGCTCTACAGTGAAATAAGCCAATAAACACTAACCAGAACAGCAATGGACAAGACATATTGACATTAAGGAGAGGCATCCTTAGTCGAGTGATCAAAAGGGTCCAGGGAGTGGAGAGGTTGGTTTGGGGTCACGGCGATTTAGACAGCTAGCCAGGACATCGGTAGCAAGCTAGCATAGGATGGAGGTCTGTTGTTAGCCACCTCTTGCGTTCCGTCAGTAGATTAGTGGAGTTCCGTGTTGTAGAGGGGATTAGTCCAAATCACACAACAACAAAAAAATAAAAACAATAGATATAGTTATAGAGGCCCAAGAAGAAACATAGTAATAATAAAAATAAATAAATTGTCCGATTGTCTATTCTGAGAGCATCCGGTAAGACAGCTAACGGTTAGCAGGCCGCAGATGGGCATTCAGGTAACGTCGCGATGGAGGAGCCAGCCGGATCTCCTTCGGGTAGATAACGTCGGCAGTCCAGTTGTGAAGGCCCGGAGGGGCTCCGTGTAGGCAGTAAAACGGGTCCGGATAGGTGACTGCAGCCCAGGAGTGATTGACGGAGCTCAGGAGTGGTTGACGGAGCTGGCTAGCTCCGGAGTAATTGATGTTTGCTCCGGAATCGACGAAAGCAGATAGACACACGGATAGCAGCCAGCTAGCTGTGAGATCCGGGAGTGAATGTCCAGAGAGCAGTTGAAATCCAGGGACATGGAGAGAAAAATCGGTCCGGTATGTTCCGTTCCGAGCCGCTGCGCCCGTACAAAACTGGCGATAGATTTTCGAGTTAAAGGATAGCTGATGACCACAAACCGTGGTTAGCTGAATACGAACGAGTTGCCAGTAAAGAAGCTAACTAGCTTCTGATTAGCTTCTGGCTAGCTTCTGGCTAGCTTCTTGGAGTTTCTGGCTAGCTTCTGGCTAGCTTCTTGGAGGATTGCAGATTTGATTGCAGATTTGAGGTAAATAATACGTATTTATACATATCAATTGGTGAGGCAGGTTGCAGGAGAGTGTATTGAAGATGAGTTGATGGAAAATAAAAATAAAATGTATGTGAAAAAAAAGTTGTAAATATATATATATACACGACACGACAAGACGAGGACAAAAGACGTCTGAACTGCTATGCCATCTCGGGCATAGTGTGTTGTGTTGTGTAGGGGCTTTGCTGGCATGCATCCCACTTTTTTTTCCCCACCAAGATTTACATGCTAACATCGCCACTGGATGTACGTAAAAGGTTCCCTCTTCCCCTCCTTCTGTACATACTCAACTCTCCTGTATTTGTTTTAACATTGAGTCATAATAAACGATAGGGAATCCACACCGACATACTCCACACTCAGCAGTTACAAACCAGCAATTCCAATTACATTCATACACACAGTTATTATTACTGAGGACTTGTGTTTTCTTTTCATACTCACCTCATTATTACGCGAATTACAGAGAGAGAGAAAGAGAGAGCGAGAGATACTCCTTTTAAAATGGTAGTCTTGGAAACATACTCTGAGTGTACATAACATTAGGAAGACCTTTTACCAACAGAACAGCCTTAATCCGTCGGGACATGCACTCTACAAGGTGTCGAAAGCGTTCCACATGGATGCTGTCCCATGTTGACTCCAATGCTTCCCACAGTTGTGTCAAGTTGGCTGGATACCCTTTGGCTAGTGGGCCATACTTGATACGCACAGGAAACTATTGAGCGTGGAAAACCCATCAGCGTTGCAGTTCTTGAATTCAAACCGGTGCGCCTGGCACCTATTACCATACCCCGTTCAAAGGTACTATTTTCTCTTCACCCTCTGAATGGCACACATATACAATCCATGTCTCAACGCTTAAAGATCCTTCTTTAACCTGTCTCCTCCCCTACATCTACACTGATTTGAAGTGGATTTGACAGGTGACATCAATAAGGGATCATAGCTTTTACCTGGATTCACCTGGTCAGCCTATGTCATGGAAAGCAAGTGTTCCTAATGTCTTGTACAATGTGTATAGGGCATGGTGTGACACATGTTGCATTGGACAGTCGAAAGCACACACTCACACACACATTGTGGTCCTGATAAGGTAGGAAAATATGTTAATACACATACACGCATCAGTGGAGGCCGGTGACTTGAAACATTTCGGAGGATGGGACGGCAAAGCTAGTTTGAAACATCATCTAAGACAAATAATTTGTAACTCAAATATTTATTAAAGGCATTAATAGTAAAATATTATGGGGAATGGGACAAGGCCAGTTTGTCAAGGTAGTAGCAGTGTGCAGGACAGGTTCCTCATGGATGAATGGTGTTGGAGAAGAGCTCAACTCTTCCACTCAGGGCAGAGCAGGATTGTACTGTGAAGACGAACACCACAAAGATGTGCAGTTAGACTAAGCATCCAACACGTAAGTGGTAATGTTAGCACCCCTTCCCCTCTTTATTACAGCAATGTGATCTGTGATTAATCAACAATAGAAACGGACAGCTGTAAAATAACAATAGTGAGACTATATACAGGGGGTACCGATACAGTCTATGTGCAAGGGCACCGGTTAGTTGAGGTAGTATGTACATGTAGGTAAAGTTATTAAAATTACAATGTATAGATGACAACAGAGTACAGTGGTGTAAAGAGGGGGTGGGGGGGAGGGGAACTGCACATAGTCTGGGTAGCCATTTGACTAGATGTTCAGGAGTCTTAGAAGCCTCTTAGACCTAGACTTGGCGCTCCGGTACCGCTTGCCATGTGGTAGCAGGGAGTACAGTCTATGACTAGAGGGCTGGAGTCTTTGACCATTTTTAGGGCATTTCCTCTGACACCACCTGGTATAGCGATCCTGGATGGAAGGAAGCTTGGCCGTTTTCACTACCCTCTGTAGTGCCTTGGGGTCGGAGGCCGAGCAGTTGCCATATCAGGCAGTGATGCAACCCGTCAGGATGCTCTTGATGGTGCAGCTATAGAAACTTTTGAGGATCTGAGGACCCATGCCAAGTCTTTTCCCGCTCCAGAGGGGTAATAGGTTTTGTCGGGCCCTCTTCCCGATTGTCTTGGTGTGCTTGGATCATGTTAGTTTGTTGATGATGTGGACACCAACAAACTTGAAGCTCTCAACCTGCTCCACTGCAGCCCTGTCGATGAGAATGGGGGCATGCTCGGTCCTGTTTTTCCTGTAGTCCACAATCATCTACTTTGTCTTGATCGCGATGAGGGAGAGGTTGTTGTCCTTGCACCACACAGCCAGGTCTCTGACCTCCTCCCAATAGTCTGTCTCGTCATTGTTGGTGATCAGGCATATCACTGTTGTGTCATCGGCAAATTTAATGATGGTGTTGGAGTCGTGCCTGGCTGTGCAGTCATGAGTGAATAGGGAGAACAGGAGGGGACTGAGCATGCACCCCTGAGGTGCCCATGTGTTGATGATCAGCGTGGCTGATCATGGGTTATTACCTACCCTTAACACCAGGGTGCGGCCCGTCAGGATGTCCAGGATCCAGTTGCAGAGGGAGATGTTTAGTCCCAGGGTCCTTAGCTTATAGAGGATCTTTGAGGGCACTATGGTGTTGAATCCTGAGCTGTAGTCAATGAATAGCATTCTCACATAGGTGCTCCTTTTGTCCAGGTGTGAAAGGGCAATGTGGAGTGCAATAGAGATTTCATCATCTGTGGATCTGTTGGGGCGGTATGCAAATTGGAGTGGGTCTAGGGTTTCTGGGATGTTGGTGTTGATGTGAGCCATGACCAGCCTTTCAAAGCACTTCTTTGCTACAGATGTGAGTGCTACGGGTTGGTATTCATTTAAGCAGGTTACCTTAGTGTTCTTGGGCACTGGGACTATGCTGGTCTGCTTAAAACATGTTGATATTACAGACTCAGAGAGGGAGAGGTTGAAAATGTCAGTGAAGACATTTGCCAGTTGGTCAAATCAAATCAAATTGTATTTGTCACATGCGCCGAATACAACAGATGTAGACCTTACAGTGAAATGTTTACTTACAAGCCCTTAACCAACGATGCATTTTAACTTGTTAACGGTACAGGTCCCGCTAGGGGTACCACACCCCCCGCTCAACTGAAACAGTGGCGCACAGAAGGCAAAAATATTTTTAGAAATATTTAACCTCCACACATTAACAAGTCCAATAGCTCAAATGAAAGATAAACACCTTGTTCATCTACCCAGCGAGTCAGATTTCTAAAATGTTTTACGGCGAAAACATAGCACATATGTATATCAAACCACCACAAATTCACAGACGATATGTAGCCATTTTGTCAAACAAAAGATGCAATCACAAACGCAGGATTAAAAGAAAAATAATTCACTAACCTTTTGAAAATCGTCATCAGATGACAGTAATAGGACATGTTACACAGTACATTTATGTTTTTTTCAATAATATGCCATTTATATCCATAAATCACCGTTTACATTGACGCAATGTTCAGAAATGTCCGGAGAAATTATATATAACTCCACCAGATAACGCCAGATAACAGCAATACACATCATAAACTTTGACTAAATATACATGTTCTACATATAGTTAGAAAGATACACTGCTTCTTAATGCAATCGCGTTGTCACATTTCTTTTTAACGTTACAGAAATCGTTCATTTTTCAATAATCTGAGACGGCACTCAGACATAAGCAATATTTCTCTGCTATGTTGGAGTCAACAGAAACACACAATTACAACATAAATATTCCCTTACCTTTGATGGTCTTCGATCATAATGTAGTGGAAGAAGTCATACTTACCCAAAACATTGTTTGGTTTCAAGCCGTGTGTCTTTGTATTAGCATATGCTGCAAATTCCAGCTGAAATACTACCAAAAATTACTTCTGGTCACGAACAGTTGCGCATCAAAACTTCGAAATTACATATTATATGTCGACTAAACTGGTCAAACTAAGTGCAGAATCAAGCTTTAGGATGTTTTAAACGTACAAAACGATTCTCAAGTCTACTAGACAATCGTGCATCTTCTGAGGCAAGCTGGAACAAAGACAGATCTGTTCCCAACGCACGCGCTTGCCCCCATGTATTTTCTCGCGACGTCCACTCTTTCGCCTCGCAAAGGGTCAAAGCTCGCGGGATTTGCACAATTAAACGCTGTACTGAATGAGGACATCTAGTGGAAGACATAGAAAGTGTCTCCAGATCCATAGCTGGTTGGGAAGGGTGGGGGCGATGACGTCAAAGTTGGCCCAACAATCCTGATGAGAGAAATAGTTTGGGAGACTGGCTGGAGTTCTGCTATACATACAGACATAATTTGAACGGTTTTAGAAGCTTTAGAGTGTTTTCTATTCAATAATAATTATTATATGCATATATTAGCAATTTTGGACAGATTTTTTTCTGTTTACTATGGGCACGCAATTCCTCCAAAGGGGGCAGTAATTCTGCCTAGCCCTAACTGGTTTAAAAGAAAATTCCTAAAAAAAAAATAATGAAAAAAGTAAGAGATAAGAAAAACTAAAAATTAAAGAGCAGCAGTGTAACTCTCGTCGTTGGAATGAGGTGAGGACCAAAGTGTGGTACGTTTTCATCATATATTTATTTTAACTCGAGAACACTAAACAAAACAACAAAACGACAAAACGAACAGTCCTGAACGGTGAAACAAAACACAGAACAGAAAAGAATCACCCACGAAACACAGGTGGGAAAAGGCTACCTAAGTATGATTCTCAATCAGAGACAACTAACGACACCTGCCCCTGATTGAGAACCATACCAGGCCAAACACAGAAATAGCAAATCATAGAAAACGCACATAGACTGCCCACCCCAACCTACGCCCTGACCATACTAAAACAAAGACAACACAAAGGAACTAAGGTCAGAACGTGACAAGCAGTGAATAACATTAGTGGGGCTATATACAGGGGTTACTGGTACAGAGTCAATGTGTGGGGGCACTGGTGTCAAGGTAATTGAGATAATTATGTACATGCAGGTAGGGTTGTCAAAGTGGCTATGCATAGATAATAAGAGAGAGGTAGTAGCAGCGTGGGGGGTGCAAATAGTCTGAGTAGCTGTTCAGGAGTCTTATGGCTTGGAGGTAGAAGCTGTTTAGAAGCATCTTGGACCCAGACTTGGTGCTCCGGTTCCGCTTGCCGTGCGGTAGCAGAGAGAACAGTCTATGAATACGGTGGCTGAAGTCGTTGACGATTTTTATGGCCTTCCTCTGATACCACTTGATATAGAGGTCCTGGATGGCAGGAAGCTTGGCCCCGGTGATGTACTGGGCCGTACGCGCTACCCTCTGTAGTGCCTTGTGGTTGGAGGCCGAGCAGTTGCCATACCAGGCAGCGATGCAACCCGTCAGGACAGATAACTATGATTACCAGTCAGTGGATGCTTTGAGTACACGTCCTGGTAATCCAACTGGCTCTGCGGCCTTGTGAATGTTGACCTGTGAAAAGGTCTTACTCACATCGGCTGTGGCGAGCGTGATCACACAGTCTTCCGGAACAGCTGGTGCTGTCATGCATGTTTCAGTGTTATTTGCCTCGAAGAGAGCATAGAAGTAGTTTAGCTCGTGTGGTAGGCTCGTGTCACTGGGCAGCTATCTGATGTACTTCCATTTGTAGTCTGTAATGGTTTGCAAGCCCTGCCACATCCGACGAGCGTCAGAGAGATGTGTAGTACGATTCGATCTTAGTTCTGTATTGATGCTTTGCCTGTTTGATGGTGCATCTGAGGGTATAGCGGGATTTCTTATAAGCTTCCAGGTTAGAGTTGAAAGTGGCAGCTGTAGCCTTTAGCTCAGTGTGGATGCTGCCTGTAATCCATGACTTCTGGTTGGGGTATGTATGTACTGTCACTGTGGGGACGACGTCATCAATGTACTTATTGATGACGCCAATGAAAGATGTGGGGTTCTCCTCAATGCCATTGGAGGAATCCTGGAACATATTCCAGTCTGTGCTAGCAAAACAGTCCTGTAGCTTAGAATCTGCATCCTCTGACCACTTTTTTATTGATCTAGTCACTGGTGCTTCCTGCTGCTTTTAAATGTTGCTTGTAAGCAGGAATCAGTTGGATAGAATTATGGTCAGATTTGACAAATTGAGGGTGAGGGAGAGCTTTGTGTGCGTCTCTGTGTATGGAGTATAGGTGGTCCAGAGTTATTTTTCCTCTGGTTGCACATTTAACATGCTGATAGAAATTTGGTAAAACGGATTTAAATTTCATAGTTTTGACTTCTTCATATTCTACAATGTAGAAAATAGTAACAAATAAAGAAAAACCCTTGAATGAGTAGTTGTGTTCAAACTTTTGACTGGTACTGTAGGTACACATATAATTCATGGCATATAGGATAAACCCAGTCTTGGGACATTCATTAGGACTTCTCGAATTTATCTGCAAACAGGTTTCCTATTGCTATTGATAGGTTCTTATTTTTCAGAGTAAATAACTCACGGACACTAGAGAATCTTTAACCAAGTTTAATTATTCCCAACGGTTCTGTACAGCTGTAATCAGACAGCAAAACATTTCTCTCCATTGGTTATATACATCCTACTTAAGACACTCCCTCTCTCCAATCCTTAGTTTATGCCCAATAGAAAGAAAGTAACCAGATACTAACCCTGATTACTCCCTTAACTTCTTGCGTCGAGCCATCCCGGATCCGGGATAATGACTACAGCCTCAACTCATTACCATAACGCAACATTAACTATTCATGAAAATCGCAAATGAAATGAAATAAATCTGCTAACTCTCAAGCTTAGCCTTTTGTTAACAACACTGTCATCTCAGATTTTCAAAATATGCTTCTCAACCATAGCAAAACAAGCATTTGTGTAACAGTATTGATAGCTAGCATAGCATTTAGCGTTAGCATTCAGCAGGCAACATTTTCACAAAAACAAGAAAGCATTCGAATAAAATCATTTACCTTTGAAGAACTTCGGATGTTTTCAATGAGGAGACTCTCAGTTAGATAGCAAATGTTCAGTTTGTCCCAAAATATTCTTTGTATAGGAGAAATCGCTCCGTTTGGTACATCACGTTTGGCTACCAAAAAAAAACGAAAATTCAGTCATCAAAACGCCAAACTTTTTTCCAAATTAACTCCATAATATCGACTGAAACATGGCAAACGTTGTTTAGAATCAATCCTCAAGGTGTTTTTCACATATCTCTTCGATGATATCGTTCGTGGAAGTGTGCTTTCCCCTCTGAATCCCATGGGAAAATGCCTGCAGCTGAAGATTACGCACCAATTTAGACAAAGGACACCGGGCGGTCTCTTATGGCCAATCTTCCAATGATATGCCTACAAATACGTCACAATGCTGCAGACACCTTGGGGAAACGACAGAAAGGGCAGGCTCATTCCTGGCGCATTCACAGCCATATAAGGAGACAATGGAAAACAGAGCCTTAAAAATTCTGCTCATTTCCTGTTTGAAGTTTCATCTTGGTTTCGCCTGTAGCATCAGTTCTGTGGCACTCACAGATAATATCTTTGCAGTTTTGGAAACGTCAGAGTGTTTTCTTTCCAAAGCTGTCAATTATATGCATAGTCGAGCATCTTTTCGTGACAAAATATCTTGTTTAAAATGGGAACGTTTTTTTATCCATAAATTAAAAGAGCGCCCCCTATATCGAAGAAGTTAAGGGGACCTGACCTCAACCCTCACCTCCTGACCTCAAACCCTCCTTCACCTAATCCACAGATATCCATCTGTCTTCCCTATATCAACACATCGCTCTCCTCTCCTCCATCAAACACATTCCAAAGCCTTCTGGCTTTTTACAGAGAACCCTTAACTTCTGACACAAAACCCATTCTCTTCCACTCTTTCTATTCAAAGCTTATTCTCTATCATTTATTTAATATCTCAATGTTCCCAGTTTAGCCGATTCCAACACTATTATCCCTCTGTTATCAAAGTGTTCCCCTCTAGGGACTGCAACTGCCCTATCCAGCAGTACCCAAACTCTCCCTGACAGCTGGAGCTGCAATTTCACCCTCTTCCATGGCTGTTATTTACAAATGCATTTGGAAATTGTGTTTTTAATTTAAAATGATTACCTCAATAATTCTAGCTAATGGGAAGTTAGCTGTCTGATTTAAATGTAATTCACTTAGCTAAACAGTGTGTAGAGTTAGCTAGCAGCTCATTTCAGTTAGCCTACAAAGTGGCCTACTGTAGCTAGCTAGCTAACAATAGGCTGCATTGTTTTTAACATTTTCAAAATGTATCTACTTACTTTAATAGGTTCTCCCACTGACTCTGTTTTTTGGGTCCTTACAAAAACAAAATAATGGGAAATCTTCCTTGTTTTTTTCGGTGGTAGCAAAGCGCAGTCAGCATAGGCAAAAAGTGTGTTTTTCACATTTGACATTACCATGCTTCTAAATCACACATGCGTAGCACTAGGTTAATTTTCTGCTCCGTTTATTGGATCGACAAGACGTTAGTACATGCTGTAACAGATCTGATAGTTTGACTAGGGTATGAGGACGTCCTCCCCAAGCCATCATAATTACTTTGTAAGTCTATGGAAGGGAGTGAGAACCACAAGCCTCCTTAGTATTGTATTGGAGGCATCGCAGCCAGAGTAGGATGTAAAATAGCTGTCCTCCGGCTATACCATGGTGTTTGTCTAGGGTGCTGTTGAGAGTACTGTAGACCTTCATTGCACAGCATTGGATTTTAATCATGTATTTGGTGACGTGAATATACAGTGGGGCAAAAAAGTATTTAGTCAGCCACCAATTGTGCAAGTTCTCCCACTTAAAAAATGACAGAGGCCTGTAATTTTCATCATAGGTACACTTCAACTATGACAGACACAATTAGAAGAAAAAAATCCAGAAAATCACATTGTAGAATTTTTTATGAATTTATTTGCAAATTATGGTGGAAAATAAGTATTTGGTCACCTACAAACAAGCAAGATTTCTGGCTCTCACAGACCTGTAACTTCTTCTTTAAGAGGATCCTCTGTCCTCCGCTCGTTACCTGTATTAATGGCACCTGTTTGAACTTGTTATCAGTATAAAAGACACCTGTCCACAACCTCAAACAGTCACACTCCAAACTCCACTATGGCCAAGACCAAAGAGCTGTCAAAGGACACCAGAAACAAAATTGTAGACCTGCACCAGGCTGGGAAGACTGAATCTGCAATAGGTAAGCAGCTTGGTTTGAAGAAATCAACTGTGGGAGCAATTATTAGGAAATGGAAGACATGCAAGACCACTGATAATCTCCCTCGATCCCGGGCTCCACGCAAGATCTTACCCCGTGGGGTCAAAATGAACGGTGAGCAAAAATCCCAGAACCACACGGGGGGACCTAGTGAATGACCTGCAGAGAGCTGGGACCAAAGTAACAAAGCCTACAATCAATTTCACACTACGCCGCCATGGATTCAAATCCTGCAGTGCCAGACGTGTCCCCCTACTTAAGCCAGTACATGTCCAGGCCCGTCTGAAGTTTGCTAGAGAACATTTGGATGATCCAGAAGAAGATTGGGAGAATGTCATATGGTCAGATGAAACCAAAATATAACTTTTTGGTAAAAACTCAACTCGTCGTGTTTGGAGGACAAAGAATGCTGAGTTGCATCCAAAGAACACCATACCTACTGTGAAGCATGGGGGTGGAAACATCATGCTTTGGGGCTGTTTTTCTGCAAAGGGACCAGGACGACTGATCCGTGTAAAGGAAAGAATGAATGGGGCCATGTATTGTGAGATTTTGAGTGAAAACCTCCTTCCATCAGCAAGGGCTTTGAAGATGAAACGTGGCTGGGTCTTTCAGCATGACAATGATCCCGAACACACTGCCCGGGCAATGAAGGAGTGGCTTCGTAAGAAGCATTTCAAGGTCCTGGAGTGGCCTAGCCAGTCTTCAAATCTCAACCCTATAGAAAATCTTTGGAGGGAGTTGAAAGTCCGTGTTGCCCAGCAACAGCCCCAAAACATCACTGCTCTAGAGGAGATCTGCATGGAGGAATGGGCCAAAATACCAGCAACAGTGTGTGAAAACCTTGTGAAGACTTACAAAGGGTGTATAACAAAGTATTGAGATAAACTTTTGTTATTGACCAAATACTTATTTTCCACCATAATTTGCAAATAAATTCATTAAAAATCATACAATGTGATTTTCTGGATTTTTTTTCTCATTTTGTCTGTCATAGTTGAAGTGTACCTATGATGAAAATTACAGGCCTCTCTCATCTTTTTAAGTGGGAGAACTTGCACAATTGGTGGCTGACTAAATACTTTTTTGCCCCACTGCATTTAGTATAGATTTATCTATAAAGGATAACTTTTTATGTTGCATTATACATTTTCTTTCTCAATTTCCCTGAGTAGGATGGTCTTCCCCTTCCTTCTCTGAGGTGCCTACAGACACACCAGACTATTATTAGAGGCATTACAGTTCCATTTTTGGAACAATAAACTCTCAATAATCATGAATAAAATATGAAAGATGTCATACCCCTGAGTAAAACAAAACACTTTTTTTTTTTTTTAACTATGAAATAAATAGAAACGACTTACATTTTTTTTATAGGAAATAAAGAGGTTTGAGAGTTTTTAGCGATGTTAGCTAACATTGATCCTGGTTTGTGATATACCCCTCAGGATTTTATGCATCAGCATTGCAGATGCTGCTAATAAGTCAGGTGTTTAAATGTTATTCTTTGAAAATGAAGAGGTAAATTATTGAAGTTACCAATGAATGACTGGCAATCTTACGTGTTGTGGCTTTAAATATAGGGTTTGAAAAATGATTTAAGGTCACACTTTATTTGGATAGTCCCATATATATGATCTACAGATGGTCATACTATATATTAATAAGCACATGCTTGCTAAAGTTACGGTTAGGGTTAGGTTTAGAATAAGGGTTAGGGTAAGGACTAAGGTATAGTTTAGGGTTAGGATAAGGGTTAGGGTTATAGTGGACAGTACATTTGTATGTTTTTGAAAGTTATTTAACATTTACTGAACATCTAAAAAACATCTACTTTGGACTATCCAAATTAAGTGTTACCTTAATTTATCTCTCATTTATTTTAATTAATGTTTGTTGGATTCTCAATCAAGTGTCAATACGTGCACTGTATTTGTCTTCAACCAAATACACCCCTTCCCTTACACTACGAGACTTCACATCTGTACAGGGCATGTAAAAGCCATCAACACACAAAGACATTATTCGCCAGGACCTTCTATATCTATGTAGGAACGCCATTACATTTTCATGCGATGTTTCAATAATGCACATACAACCCAGTTCTGCCTATCAACAACATCTGGAGGCTACATCCAGTGCTTTCTGAATATGCATGAGAAGCTATACAGAAGGCAGAGAAAACCACACTCCTAACAGTCTAAAGTGCTTTGGAAATGAGGCGGTTGTGAGGCAGTCCTGACCGTACTGTGTGAGTGAAGTAATCGGCCAGGACTGCCGGTTACCAAGAGAGAGGTGACGAGAATCTCTCCTCATTAGATCCTCTTTCACAAAGCTTCTGGCTGCTCCTGGCATGCTGGCAAGGACTGCAGTGTGCTTATTGTTTTTTATATTGCTTATCGTATTGCTTGCAATATTGCTTATACCTATTCAATTTGTTCATATAAACAAGTGTGGGTGTATGTGGAGATTGTAAAAAGTAAGGTGAAGAAGAACCTTACCCAGATTAGCATTCAGACAGGAAGTGTATTCATGCCGATCTTACCACAACCTTCACTCTTCAGAGCACATCATTAGTCAGTACAATGCAATACCAAACAATTATTCAAATCATGGTGGCAATTTGAATAACTGAATACTTACAGTATCTTTGTGCTGAGTGAGAGAAATTATGAAAATGCACTTTAAAGGCTGAAAGATGTGAAAATCTACTTTACGGACCATTCACAAACAGCCCCACAAGTTCAACGGATATGAGAGGAATACAAAGTGATGTTTCCGCTTTCTTGGTTTTGAAAAACATCTAGTCCACACACTATTTCACCTAATGTCCAAATCATATCCCTCTCTCTTTTCTAACTTGTGGTTGCTCTTTGGATGCATGGCAATCGTTTGTGTGCAATAGATCAGTTGGAGCAAATGAATTGATTCATCCCCAGGTCTCGCCTAGTGGGACATTGGACACAGATGTAGTTGATTGGTTAGTCTGTGGTTACTCTTTGGTTGTGGCAAGGAAAAAGTCTCTAGATTAACCATTGACCATTACATCATTATGTGTGCTCTTTTGGTGATATTAGGCCAGGCTTCTGTTCAACACTTTGTAATAAACTAAAATATGAGTTTATTACATAAAATATTACTTTAATAAATAACATTTCTAATAAACTAAACTTAACTTTGATGTATTTGTAAAGCAGTTTCACTCTTCTCCTCTGATCCTATAGCTATTGTATTTTGTAACCATGTGCCTATAAGCCAAGATTATAATGTTCGTCAGTTATAGTCTTCCGCTGGAAAAATTCATGTGTAATGGCTTTACACCCCCTGCTATGTTGTGGACAAAATAGTTACCTGTCTAACAGAACACAGAGGGTGTTCTTTAATGGAAGCCTCTCCAACATAATCCAGGCTGAATCAGGAATTCCCCAGGGCAGCTGTCTAGGCCCCTTACTTTTTTCAATCTTTACTTTGATAAAAGCCAGGGTGTCTATGTATGCGGATGACTCAACACTATACCCATCAACTACTACAGCAACTGAAATGACTACAACACTTAACAAAGAGCTGGAGTTATTTTCAAAATGGGTGGAAAGGAATAAGTTAGTCCTACATTTTTGGAACAAATCATTCACTAAACCGTAAATCTTAACTAACTCTTGCAATGAATAATGTAGAAATTGAGCAAGTAGTGGTGACTAAACTGCTTGGGGCAATTCTGGATTGTAATCTGTCATGGTCAAAACACGTTTGTACAATAGTAGCTAAAATGGGGAGAAGTCTGTCCCTTAAATGTACACTGAGAGCTAACATGAATGATATGCATGTCAATCCCTAATGGCTCAAGGTAGAGGAGACATTGACTTACATTTGAGTCATTTAGCAGATGCTCTTATCCAGAGCAATTTACAGTAGTGAGTCGTACTGGAACCGAACCCACAACCCCAGTGTTGCAAGTGCCATGCACTACCAACTGAGCCACACAAAGGACTAATTCACGACTTGATTTTGTAAGAAGCGTTGACAAGCTGAATGCACAGATCTGTCTGTTTAAACTACTAGCACACAGCTCGGACACCCATGCATACCCCACAGGTCTCTTCACAATCTCCAAGTCCAGAACAGACTACGGATGCGAACAGTACTGCATAGAGCCATGACTACACGGAACTCTATTCCACGTCAGGTAACTGATGCAAGCAGTAGAATCAGATTTAAAAACAGATGAAAAAATACACCTTGTGGAACAGAGGTGACTGTGAAGAGACACACACACAGGTACAGACACATGCACACACGCGCACTCTGGACACACCACCATTGTAATATTGTTGTGTGGTGGTATTATACTATTATACTGTAAGACATGCCCTAGTGTTCCTCAGTTTAGCCAGTGATAATCTCACATGATGTAACAACAACCCCAGTTCCAGTATGAGCTAGAGAATAAATAGTGAGGGCGGGAGAGATGCCAAAAACCTAAAGTAACACTTAAAAGCTAAGCAGTTCCAAAATCTGTGAATTTGGGGGGTTAGTGAGAAGTATATTGCTGTTAAATTAGTCAATGGAAAATAAAGACTTTAGTTTGGACTAGTGCTGAAGTGTCTTCACGTAATAAAAATACACCTTATTGAACAGCGGGGACTGTGAAGAGACACACACACAGGCACAGACACAGGCTTACATGATAAGACACTCACTCTACACACTCATGGCTTTTGTATTGTAGATGCGTGGTAGTATAGCAGTGGCCTGAGGTGTACACACTTAAATGTGTTATGAATTGTAATGTCATGTAATATTTTAAATTGTATATAAATCCCTTAATGTTGCTGGATCCCAGGAAGAGTAGCTGCTGTCTTGGCAGCAGCTAATAGAGATCCTTAATAAATACAAATACAAATAAAGTGACTCTTTGCCGGGGCTGTTTTGCCAGATTGGAAGAGATACAGCAGCTTCCCTAATGCTTGATGTAATCCTTTCGGGGGGTTTAGAGAAATCTCTGCATTAAACAAATCTGTGTCTGTCTCCAGAAATTGTGGTGGGGGTGGGTCCTGAGGCGGGAATTGAGAGAGAGAATAAATTTGTAAACTTGGAAAACTCTGTTTATTCAGTTTACACACATCACACACAATTAGACAACACAATATAAACAATATAAATATCCAATAGTCAAAGGTTTATGAAATACAAATGGTATAGAGAGATATAGTCCTATTATTCCTATAATATCTACAACCTAAAACTTCTTACCTGGGAATATTGAAGACTCATGTTAAAAGGAACCACCAGCTTTCATATGTTCCCATGTACTGAGCAAGGAATTTAAACGTTAGCTTTTTTACATGGCAAATATTGCACTTTTACTTTCTTCCCCAACACTTGTTTCATTATTTATTTGAGACTATATTTGATTGATGTATTATATTAAGTTAAAATAAAATTGTTCATTCAGTATTGTTGTAATTTCATTATTACAAAGATATATATAAAAATTGGCCGATTAATCGGTATCGGCTTTTTTGGTCCTCCAATAATCGGTATCAGTATCGGAGTTAAAAAATCATAATCGGTCGACCTCTAGTTGCTACCATGCTGTTTTGTCATGTGTTGTTGCCATATTATGTTGTTGTCTTTATTCTCTCTTTATAATCCTCTCTGGGATAGGCGGGACAGTCGCGTCCCACTTGGCCAATTGCCAGGGAAAATGCAGAGCGCCAAATTTTAAAAAAGACTATAAAAATCAACCTTTCATTAAATCACACATGTAAGATACCAAATTAAAGCTACACTCGTTGTGAATCCAACCAACATGTCAGCTTTCAAAAAGGCTTTTCGGCGAAAGCATAAGATGCTATTATCTGATGATGGCACAACAGTAAACAAAGAGAGTAGCATATTTCAACCATGCAGGCGCAACACAAAACGCAGAAATCAAATATAAATCATGCCTTTACCTTTGACGAGCTTCTTTTGTTGGCACTCCAATATGTCCCATAACATCACAAATGGTCCTTTTGTTCGATTAATTCCGGCGATATATATCCAAAATGTCCATTTATTTGGCGCGTTTGATCCAGAAAATCACAGCTTCCAATTTGCGCAACGTCACGACAAAATATCTCAAAAGTTATCCGTAAACTTTGCCAAAACATTTCAAACTACTTTTGTAATACAACTTTAGGTATTTTTAAACGTTAATAATCGATCAAATTGAAGACGGGCCTATCTGTTTTCAATACAGGAAGACAACAACTGATGCTACTTTTCTAGTTAAAAAGTCCATTACTTCAAGATGGACGTACCTTAGAAATCTAGTTTCCCAATGAAAACTCATTGAACAGACAGTGACCTCAAAAACAAATCTGAATGGTTTGTCCTCGGGGTTTTGCCTGCTACATAAGTTCTGTTATACTCACAGACATGATTCCAACAGTTTTAGAAACGTCTGAGTGTTTGCTATCCATATCTACTAATAATATGCATATCTTATATTCTGGGGGTGAGTAGCAGGAATTTGAAATTGGGAACGCTATTTATCCAAAAGTGAAAATGCTGCCCCCTATCCCGAAGAAGATTTATGTGTGTTGTCTCTCTTGTCGTGATGTGTTTTTTGTCCTATATTTTTCTTACATTTGTTTTTATTTTAATCCTAGCCCCCGTCCCCGCAGGAGACCTTTTGCCTTTTTGTAGGCCGTCATTGTAAATAAGAATTTGTTCTTAACAGTCTTGCCTAGTTAAGTAAAGGCTAAATACAAATGAAAAACCTTCAGTATGCATTTGGAGTAGTTCATGATTTCGGTACATTGTGGTCACAACGGGGCATGTTAACAGCAACAGGAACACCAATAAAAAATGGACTAGAGGTAGAGGCATTATTAGAAGCATGTCAGTTGCCCAGTAAATTAGCAGTAGTGAAATGTGAAGCTTATACTAGTCGCACAGATAAAATCGCCATAGGTAATCGTAGAGCAGACGAAATGGCTAAGGCGGCTGCCTTGGTGAGAGAAAGTGTTACAGAATCAAATCAAATTTCAAATCAAATGTATTTATATAGCCCTTCGTACATCAGCTGATATCTCAAAGTGCTGTACAGAAACCCAGCCTAAAACCCCAAACAGCAAGCAATACAGGTGTAGAAGCACGGTGGCTAGGAAAAACTCCCTAGAAAGGCCAAAACCTAGGAAGAAACCTAGAGAGGAACCAGGCTATGTGGGGTGGCCTGTCCTCTTCTGGCTGTGCCGGGTGGAGATTATAACAGAACATGGCCAAGATGTTCAAATGTTCATAAATGACCTGCAAGGTCCAATAATAATAAGGCAGAACAGTTGAAACTGGAGCAGCAGCACGGCCAGGTGGACTGGGGACAGCAAGGAGTCATCATGTCAGGTAGTCCTGAGGCATGGTCCTAGGGCTCAGGTCCTCCGAGAGAGAGAAAGAAAGAGAGAAAGAGAGAATTAGAGAGAGCACACTTAAATTCACACAGGACAACGAATAGGACAGGAGAAGTACTCCAGATATAACAGACTGACCCTAGCCCCCAGACACATAAACTACTGCAGCATAAATACTGGAGGCTGAGACAGGAGGGGTCAGGAGACACTGTGGCCCCATCCGAGGACACCCCCGGACAGGGCCAAACAGGAAGGATATAACCCCACCCACTTTGCCAAAGCACAGCTCCCACACCACTAGAGGGCGCCAACCCAGAACCACATGTAAATATAGTGAATACAAAGGCTGGCATTGTGAGACTAAAAGATTTACAGCAGCAAACTAACAAGAAAGAAATATGGGTGTGGTTAGAGCAGGGATGCCAAGTGGACCGTGAAGGGTTATGGTATAACCCTACCACTGGAAGGCCCGTGGCGCCAAGTGGGACACATGTTACTCTTTCTGAAATGTATCATAAATCGGCTGTGAATATGTACTCTCAGTTCAAGACGACGTGGTGGGGAAAGGGCGTGTTAGGGACATTTCGGGACTGGGTTAAAAGATGTGTGATATGTGCCCAACATAATATTGCACCAACAATGCCTTCTCCTGCCCGTCAGCAACCCTTGCCGGAAGGACCATTCACATCATTGCAGATTGATTTTATAGGGCTACTCCCTCGAAGCAGGGGGAAGACCCATGCATTGGTGGTGGTGGGCAGATTTTCAAGAAGGACGGGAGTATTTGCAACTTCCACAGCATCAGCGATACCGAGAATTTGTCTTATTTGGGACATTAGATTCCGGGAACACATTTCACTCCTAAAGTGCTACAAGCGGCTTTGGGAATCTCCCATGCTTTTCATTGTCCATATAGGCCGCAAGCGGCATGGATTACAGAGCGTCAGAATCGTTCGATTAAGGAGAAATTGGCCAAGACTTTAGGTACCAAAGGGAAGGACTCGGTTACGAATTTACCCGTGGTACTGATGTCAATGAGGGTGTCAACTTACGCCACTACTGGACTCACGCCACACGAAGTGGTGACTGGTAGACCGATGAGGGTTCCAGGGGCTGTTATCCACACGTCACAAATGAGTGATTTGGCAATAATGGGAGAATCTATGTAGTCATATTGTCAGCAAATGACCCATGCGTTGCAGTGTGTATATTCCCAGGTGAAAGCTGCACACAAGGAACAGGCGCCAGGAGATAACAGAGAGCACAGGCTGACTACTGGAGATCAAGTGTACATCAAGATTCACCAGGTGGGGGTGTTGAGACGGCGTTGGTCAGGACCACACACTGTACTACTTACTGCACTCCAAAACCTAGGTCTAATTTGCAAGAGACAGCATTAGAATCGGGAAAAGTATTTGTATACAGATGGCTCTAGTTACATGACCACGGAAGGGAAGAGAGTTACGGGTTACGCTGTGTGTGATGGCAGAGGAGTAGTGAAGGCTGGCCCAATGTCAGCCTCTGTGTCAGCCCAGGGGGCAGAGTTACATGCACTGGCTGAGGCTTGTAGGTTGTCCGAAGGGGAGAATGTAACAATACAAGTCAGTTCGTCAAATAGAGCGGACAACTATAGGTGCTGTTATTGTGTAATGCAAACGTCTAGGAGAAACAACTGCTCAGCCGCAAAGTGGTTGGCCAGACAAGCCCACAGAACAGGACTGCCGAGTGATGAAACACTTAGTAAGTCAAATTAATCTGTCCTCAGTTATTTGTGTTTCATCTGAAGAGGAAATACCAGGTAATAATTTACCTAAAAGACATTACTAACCCCACATTACCCTGTCTTGGCCCTATCTGTCTCTCAAACACAGAAATGACCAGGTTTGGATACCAATACCCATCATGCATCTGACCAATGGGAAGAAGCCCTTTCACATCCTTTTCAATTAAACAGCATGAATTAACATCTAAATGTCTTCAGATACTACACACACATCAATTTACATTTACATTTAAGTCATTTAGCAGACGCTCTTATCCAGAGCGACTTACAAATAACCTTGAGCACACAGCATATCAATAATGGTGCAACCATGAATACAATCTGGGATATGAACATGTACGTCCACCCGGGATATGATACTTCCCGTATCCCGTACACTGAATAAATCACGCACTCTTGAAAGCATCCCCTTTCCCGTCAATTCCCTGACCAGGAATGAACAGTTAACCCTCTACAATCAATGAAGAAATACCAGGTAATAATTTACCAAAAGGACATCGCTAACCCCAAGTTATAGCATTAATGAATATGCGCTTATCATAAACCATTAATGTTTGCAATGTCTGATTATTGATAAAAGGCATGTCTTTAGATTATGTAACGACAATCGTCACAGCCCCTTTGACGTTCCATGAAATGCACTTTGTGGCAAAATCCTGCACGCAGCCATCACCGTGCGCTGCTACTTCATGAGCGCTTTAGCAGTAGGAAGGATGAGATAAAGATAGCTCTTCCGGCTTTCTGGAGGTAATTCTCAGTTGGCACAGCAGTTTGATAGTGTGCGCAATGCTGCAGAAGTCCAGTTAATTTTCAGCGTGTTTAAGTGTTCTAGGTTAAGTGTTAAGTGTTCCAGCTCTAGGTCGTGGTTGTTATCTTTTGGGACCGCACCGGTTATTAATTGCATGGATTAGTAGCAACATTGTTGCGAAGCTTTGATATGCAAAGCAACAAAACATCAGACAGACAGACAGTGCAACTGCAAGTCAACAGCTAAGACCCCCCCTCTCCCTTCCCTCTATCGTTCCAGTGCTTTACACTGCAGCAGACTTTCTTATATTTTGATGTGCTTCCTATTGATGTTCAGTGTCGCTGGACTATTATTGCCCTGTCAGACGTATTTGGGTTGACATTTTAGTTAAAGGGAGGTTGCTTGAGAGTTTATTGTGTATTCTTATTTGAACTGTATTGATGTGGTGTGGTACTATTAACATGTGGCTGAGAAGATTTTCGACATTTAAGGCCTTTGTTTTGTCTGTGAAACCCTCTCCCATTCATACCCTCTGCAATCCTCCACTGGCAGGTAATACACATTATTGCAAATCCTTTAATGTTGATGACTGGGTTCTATCTTATAAATTATAAACTGGAAACAGGAGACAAGGGGCTGTGAGACATGGGTTTAACTCAGGACACATGAAAGGTGGGGTGTATACAAAGGGTACGGGGCAACAGAAGACGAACAGCAGAGGAACTAATAATTTTTTAGATGGGAAACGGGCCAATAAACCGGGGAGAGATTTTGCGGGATTCCACCTGGAGGGGCAGATCCTGGGTGGATAGCCATACCCTCTGCCCGAGACGATGCCGGGATCTGATGGCGATTTGCTTGTCGTCGATACCTAGAGGTGGTCTTGAGGAGGGCCGACCGGGCTCTCCTCTAGGTACAACGACAGCGGCTGACAAACATCTGAGCAGAAGGTACGCTGACATTTTCCTCCTTCTCAGGGAAGAGCGGGGGCTGATACCCCTCTGCCCTTGGCAGAGCAGGGAAGGGTGTTGCGTGCGTATTCCACCCACACCAGCTGCTGGCTCTAGATGGTGGGGTTGGCGGAGACCAGGCAGAAAAGTGTTGTCTTAAGTTCCTGGTTGACTCATTCCTACTGGCCATTAGATTGAGGGTGGAATCCAGAAGACAGGCTGGCCAATGACCCAATGAGGGTGCAGAATGCCATCCAGAACCGGGACAAGAACTGAGGGCCTCGGTCGGAGACCTTGTACATGGGCAGTCCATGGATCCGGAAAACGTGCTGCGCCATGAGCTGGGCTGTCTCTTTGGCTGAGGGTAGTTTGGGGAGAGGAATGAAGTGGGCGGCCTTGGAATGGGGGGAGACCCATGATGAAATCCAGGGATATGTGGGACCAGGGACGGTGAGTAACACGCAGAGGTTGCAGAAGGCCAGCCGGAGCTTGCCGAGAAGTTTTGTTCTGAGCACACACTGGGCAAGCGGCGACAAATGCGGAGACGTCAAGAACCATGGTGGGCCACCAAAAGCGTTGTTGCACAAATGCCGGCGCGAATCCGGGCAGCAGGCTAGTCTGGAGGAGAGGGCCCACTCCAGGACCGCAGAGCGGACAGCATCAGGCACAAACAGCTATCAGGAACCCCCGGGGTTCGGCTGGGAACGCTATGCCTCCCGGACCTGTTTCCCCATACACCATCTGAGTGCCGCTGCCAGGCACAAGGTGGGAAGAGTGGTCTCTGGCTCCGGGGTAATAGCCGTGGGGCTATAATGGCGAGAAAGTGGATCCGACTTGACATTCTTGGATCCCGGCCGATATGAGAGGGAGAAGTTGAACCGTGTGAACAGCAGGGCCCATCTAGCTTGCCTGGAGTTGAGGCGTCTGGCGGTGCGGAGATACTCCAGATTTTTGTGGTCGGTCCATACAAAAAACGGTTGTTCCGCCCCTTCCAGCTAGTGCCTCCATTCCTCCAACGCCATCTTCACTGTGAGAAGCTCACAATTTCCCACATTTTTCTCCATGGCATTGAAGTGATGGGAGAAGAAGGCACAGGTATGTAGCTTCAGGTCCAGGGCAGAACGCTGGGACAGGACCGCCCACACTCCTACATATGATGAATCAGCCTCCACCACGAACTGACGGGAAGAGTCAGGATGAACCAGGATGGGAGCAGTGGTGAGGCGGTGTTTGAGGTCCCGGAACGCCCTGTCAGCAGCAGGCAACCACGTGAACTGAACCTTGGGAGAAGTGAGTGCTGACAGGGGGGAAGCCAGGGCGCTGTAACCCTGAATGGAGCGTCAATAGAAGTTGGCGAACCTCAGGAAATGGGCAAAGGTACAGGACGTCAGGCAGGCTCAGGGCCAGGGCCAGGGGCAGGCAGAGTGGACAGGCGGGCGGGCTCAGGGTCAGGACAGGGAACGGTCAAAACCAGGGGGATGAGAAAGGAGAGACTGGGGAAAAGCAGGAGCTGATACAAAAAACGCTGGTTGACGTGACAAACTGGCAACAGACAAACAGAGAACACAGGTATAAATACACAGGGGATAATGGGGAAGATGGGTGACACCTGGAGGGGGGTGGAGACAATCACAAATACAGGTGAAACAGATCAGGGTATGACTGGCTATCTGGCAAACAGGCTACACTCTATGCAGTCTCTTCTGCTGATGTGTGTTTGTGTGGTGGTGGTACTCTATTTATCCTACTCTTTTCCTATCGGAAGGGTTAATACCTGACTGGCGCCCAAACAAAATCCTTATCTTTACTCCTCTCTAACAATACCGCTACAACTTGATGGTATTATATCATCCACCCTGAGCACCCCCGTTACACACCCCTGTCATTAGAGCACAGAGTGAAAAAGCAGTGTATCCCCAAAACCCCCAGGATAACTTGTCTCAGACTAATAATGTAAGATACTTGGGAAAAGTATGGAAAAGAAACATGACAACATTAGAGCTAAATAATTCACTCTCCAGTAAAATGACCAAAATCAAAGTAGGATAGGATCTCAACGTACAACCAAAATCATTTCTGTGCAACTTTGAAAGTTTGCTGGGTATAAATAACATTGAAAATGTACAGGGTTGAAGTAAAGAACAAACAAAAACAATGTAGCCTCGGCACATTTAAAACTGTAATATACTATGCTTCTCGGCATTAAGGACATGGATTATGTCATGGATGGGCCGCCCCCTGGTGGTGAGGGTAGGCAACAACATATCAACGCCACTCTGACCCTCAACACGGGGGCCCCTCAGGGGTGCGTGCTCAGTCCCCTCCTATACTCCCTGTTCACACACGACTGCGTGGCCGCATACGACTCCAACACCATCATTACGTTTTACGATGACACAATGGTGGTAGGCCTGATCACTGATGATGATGAGACAGCCTACGGGGAGAAGGTCAGAGACCTGGCAGTGTGGTGCCAGGACAACAACCTCTCCCTCAACACGAGCAAGACAAATTAGATTATCGTGGATTACAGGAAACAAAGGGCCAAACACGCCCCCATTCACATCAACAGGGCTGTAATGGGGCAGATCGAGAGCTTCAAGTTCTTCTGTGTCCACATCACTAAGGAACAATCATGGTCCAAACACACCAACAAAGTCGTGAAGAGGGCACGACAACGCCTATTCCACCTCAGTAGGCTGAAAAGATTAGGCATGAGCCATCAGATCCTCAAAAAGTTCTACAGCTGTACCCCTGAGAGCATCTTGACTGGCTGCATCACCGTTTGGTATGGCAACTGCTAGGCATTAGACCACAAGACACTGCAGAGGGTAGTGCGTATGGCCCAGTACACCATGAATATGGTTTTACTGCAAATTCTACATACATTTTAAAGAATAAAGCGAGAGCTAACGGAAAACACGTCAGTCGCACATTGCGCCTCTAGTGGCCCCCCGAGAGAAAATATTTTTTAAGGTTAGCGAAACGTTGCTCTTTCACCCTGGATTTTCAAACATCTATACTCTAAGTGATATGTGTGTATTTTCCCTCCCAAAGAAACAGAGTTTTATTTTACTTAATCTCAGAATATCCATTGTTATATACTTAGAATAGATTAACATAAAGGAGTTTGCAAGACAGACAAACAGATCTGTGACTAGACTAATGTACTGGTAATCGGAAGCGTATACTACTTGTATCCATTGTTGTGCTAGTCATCATTGAATAACACAGTCATAATTACTCGTTCATGTATGCTGTGTTATTGCCAAGCATCTGGTCAATATAGTAACACCATCTGCAAAACAGGGACACAGTGAAGGAAATAGCTGGGTTTATTTTAACAACCTCAGGCTCATAGGGGACTGGGCTTGTCTGGGCTTGGGCTCTGACCAAAGACACTTGTACAACAGTATGTGTCTGTTAGAAGTAAATTAATATTTTACCCCCTTTACCTCTGCACACAACCACATGGTTAAAGAGTGACTTACAGGAGCAATTTGGGCTAAATGCCCTGCTCGAGGGCACATTGACAGGTTTTTAACATAGTTGGCTTTCGGATTCGTACCAGTGACATTTTGATTACTGGCCTAATGCTTTCATTCACCTGCAGCCCCAGATTATATTATATTATATTATATTGAATCATATCCGAAAAAGGAGATAGCTAACAATTACAGGCTACTGATCCAGAATCAGGTAATTTGAACAGAGAAAAGCTCAAGTTGATCGCAGTGAAACTGAAACTGGTTTTAATTCAGTCAATACTACATTAGAACTCTCGTCAGTGCCAAAGACAGTCACACACTCACTCACTCACTCACTCTACAAGAAGAACTCAATGACACTGATCTTTTAGATCAGCTCCAAAAGCTAGTATCCGCCACACAGTATTAACATTCACATGCTAATTGTATGATTTCATTATCTTCCTTTCTGCATCACAAGATTAAAGGGGACTTAAAGGAAGGGCTTTACGGTTAATTTTTAAATTTTTTCAGTCAGTGTTTAAACTGTGAGTGGTGATTACCATTGGAGATCAGGAATTATAAATGACACAGTCACTCCCTCACTCACTCACTCAAGACGTCAAATGCATTACAACAAGCACCAAAGAAAACAGAGAATAACAATCTATTTTCTATTTTCTTTTCTTGAGTGAGTGAGGGAGTGACTGTGTCATTTGTTTTATTAAGGTTAATGAGATAATAATAATGATCTGTAATATAATGACCATAGGGTCAAGGGTTACACTGAGTGGAGTATTAGGCCAGACTGGTTCATTTCCTGGATACCTAAAACTGTGTGCCTGTGTGTACAAGACAGTGTTTGTGCTAAACCATTGAGCAGTAGAAAAAATGAGTCACTGACAGGTCAAATTGTCCACTTATTTCCTGACAATCTAAGTCATATGGGATCTGTGTCGTGGCAAGAGAAAAAGCAAAAGAGAGAGAGGGAGTGAGTGAGAAAGAAAATGTGAGAAAGATCCCTCTTTTGTGGTTTTGGCTAGAACTCTCGTTGCTGAAGTGTTATACAAAGACTGAAAATGCCAGCTATCAAACTGGTGCCTAAAGCTATATTCTACCAAATTATTTGATAGCGTCTCATATCTGGACAATATCAACACAAATCAAAATATTTGAAGTCATCATTATGATGGATGAATGTCTTAGATGTCACAGATGTTGCCCATGGAAAGATTATGTTTGCCTGTCTGATTCCATCCATACCACCTTCAGACAATGTTACAGCAATGTTTTATTGGTTTCGAGAGTGAAGAGTGAAGAGAATCCTCAATCAGGGCTAAGCACTTGTCTCCTATTTCATTGAAATGAGAAACGGAATAGAAATGTGGAGGGTTGATGAGGAGTGTGTCACACTGTGATCTTTTTTTAACTAATTGATCTTTTGACCAATCAGATCAGCTCTGATAAAGTTCTGATGTGAAACGATCTGATGTGATTGCTCAAAATACCAATTAGTAGAAAAAAGATCGCAATTGGGCTGCCTGTCTAAACACAGCCTAATGCCCTCATATCAATCCTTATCGAACACAGATAACAATTGTGCCCTGCAACTGTCAAAAAGCATTTATTGAGAGGATAGAGACATATTTTCGTAGTTGTTTTTTTAACCTACAGTGCCATGTTGAATGAGATATCCCATGATGTCTTTGTCTTTCGCTTGCTTGTACTGTAACAGAAAATGTAATGTATAGTATAATCTTACTATGGTAATTTTCTAACCATTGTTTATGTATGTCAAGTAATTTTTGTTATTAGGCCACTTTCACCTGAGAGAATTGTACAATCTGCCCAGTAGCCTAATATAGAACTGCCCTGAATCTGAATCTTGACTGTCTGAATCATATTTGTACTAAACCACATTAAAGTGAGAGAAAAGTACAATCAGCCCAGTCTACAGTATAATCTCTATTTTCTGTACATTAACTATATACATGCAATGAACATTTATAAGCACACCATGAACATGACTATATAGTTGAAGTCGGAAGTTTACATACACCTTAGCCAAGTAAATTTAAACAATTTCTGACATTTAATCCTAGTAAAAATTCCCTGTCTTAGGTCAGTTAGGATCACCACTTTATTTTAAGAATGTGAAATGTTAGAATAATAGTAGAGAGAATGAATTATTTCAGCTTTTATTACTTTCATCACATTCCCAGTGGGTCAGAAGTTTACATATACTCAATTAGTATTTGGTAGCATTGCCTTTAAATTGTTTAACTTGGGTCAAATGTTTCGGGTAGACTTCCACAAGCTTCCCACAATAAATTGGGTGAATTTTGGCCCATTTCTCCTGACAGAGCTGGTGTAACTGAGTCCGGTTTGTTGGCCTCCTTGCTCACACACGCTTTTTCAGTTCTGCCCACAAATGTTCTGTACGGTTGAGGTCAGGGCTTTGTGATGGCCACTCAATACCTTGACTTTGTTGTCCTTATGCCATTTTGCCACAACTTTGGAAGTATGCTTGGGGTCATTGTCCATTTGGAAGACCCGTTTGCAACCAAGCTTTAACTGATGTCTTGAGATGTTGCTTCAATATATCCACATAATTTTCGTTCCTCATGACGTCATCTATTTTGTGAAGTGCACCAGTCCCTCCTGCAGCAAAGCACGAACACAATATGATGCTGCCTCCCCGTAAATCATTTTTGGGATGGTGTTCTTCGGCTTGCAAGCCTCCCCCTTTTTCCTCCAAACACAACGATGGTCATTATGGCCAAACAGTTCTATTTTTGTTTTAGAGGATGTTTCTTCAAAAAGTACGATCTTTGTCCCCATGTGCAGATGCAAACCATAGTCTGGCTTTTTTATGGCGGTTTTGGAGCATTTGCTTCTTCCTTGCTGAGCAGCCTTTCAGGTTATGTCGATATAGGACTCGTTTTACTGTGGATATAGATACTTTTGTACCTGTTTCCTCCAGCATCTTCACAAGGTCCTTTTCTGTTGTTCTGGAATTGAATTGCACTTTTCGCACCAAAGTATGTTCGTCTCTCCTTCCTGAGCGGTATGACAGCTGCATGGTCCCATGGTGTTTATACTTGAGTATTATTGTTTGTACAGATGAACGTGGTACATTCATGCGTTTGGAAATTGAACCAGACTTGTGGAGGTCTACAATTCTTTTCTGAGGTCTTGGCTGATTTCTTTTGATTTTCGCATGATGTCAATCAAAGACGCACTGAGTTTGAAGGTAGGCCTTGAAATACATCCACAGGTACACCTCCAATTGACTCAGATTATGTCAATTAGGCTATCAGAAGTTTCTAAAGCCATGCTGTTTAAAGGCACAGTCAACTTAGTGTATGTGAACTTCTGACCCACTGGAATTGTGATACATTGAAGTAATCTGTCTGTAAACAATTGTTGGAAAAATGAATTGTGTCATGCACTGAGTAGATGTCCTTACCGACTTGTCAAAACTATAATTTGTTAAGAAGAAATTTGTGGAGTGTTTGAAAAACGAGTTTTAATGATTCCAACCTAAGTGTATGTTAACTTCTGACTTCAACTATTGCTACATAGATGATTATTAGAGCTTATCTTCTACAAGGGGTGAATTCTAACGTCGGATTTTCACTTAGTCATGCATTCATATCAATGGGAGCAAGACTAAGTGAAAATTTGACAAGTGGAATTTAGGATTCGTCTCAAAATAGTTTGTTCTAAGTTGTTTACTCATAGTTTTCTACTCCTCCGTAGCTGAATTCGTCCGGCCTACTGACTATGCCCCGGAGTCCCACGTCCAGTGAGGATGAGATGGCCCAGAGTTGTTCTGACTACTCAGAGGACTCTGCCTCTGACAGCTCCCGTGAGGAGACCATCTACGAGACCATAAGAGCCACCGCCGAGCCGGCCCCCAGACACATGGACGACATACACACTCACTCCCTGGTCGTCCGCATCGTCATCCCTGACCTGCAGCAGACAGTGAGTGTGTGTTTGTATTTGTGTGTGTGTGTGTGTGTGTGTGTGTGTGTGTGTGTGTGTGTGTGTGTGTGTGTGTGTGTGTGTGTGTGTGTGTGTGTGTGTGTGTGTGTGTGCGCGCGTGCGTGTGTGTGTGTGTGTGTGCTTGCTTGCTGTTTGTATGAGCCAGAAAGATCAAACATCATTGTTTGATGTACCAACTTATGGGTTACCTTTGGAGGGTTTTTTCACCCATTTTTCTTTTTAAAGGATAGAACTGTTTACTCCTAGACTCATAGACCGAATCATAGGTTTTGAATGTCTGGCTTGTAAAATAAATTAAAATGATGAAGTCTTAGATTACACATGCTAACATCCTCTCTTTCTCTCATTTCCCTTTGATATAATACCTTTGATTTAAGCCAGCTCTGGCCATCCATTATCCTGGCTGTGTTGCATCATTTCGCCTGTCGGAGAACACACGCTGTGTTAACAATCTGTGGGCGTTGTATGGGCGTTGTATGGGCGTTGTATCTCGCAAATGTATGGGGACATGTATGTCACTCTGCATTCCTCTCTTATTACCAGACCTGGCTTCAAATACTATTTTAAATATTTTCAAATACTTGAGCTGGGATTGATTGACCGTGCCTGGTGCAGCATCCCGGCGTCGCCTCTTCACTGTTGATGCTGAGACTGGTGTTTTGCGGCACTTGTGAGGGATCTGTCCAGTGTGTCCAGAGTTTGCAACTCTGCCTTGAAGGCCAGCATCCTGGATTCGCCTCTTCACTGTTGACGTTGAGACTGGTGTTTTGCTGGTACTATTTAATGAAGCTGCCTGACTTGTGAGGCTTCTGTTTCTCAAAATAGACACTCTAATGTACTTGTCCTCTTGCTCAGTTGTGCACCGGGGCCTCCCACTCCTCTTTCTATTCTGGTTAAAGAAAGTTTGTGCTGTCCTGTGAAGGGAGTAGTACACAGCGTTGTACGAGATCTTCAGTTTCTTGGCAATTTCTTGCATGGAATAGCCTTCCTTTCTGAGAACAAGTATAGAGTGACGAGTTTCAGAAGAAAGTGCTTTGTTTCTGGCCATTTTGAGCCTGTAATCGAACCCACAAATGCTGATGCTCCAGATACTCAAATAGTCTAAAGACGGCCAGTTTTATTGCTACTTTAATCAGAACAATAGTTTTCAGTTGTGCTAACATAATTGTAAAAGGGTTTTCTAATGATCAATTAGCCTTTTAAAATTATAAACTTGGATTAGCTAACACAACGTACCATTGGAAGACAAGAGTGATGGTTGCTGATAATGGGCCTCTGTACACCTATGTAGATATTCCATGAAAAAATCAGCCGTTTCCAGCTACAACAGTCATTTACAACATTAACAATGTCTACACTGTATTTCGGATCAATTTGATGTTATTTTAATGGACAAAAAATGTGCTTTTCTTTCAAAAAGAAGGACATTTCTAAGTGACCCCAAATATTTGAACTGTGGTGTGCATTTCAATTAAGTGATATGTAAGTATGCTAAATTAACACTGCACAAAAAGTGGTTGTTTTCCATGTTATTCGATCAAGAAAAATATTTAATTTTCTGTGGATGTTTTGTGTCTTTGCCTATAATTAAGGACCTTTTGATATAAATGTTTGAGGACAGGGTTTTGTTATTTATGGATTCCATCAGAATGACAATCACAGAGAAAGGAACAGGGCAACAACTCTTACAATTTCAACAATTGAATCCTGCAAGATACAGTCTTAAAAATACAACTACCTTTCCTGCAAGATACTGTTATTAATTATTCAACTACCTTTCCAAAGTGGAGATGCTGAAAAAAATCTTTGTCCGTGCTACGGTAGTCTGTATCGGTTCGCTAATACCAGCAGAGGCCCAGTTCACCCCCCAAAAAATGGTATATATATTGTTTTTTAAATTCGATTTTAAAGGTGGTGCTGCAGCACCCTCAACACCCCTATTTCCCACAGCTATGGCAGCACCTATATCTTCACCACAGATTCTGTCAGACTTGGGCCCTGGCAGTGAATAATGGTGTTCCAAATAAGGCACCGTTGCTCTAGAGCACACAAAGAACTGTACGTACCTCGGACTAAACACCTAAACACCACAGGTAACTTCCACGAGACTGTGGACGCTCTAAGAGACAAGGAAAGAAGGGCCTTCTGCAAAACCCCAAATAATGCATATAATTGGGACTATACCTGCTAGTTATCCAGAAAATAGCTGTTAAATTCTACAACCACCTAAAAGGAAGCGATTACCACATGTTCCACCACAAAGCCCTCACCTACAGAGAGATTATCATAGAGAACAGTTCCCTCAGCCCTCATCAATCTACACACAATATCCCATAATGACGAAGCAAAAACAGGTTTTTACATTTTTTTGCCAATGTATTAAAAATAAAAAATGAAATATCGCGTTTACATAAGTATTCAGACCCTTCGCTGAGTACATTGTTGAAGCACCTTTGGCAGCAATTACAGCCTCGAGTCTTCTTGGGTATGACGCTACAAGCTTGGCACACCTGTAATTTCTTCTCTGCAGATCCTCCCGTCCCACCTGCCCAACATCCGGTGAAATTGCAGAGCGCAAAATTCAAACTACAGAATTATAAATATTTAACTTTCATAAATCACAATGTAATACATCAAAATAAATCTTAACTTCTTGTTAATCCAGCCGCTGTGTCAGATTTCAAACAGGCTTTACGGCGAAAGCACACCATGCTGAGGACAGCACCCTGCACCCAAAACCATAAAAAACATATTTCAACCAGGCAGGTGTGACACGAAAGTCAGAAATAGCAATATAATAAATGCCTTTGATGATCTTCTTCTGTTGGCAATCCAAAAGGTCCCAGTTACATCACAAATGGCCCTTTTGTTCGATAATGTCCTTTTTTATATCCATAGAAACTCAGTTTAGCTGTCGCGCTTCAGTCAATAATCCACCCAGTTTCCCTCCATCAAAATGCATACAAAATGAATCCCAAACGTTACTAATAAACTTTTCCAAACAAGTCAAACAATGTTTATAATCAAACCTTAGGTACCCTAATACGTAAATAAACTATAAAATGTAAGATGGAGAATCGTTATTGTCTTTACCGGAGAAAAATACCAAAGAATGCGCTCTCACTCACACGCTTGGAAACACTACAGCCAAAATGGGAGCCACCTTGAAAAACTACAATTTCTGGCTAATTTTTCCAAAAACCAGCCTGAAACTCTTTCTAAGGACTGTTGACATCTAGTGGAAACCCTAGGAACTGCAATCTGGGAGGACTTCGCCTTATAATAAAAGTGACAGCCATTGAAAATAGTGGTAGGCTGAATTTTCTTGGGGGGGGGATTGTTTGTCCTTGGGGTTTCACCTGCCATATCAGTTCTGTTATACTCACAGACATTATTTTAACAGTTTTAGAAACGGTATATTGTTTTCTATCCAGATCTACCAATTATATGCATATCCTAGCTTCTGGGCCTGAGTAACTGGCAGTTTACTTTGGGCACACTTTTCATCCGGACTTGAAAATACTGCCCAATACCCAAGAGAGGTTAAACTCTGTCAAGTTGGATGGGGAGTGTCACTGCACAGCTAATTTCAGGTCTCTCCAGAGATGTTCAATCGGGTTCAAGTCCGGGCTCTGGCTGGGCCACTCAAGGACATTCAGAGACTTGTCCCGAAGCAACTCCTGTGTTGTCTTGGCAAGGTGCTTAGGGTTGTTGTCCTGCTGGCAGGTGAACCTTTGCTCCAGTCTGAGGTCCTGGGCGTTCTGGAGCAGGGTTTCGTCAAGGATCTCTCTGCGATTTGCTCCGTTCATCCTTTCCTCGATCCTGACTGGTCTCCCAGTCCCAGCCTCTGAAAAACATCCCCACAGCATGATGCTGCCACCACCATGCTTCACCGTAGGGATGGTGCATGATTTCCTCCAGACATGATGCTTGGCATTCAGGCCAAAGAGTTCAATTTTGGTTTCTTGAGACCAGAGATTCATCATGGTCTGAGTGTGCGTTAGGTGCCTTTTGGCAAACTCCAAATGGTCTGTTGTGTGCCTTCTACTGAGGAGTGGCTCCCGTCTGGCCACTCTACTATAAAGGCCTGATTGGTGGAGTGCTGCAGAGATGGTTGTCCTTCTGGAAGGTTCTCCCATCTCCACAGAGGAACTCTGGAGCTCTGTCAGAGTGACCATCAGGTTCTTGGTCACCTTCCTGACCAAGGCCCTTCAACCCCGATTATTCAGTTTGGTTGGGCGCCCAGCTCTAGGAAGAGTCTTAGTGGTTCCAAACTTCTTCCATTTAACCTCTAGCATCGAGCAATCCCGTATCCGGGAGCGTAATTATAGCCTCAAGCTCATTACCATAACGCAACGTTAACTATTCATGAAAATCGCAAATGAAATGAAAGAAATATATTCACTCACAAGCTTAGCCTTTTGTTAACAACACTGTCATCTCAGATTTTCAAAATATGCTTTTCAACCATAGCTACAAAAGCATTTGTGTAAGAGTATTGATAGCTAGCATAGCATTAAGCCTAGCATTCAGCAGGCAACATTTTCACAAAAACAAGAAAAGCATTCAAATAAAATTTACCTTTGAAGAACTTCGGATGTTTTCAATGAGGAGACTCTCAGTTAGATAGCAAATGTTCAGTTTTTCCAAAAAGAATCGCTCCGAGTGTTTTCTTTCCAAAGCTGTCAATTATATGCATAGTCGAGCATCTTTTCGTGACAAAATATCTTGTTTAAAACGGGAACGTTTTTTTATCCATAAATTTAAAAGAGCGCCCCCTATATCCAAGAAGTTAACCTGTTGCTTCTACTCGGGACGCTTGCGTCCCAACTAGAGCTCTGGAAATGCAAATGCAATACGCTAAATGCTAATAGTATTAGTTAAAACTCAAAAGTTCATTAAAATACACATGCAGGGTATCGAATTAAAGCTACACTCGTTGTGAATCCAGGCAACAAGTCAGATTTTTAAAATGCTTTTCGGCGAAAGCATGAGAAGCTATTATCTGATAGCATGCAACACCCCAAAAGACCCACAGGGGACGTAAACAAAATAATTAGCATTTCGGCGTTACACAAACCGCACAATAAAATAGAAAACATTCATTACCTTTCACCATCTTCTTTGTTGGCACTCCTAGATGTCCCATAAACACTATTTGGGTCTTTATTTCGATTAAATCGGTCCATATAAAGCCTAGATATCGTTATATGTAGACTGTGTGATAAACGAAAAAAACATTGTTTCAAAACGTAACGTCATTTTTTAAAATGAAAAAAGTCGACGATAAACTTTCACAAAACACTTCGAAATACGTTTGTAATGCAACTTTAGGTATTAGTAAACGTTAATAAGCGATAAAATTCATCAGGAGGCGATGTAAAGATCATTAGCTGTCCGTCTGGAAAAATGTCCGGCTAGAAACTCAACGAAAATATCCGGTCCTAGACCGAAGGAGATACGGTGTCCTGTATGTGTTTGACCAAGAAAAAACTCGAAGGGAAATGACAAGACTCTAGACACCGTGTGGAAGCTGTAGGTACTGCAACCTCAGTCAATTAATTGTGGTTCACCTTTATCAATGGGTTCAAGTAGCGCATGGATATATTTTCCCATTTTCAGTGATCAGTTTTTCCTGTGCTTTTCGATGTAAATGCCGTTCTGGTAAAGCCACAGCAGTGATTTAACCAGTTTTTTAAACGTCTGAGTGTTTTCTATCCCCACAGACTAAGCAAATGCATATACTATATTCCTGGCATGAGTAGCAGGGCGCTGAAATGTTGCGCGATTTTTAACAGAATGTTCAAAAAAGTAGAGGGTTGACTTAAGAGGTTAAGAATGATGGCGGCCACTGTGTTCTTGGGGACTGCTGCAGAAATGGTTTGTCTCCCTTCCCCAGATCTGTGCCTCGACACAACACAAATTATTGTTAATTCTAATATGTTTTTTTTTACGTTTTGTGTCTTCTCACTTTTGCTAATTGTTCATTTCACTTGCTTTGGCAATATAAACATGTGTTTCCCATGCCAATAAAGTCCTTTTGAATTGGAGGGAGGGAGGGAACACCTACAATGAACAACTGTTTTTCTGTCCCTCCACTACTCAACACTCTCTTGCTTATACAGTAGGTCCATCTCTCTCTGTTTCTCTTTGTAATCTTAACTGTTTCTGTTTCTCCCTTTCTTCCTCTCTCTCTCCCCTTTATCTTTCTCTCTGTCTCTCTGCTCACTACAAATGGGAAACATATCGTTGAAATATGGAACGGTTATGACTCCCTTGGGATAGTTGTAGACTGCATTATCTACCAAGAGAATTCTCTTCCATTATAATCAAGCAGACACCTCGACGGCCCTGAAAGAACTTCATTGGACTCTATGTAAACTGGAAACCACATATCCTGAGACTGCATTTATTGTAGCAGGGGATTTTAACAAGGCTAATCTGAAAACAAGGCTCCCTAAAATTTTGTCAGCATGTCGATTGCGCGACCCGGGCTGGTAAAAATTCGGAATCATTGTTACTCTAACTTCTGCGACGCATACAAAGCCCTCCCTCGTCCTCCTTTCGGCAAATCTGACCACGACTCCATTTTGTTGCTCCCAGCCTATAGACAAAAACTAAAACAGGAAACGCCTGTGCTCAGGTCTGTTCAACGCTGGTCCGACCAATCCTATTCCAAGCTTCAAGATTGCTTCGATCACATGGACTGGGATATGTTCCGGATAATGTCAAACAACAACATTGATGTATATGCTTATTCGGTGAGCGAGTTAATTGGCAAGTGCGTCGGTGATGTTGTACCCACGGCGATAATTAAAACTTTCCCCAACCAGAAACCGTGGATGGATGGCAGCATTCGCACAAAAGTAAAAGCACGAACCGCTGCTTTTAATCAGGGCAAGGCGACCGGAAACATGACCGAATACAAACAGTGTAGCTATTCCCTCCGCAAGGCAATCAAACATGCTAAGCGTCAGTATAGAGACAAAGTAGAGTCGCAAATCAACAGATCAGACACGAGAGGTATGTGGCAGGGTCTACAGGGTCACGGACAACAAAAAGAAAACCAGCCCCGTCATGGACCCCGATGTCTTGCTCCCAGACAAACTAAATAACTTCTTTGCTCGCTTTGATGACAACACAGTGCCACCAACATGGCCTGCTACCAAAACCTGCGGCCTCTCCTTCACCGCAGCCAACGTGAATAAAATATTTAAACGTGTTAACCCTCGCAAGGCTGCTGGCCCAGACGGCATCCCTAGCTGCGTCCTCAGAGCATGCGCAGACCAGCTGGCTGGTGTGTTTACTGACATTTTTTATCAATTCCTATCCCAGTCTGCTGTTCCCACATGCTTCAAGAGGGACACCATTGTTCCTGTTCCCAAGAAAGCTAAGGTAACTGAGCTAAACGACTGTCGACCCGTAGCACTCACTTCCGTCATTATGAAGTGCTTTGAGAGACTAGTCAAGGATCATATCACCTTAACCCTACCTGATACCCTAGACCCACTTCAATTTGCTTAGGTCCACAGACTACACAATCGCAATCACACTGCACACTGCCCTAACCCATCTGGACAAAAGGAATACCTATGTAAGAATGCTTTTCATCAACTACAGCTCAGCATTTAACACCATAGTACCCTCCAAACTTGTCATTAAGCTCAAGACCCTGGGTCTTGACCCCGCCCTGTGCAACTGGGTCCTGGACTTTCTGACGGGCCGCCCCCAGGTGGTGGGGGTAGGAAACAACATCACCACCCTGCTGATCCTCAACACTGGGTCCCCATAAGGGTGCGTTCTCAGCCCTCTCCTGTACTCCCTGTTCACCCATGACTGCGTGGCCATGCACGCCTCCAACTCAATCATCAAGTTTGCAGATGACACTACAGTGGTAAGCTTGATTACCAACACAGATGAGACGGCCAACAAGGAGGTGAGGGCCCTCGGAGTGTGGTGTCAGGAAAATAACCGCACACTCAACATCAACAAAACAAAGGAGATGACCTTGGACTTCAGGAAACAGCAGAGGGAGCACCCCCCTATCCACATTGATGGGACAGTAGTGGAGAAGGTGGAAAGTTTTAAGTTCCTCGGAGTACACATCACAGACAAACTGAAATGGTCCACCCACATAGACAGAGTGGTGAAGAAGGCGCAACAGCGCCTCTTCAACCTCAGGAGGCTGAAGAAATTTGGCTTGTAACCAAAAGCACTCACAAACTTTAACAGATGCACAATCGAGAGGGCTGTCGGGCTGTATCACCGCCTGGTACGGAAACTGCTCTGCCCACAAACGCAAGGCTCTCCAGAGTGTAGGGAGGTCTGCAAAACGCATCACCGGGGGCAAACTACCTGCCCTCCAGGACACCTACAGCACCCGATGTCACAGGAAGGGCAAAAAGATCATCAAGGACAACAACCACCCGAGCCACTGCCTGTTCACCCCGATATCATCCAGAAGGCGAGGTCAGTACAGGTGCATCAAAGCTGGGACCGAGAGACTGAAAAACAGCTTCTATCTCAAGGCCATCAGACTGTTAAACAGCCATCACTAACATTGAGTGGCTGCTGCCAACTTACTGACTCAAATCTCTAGCCTCTTTAATAATTAAAATTGGATATAATAAATGTATCACTAGTCACTTTAAACAATGCCACTTTATATAATGTTTACCCTACATTACTCATCTCATATGTACAGTATATACTGTACTCTATGCCATCTACTGCATCTTGCCTATGGCGTTCAGCCATCGCTTATCCATATATTTATATATACATATTCTTATTCATGCCTTTACACTTGTGTGTATAAGGCAGTTGTTGTGAAATTGTTAGATTACTTGTTAGATATTACTGCATGGTCGGAACTAGAAGCACAATAATTTTGCTACACTCGCATTAACATCTGCTAACCATGTGTATGTGACCAATAAAATTGTATTTGATTTGAGGGGAGGTATTATGGGAGGGAGTGAGTGGGTCACACAGTGGGTGGAAATCTTCAGGGTCAATTTTTGTTGACCTACATGGGCTTTGGTACAGAATGTAGAGGGAAAGGTGTGTGAGGGTGTGTGTGTGTTTTCATTTGTGTGTGTGTGTGTGTGTGTGTGTGTGTGTGTGTGTGTGTGTGTGTGTGTGTGTGTGTGTGTGTGTGTGTGTGTGTGTGTGTGTGTTCACACATGTATGTGCTAATTCCCATAATTGCAAATTCATCAAAACTGAGTGCTCAGCTGTGGTATTTGATCACATGATTGGGTCACATAGTCCACTAGGAAAACTAACACGGTTTAATAATTCAACACGTCCCCACAGTACACACACACACACACACACACACACACACACACACACACAAATTACACAGTACAAGACCACCCACATAAGAGCATCTGAAATTAGGTCGTTTTGTACCCTATAGTGTTGAATAAATAAAGGTACTGGGATTAACTATTCCTCCTCTTTCATATATATTCAAATTACTTAACTTACGTATTAGGTTGAATTACCATTCATAGATGTTGAGTCAACGTATGCTCATTATATTAGCATGGGCTTGTGAGTGCACTGGATGTTTTCGTTAGATCGGTTTATCCATTGGTGACTGTAGATTTAACATCAGTGGGCTGTGTGTGTGTTATCGAGAGAGAGAGAGAGAGAGAGAGAGAGAGAGAGAGAGAGAGAGAAAGAGAGAGAGAGAGACCATGTATTGTAAAAACAAACTATGTCTTTTTATGTTCCCTTTTGTACTTGAACTATTTTCACATTGTTACAACACTGTATATAGCCATAATAGGACATTTGAAATGTCTCTATTCTTTTTGATTTTTTTTGTACATTTATTGTTGTTTATTTCACTTTTGTTTGTTATCTATTTCACTTGCTTTGGCAATGGAAACATATGTTTCCCATCCCAATAAAGCACTTTGAATTGAAAAGAGGATTACATGTATGTTGATGTATTTCCCAGTGACAAACTCTCTGCTTTTTCTTTCTCTTCTATTCTCTTTCTCCATCCCTATGCCACGCCTGCTGGAGTTGCACTTCAAACCCATTTCAGCCATTTCACTGTTAAATAGCTACTTCACTATTTTATAAAGTTTCTCCTGAAATGTTACGGTTCCATTTCATTACATTTAAAAAAAAAACATTTTAGTCATTTAGCAGACGCTCTTATCTAGATTCACTTACAGCATTGAGTTTTATACATTTTCATACTTTTTTCAAACTGGTCCCTTGTGGGAATCGAACTTGTGGGAATATTTTATTAGATTTTTTATTTGATCCCACAACCCTGGCATTGCAAGCACAATGTTTTACCAACTGAGGCACACAGGACCACATTACAAAGTTTCTCCTGAAACCGAACCTTTCTATTTACTGTTCTGAGATGCACTCATGATGAAGCTGGAGCATAATGGAACATGATGGGAGATGTACTAGCAAAGTAACATACTGTACTGTTGGAATGGTCCTCAGCCAGGCGGAAACAGCCCATTGTCTCTCCACAGACAGGTACCAGACATCTGTTCCTGTACACTTCTATCCATCCCTCCATCCCTCCATCTCCTCCTCACCTACTTGCTGCCAGCCAGGGGGGGATTATGGGTAGAGTTCAGAGAGTGTTCATCAGCCTCAGTCTTTATCACAGGCACAGGTCCACTATCACCAGCTGAGCAGCAGATTCGGAGGTGAACACACACACACACACACACACACACACACACACACACACACACACACACACACACACACACAGACAAACACAAACAAACAAACAAACACTGAATGACACGGCCCGTGGCCCATAATCCTCTCTGATTCAGCCAGGTCTGGCAGATGCAGCTGTATTGCTTGTTTGTTCAGCTCTGAGGTAATCTGGCTGGGTGCAGGAGAGGGGTCAGTGGGGTGGTATGGTGTGACTGTACCCTGAGTCATGCTGTACCCGCGCCATAGCTGAGGCTGTGGCACTTAGAGAATATGTGGGACGTGTTTGTATGGGAAATGTTTTTTAAAGGGATAGTTCACCCAAATTACAAAATGATATTGGTTTCCTTACCCTGTAAGCAGTCTATGGACAAGGTATGACAGCAATCCATACATTGGTTTAGTTTCCCTTGCACTGTTTCCACATGCTAATGTTTTAGCATTTGTGGCACAAATCCCATTCAAGTTAAGATATTAGTATTATTTCAAATCAACTATAAGTGAGATTGTTGAACTTCACAAAATGTTTTAGATACTTGCGGATTGTCATGACTGTCCTGTTAGGATCCAAATAGGTCAGGTCAGCATTGCAATAAACAACTTCAACCAGACCCCCTCTCAGCTGCAGAGGGGGGAGGAGGGAACTGGTGCGGGTTAACACCTCACACCCTATTGTAAATAAAGGACAGAACATTCAGCATTTCCCTCCAATGTTCACCAGAGGAATGTTCCTTTGTTTTAAGAAGACTTTTCCCGTCGAAACTCTAACACGTTCTAAAGCGAGTACTGGAACAATATTTCTAAAATAGAATGTGGGGAATGGTCACAGGCGATCTATAAAACACTAATGTCAATGAGTTGTGCATGAAATATGAAAATTAAAGTGTTTTTGTTAAGAGAGGGACATGATTTTAGGAGCCATAAGAGATAATAGTTATACTTAACTTTGCACAGTGACAAGTCATGCCCCTGAGGGAGGTCAGAGAGCGTATCAGCCTGATAGAACCGCCCTTTCGAAACAACCTGTATAAAATGATGGGTTAAGAATGAACATATCTGACCAGAGAGGCGTAGAGCTGCAGCTCATGTTTAAAGTGGTTTGAACTCTGAATCTCAACACGAGGTAGAGATGGTAATGTCACCTCCTGGACAATCACTGGGACGGCTGATTAGCTGTCCTAAGTAAAGTATCTAGAAAAGCAAATTGAAGTGGAACCATTCTACTACTCCTTTCTAACCACCGCAGTATGCTACTCTCATCACCCCACTGGGAACTATCGACACGGCTGGCTAGCCTATCTTCAAAGAAGCATCTTCCAGAGTGAATGGAAGGACAATAAACTTGTAGTTCTGTTCAGGACTACACAACAAGTCACCGGATACCGGACGACGGCAGAGGAGAACAACAAGAACCCCCTTTTGGACGACCAGAGCCCTACAAGTGTAAGCCTTACAAGCGTACGCCTTACAAGCGTTTCCAAGATGGCCCTGTCCACCGAGAGAAACCAAGGATTTTCACGTAAATACATTCATGATTTCTTACTCCAAGCGGGCGGTGGTTCGTGTGTAAAGTATAGGAGTGCTATCAGTGAGAGTAGTCTCTAAAATGTACCAACGTTAAGTGTCTCTGTCCCTTTCTCTCTCTCACCCTCTCCATGTCTTTTGTAAGAAGCAGCCATATTGTTGTCAGTCCACTAGTGTGTATGTTCATCCTGTGTTACCTTTTAGTTAGCTAGTAAATAAATCATTAAACCAATTTATGTAGTACTGATTCATAAGGAATGCTCGAGTTTTTGCTGATGCAAGGAGGTTACGACTGTTCAGGGTGATGATATGATAAGAGGTTATGATTAATAAGTTGACTGTTTATAGATGTAATATGTAAAGACCTTTGGAGTTTAGTTTGGGAAATGCTAACTCTTTAAAGAACCGCTCTCGTGGTGCCCCAGATCCTAATGAGTTAATTGTTGAATGATTAATTTAATCGGGTAACAATTAAACATATTTAGGTTGATTAGATAAATAACAGTCTTCAGATTATTGTCAACAGGATGATTTGGACATGATGAGCAACAAATGCTAAGATTGGTCCCATGATTTGAATGGGATTTGTGCCACAAATGCTAAAATGTTAGCATGTGGAAAGTGGAACTAAACCAAAGCATGCATTGCTGTCATACCCTGTCCATAGACTGCTTACAAGTTAAGGAAACCAATGTGTAATTTTTTTACTTGGGTGAACTATCCCTTTAAGTATTTATCTGTATTAGTGTTTGTAGGATAAAGTTTTGTGTGTGTAAAGGTGTTTGTAGGTGTGTGTAAAGTGTTTGTAAAGGAAATGTTGGTGACGGTTTTGCGTGGGAATGCTCAAGCCCAGGCTCTTGGCCTACAACTGAAAGTCAGTGATCCTTTTTTTTACTATGATTCTCTCTCTTTTCCCTCTCTAACCCTACCCCTTTCAACCATAACCCAAAACCCTCACGCAGAAATGTATGCGGTTCAACCCAAACGCAACCGTGTGGGTTGCCAAGCAGAGGATCCTGTGCACGCTGAACCAGAGTCTGAAGGATGTGTTGAACTACGGCCTCTTCCAGCCCGCCATGAACGGACGAGACGGGAAGTTCCTGGATGAAGAACGCCTCCTCCTGGAATACCCACAGCCAATCAGCAAAGGAGTTCCATCTCTGGAGGTAGATCACTGCCAGCAAATCACTGAAGTTGTTACATATTTAAAAAGCTGTGATATTTGTATTTCTGTTTATTATGGATCCCCATTAGCTGCTGCCAAGGCAGTATAAAGTCACCATACAACAATATAAAAAAGGTATGTGTGTGTAGAAGAACTGTTAGTAGGCATGTGTGTGTGTCTCTTTGAAGTCTGCGTTGTTCCATAAAGTGTAGTTTTATCCGTTTTTTAAGTCTGATTTTATTGCCTGCAGGAGTTACTTGATGTGGAACAGAGTTCCATGTAGCCACGGCTCTATGTAGTACTGTGCATATTCCAGAGTCTGTCCTGGACTTGGGCACTGTGAAGAGACTACTGGTAGTATGTCTTGCGGAGTGTGCATGTGTGTCCGAGCTGTGTGCTAGTCATAGAGACAGTTTGTTGCCTTTAACATGTCAATACCTCTCACAAAGACAAGTAGTGATGCAGTCAATCTCTTCTCTACTTTGAGCCAGGAGAGATTAAGGTTGGGTGGTATACCGTATTTTACAATATACCAGTTTAGATTTTTATTTTACCTTCTATAAGCGTATTAGAATGTTTGGTTTGTTAAATGCGATACGCCGTGTAAAAGGTACATTTGTATAGTTTACTTCGCTACTTGAGTCAACTCTCTCCGCTCTCTCTCTCTCTCCATGCTGTTTTCCACACAGCTTTCCTCTTTGTTGTTCATCAGCCACGAGACAATTGCATTCAGTCTGCATGTTGAATGCAGCACATGCAACAATGTTGATGACAACAGTGCTGTTTTCACTTTGCTTCTTAATATAAATCCACTAGTGTTCTATAATTACACTAATCGTTTGTGTTTCTTACATCTGCAAACAGCTAGTTTGACATAGCAAGTTGGGCCTTAATCTTGTTAGCAGTTAATGCTAATCGCTCGTTAGCTGGCTAGCTAAATGTACTGAGTCAGTGTAAACATAATTAGCTATACAGTCTGATCAAATCCAATCAAATCAAATTTGATTTGTCACATACACATGGTTAGCAGATGTTAATGCGAGTGTAGCGAAATGCTTGTGCTTCTAGTTTCGACAATGCAGTAATAACCAACAAGTAATCTAACTAACAATTCCAAAACTACTGTCTTATACACACAAGTGTAGGGGGATAAAGAATATGTACATAAAGATATATGAATGAGTGATGGTACAGAGCGGCATAGGCAAGATACAGTAGATGGTATCGAGTACAGTATATACATATGAGATGAGTATGTAAACAAAGTGGCATAGTTAAAGTGGGTAGTGATACATGTATTACATAAAGATGCAGTAGATGATATAGAGTACAGTATATACGTATACATATGAGATGAATAATGTAGGGTATGTAAACATTATATTAGGTAGCATTGTTTAAAGTGGCTAGTGATATATTTTACATAATTTCCCATCAATTCCCATTCTTAAAGTGGCTGGAGTTGAGTCATTGTGTTGGCAGCAGCCACTCAATGTTAGTGGTGGCTGTTTAACAGTCTGATGGCCTTGAGATAGAAGCTGTTTTTCAGTTTCTCGGTCCCAGCTTTGATGCACCTGTACTGACCTCGCCTTCTGGATGATAGCGGGGTGAACAGGCAGTGGCTCGGGTGGTTGTTGTCCTTGATGATCTTATGGCCTTCCTGTAACATCGGGTGGTGTAGGTGTCCTGGAGGGCAGGTAGTTTGCCCCCGGTGATGCGTTGTGCAGACCTCACTACCCTCTGGAGAGCCTTACGGTTGTGGGTGGAGCAGTTGCCGTACCAGGCTGTGATACAGCCCGCCAGGATGCTCTCGATTGTGCATCTGTAGAAGTTTGTGAGTGCTTTTGGTGACAAGCCGAATTTCTTCAGCCTCCTGAGGTTGAAGAGGCGCTGCTGCGCCTTCTTCACGATGCTGTCTGTGTGGGTGGACCAATTCAGTTTGTCTGTGATGTGTATGCCGAGGAACTTAAAACTTACTACCCTCTCCACTACTGTTCCATCGATGTGGATAGGGGGGTGTTCCCTCTGCTGTTTCCTGAAGTCCACAATCATCTCCTTAGTTTTGTTGACGTTGATTGTGAGGTTATTTTCCTGAGACCACACTCCGAGGGCCCTCACCTCCTCCCTGTAGGCCGTCTCGTCGTTGTTGGTAATTTTCCTATGTCCCTCTTTGTGGCACTTGACCGTATGACTGGGCAGTAGTCCAGGTGTGACAAAACTAGGGCTTGTATGACTTGTTTTGTTGATAGCAATGTCAAGAAATGAGAACAGTGATTTAATACAGACAGAAATCTCCCCATCTTTGCTACCGTTGCATCAACGAATCCAGGGTTACACCAAGCAGTTGAGTCTGCTCAACTTGATCAATTTCCACATTATTCATTACAAGGTGTAGTTTAAGTTTAGGGTTTAGTGAATGGTTTGTCCCAAATACAATGCTTTTTGTATTTTTCTATATTTAGTTTAATATTTGCCATCCATTCTAAAACTGACTGCAGCTCTTAAGTGTCACAGTGATTTCAATTGCTGTGGTAGCTAACATGTATACTGTTGAGTCATCAGCATATTTAGACACACAGGCTTTACTCAGTGCCAGTGGCAGGTCGTTAGTAAAGATTGAAAAAATTAAGGGGCCTAGACAACAGCCTTGGGGAATGTCCGACTCTTCCTGGATTAGGTTGGAGAGGTTTCCAATAAAGAATACCCTCTGTGTTTTGTTAGACTGTTAACTCTAAATCCATAATATAGCAGGACATGTAAAGCCATAACACATAGGTTTTTCAGCAGATTACGGATCGATAATGTCAAAAGCTGCACTAAAGTCTAACAAAACAGCTTCCACAAGCTTCTTATTATCAATTTCTTTCAGCCAATCATCAGTCACTTGTGTAAGTGCTGTACATGTTGACTGCCCCTCCACATAAGCATGCGGAAAGTCAGTTGTTAATTTGTTTACTGTGAAATAGCATTGTATCTGGTCAAACACAATTTTTTCCAGAAGTTTACTAAGGGTTGGTAGCAGGCGGATTGGTCGGATGTTTGAGCCAGCAAAGGGTGCTTTGCTCTTCATGGGTAGCAGAATGACTTTTGCTTCCCTCCATGCCTGAGGGCACACACTTTCCTGTAGGCTTAGATTGATGAGATGGCAAATAGGAGTGGCATTTATCATTCTCTATCATCCACAGTAATTTTCCATCCAAGTTGTCAGACCCAGGTGGCTTGTTATTGTTGATAGACACCAATAAATATTTCACGTCTTCGACACTTTACGGAATTCAAAATTACAGTGCTTGTCTTTCATAATTTGTTCACTTGTGTATGGATGTGTAGGTTCAGAATTTGTTGTTTGTATGTTAAGCCTAAATGTGATAATCTTGCCAATATGAGCCATCTGATTCAATGAATGATGGAGCTGAGTTCGCCTTTTTGCCCAACATTTACCTTTGTTTCATTGTACAGTTTATTCTTTTTGTTCAGCATAGTCAAATTATTTCTCAATTTACAGTACGTTTGTCAATCGGTTGTGCAGCCAGTCTTATTTGCCATTCATTTAGCCTCATCCCTTTCAATCATACAATTTTTAAAATTCCTCATCAATCCAAGGGGATTTAACAGTTTTTACAGTCATTTTTTAAATTGGTGCATGCTTATTAGTAACTGGAATAAGCAATTTCATAAATGTGTCAAGTGCAGCATCTGGTTGCTTCTCATTGTACACCACAGTCCAGAAAATATTATTTACATCTTCAACATAGGAATCACCACAAAACGTATTGTATGACCAAAACGTATTGTGCGCGCTCTGAAGGCTCCGAGAACGAAACATTCTGAATTTTCGAACAGACAATAGCTCTGCTAGGGCGAGTAATGTTCAGTGAGCTGTTCTGTCATTTGTGTCGGAAAATAGCTAGCAAGTTAGCTTGGGTGCCTGACTGCTTTTTTTAAATATATATTTTTTAAATTATTATTATGAACGAAACAAATACAAAAACAGACATTTACAAAGAAGTTGTACGCTTCCTGAAGTCTATGCACATCTCTTTGGTCTTGTTGGTATTGAGGACCACACCACTCTACAAAGTCATCTAGGACTGGGCTATAATATTCCTCATCATCATGCAACAGGCTGATCAAGGCAGTGTCATCAGCGAACTTAATGAGGTGTCTGTCAGGATGGGAACTAGTACAACTATTAGTGTACAAGATGTACAGGAGTGGGGACAAAACACATCCCTGAGGAGAGCCTGTGTTGGTATTGCATATGTCCGACACGTGGGGACCATAGCAGTCAATCATTCATTATTCTTTACCTTCTCAGTCTCATCTGAATGTCGTAAAATTGTTGGTTATCTGCATGAACCCTAGCATAAATTATGAATCAACAATATACAAATTGGCTTAATTATTTATTTACTAACTAAATAATCACAGAAATACATTTTAAACAAACAGTAGATATTGGTTACTAACAATGATGGAACAATCCCTAGTGGGCTATGCCAATGTGACGGCTTCGTAGACAAAGGGAAGGGGGTGTGCACTGAGAAAGAATGGGAAAGACAACATGGATTCATGACACACAGTCTATAGTTATATTCATTGAAATGCTATTCCTTTGCACACTAACGGTGTGTACAATGTATATGTATTTACGCCCGTATGTCATTGTTGTCTGTTGGAATCCTCAATCATCCTCAATCATCCTGTAGGGTTCATCAGAGTCTCTGGTTAACTTTCATTGAAGTCACAAAGTATTTAGTGGTGGTGAGGGTAGGCAACATCAACTCTGCCACGCTGACCCTCAACAGGGGAGCCCCACAGGTTTGTGTGCTTAGTCCCCTCCTGCACTCCCTGTTAACCCCATGACTGCGTGGCCACGCACGACTCCAACACCATCATCAAAATTGCTGATGACACGATGGTGCTAGGCCTGATCACCGGTGACAATGAGACACCCTACAGGGAGGAGGTCAGTGACCTGGCATTGTGGGGCTGGAATAACAACCTTTCCCTCAACGTTAGTAAGACCAAGGAGCTGATCGTGGACTACAGGAAATGGTGGGGAGAGCACGCCTCACATCAACGAGGCTGTAGTGAAACAGGTCGAGAGCTTCAAGTTCCTCGGTGGTCAAATCACTAAGAACTTAAATTGGTCCACACTCGTTAAGAAGGTGTGACACCGCCTCTTCCCCCTCAGGAGGTTGAAAAGGTTTGGCATGGGCCTTCAAAATCCTCAAAATCTTCTACAGCTGTACCATACCATTAGAGCATCTGATTGGCTGCATCACTGCTTGGTATGGCAATAGCACCGTCCTCGACCGCATGGTGCTACAAAGGGTGGTGTGGACAGCCCAGTACATCACTGGGGCCGAGCTCCCTGCCATCCAGGTCCTCTGTATCAGGCGGTGTGAAAGGAAAGCGCAGAAAATCCTTAAAGACTCCTCAACCCCCCTGTTCTCTCTGCTTCCGCAAGGTAAGCATCAAGTCTGACACCAACAGGTTTTTTGTTTTACCTTGTTATTTTTAGTATTACATTGGTATTGATTACTGGTTGGGGTTAGAGCTTGCAAGAAAGGCATTTCACTGTATTTGTGCATGTGACATGAAAACTTGAAACTTGAATATAAACAGCAACACCACCCCTTTGGCATTCCTGCCACATCCCTGAATATGTTGTAACCATGTATTGCTACCACTGTATCATCAAATATATTATCTAAGTGGTTTTCAGAGATAGTATATGAATGTTATCTGTTACTACTCGATTTCATGAATCTTGTATCTTAGGCTACTTATGTTAATGTGGGCTATTTTTAGCGCTTTTCTGGGATTCTTGATTGCTTTTATTGCTTTACTTGGAGGCTTATCAGACAGTGATATTTATGTTTGAGCTGATAGTGGAGGGTGAACTGCACACAGTGGGCTTCCTACTAGGGCACACCGCCTCAGTGCTAACAGTATAACTCAGGTTCATAGCCGCGTGATTCCTGCTGACAATAGCTGTTGGATTGACAGAGGCATTCAGGGGAATTAGAAGAACATACATTAGGTTACTTACATAATGATTTCCAGCTCCCCTTGAACAATGTACATTTGCAGCAGCACTACAACAACTCAGCAACACAATGATAACGATCATCTGTGCAGGGTTAGTCACTGATAAGTAATTGTCTCAACGCGGCCTTGAAATGCGTGCACCAAAGTGATTTGGATGGAATCTGTCATTCCTGTAGAACATCCTCTGTTTCCAAAAGGTGTCAAAGTTATCATTAAAAGTTAGGCCAGCAAAGCTACAGTAGACATTTTTGTTGCCTTAATTGGTTTAGGTGACCCCTCGAGGACCGATGGGAGGTGGGGCCCGATGACCCAAATCAGCCGTAGAATCTATCGTGGCTGACGAAGTCTCAGACACCCTCACGGTCCGATGAGGGGGAGCTCTGTAGATCTGAACCTGAGGTAGGATCCCCCTGTGTTGGAAACAAGGTAGAGGACGGTGGCGCGGCAACCTCCAAGGCCAGTACTCCTCAGCCAATGAGTAAAGTTGTTCGATTTTTAGAGATGGGGTGCAGTACCCCTCAACCAAACGGTATAATTGGTCCATGTGGATCAATCAAACCCCCAACTCTAATGTTGTAAGCATCTTGCTCCAATCAAGTGAGCAAATCAGTACCAGAGATTTTATGTTGCAGTATCCCTCAGCCAATCGATAAAGGCGCCACTCCTCTAGACACATTGTTTTAGCCAATCGATAAATAAAGAGGTCCATTTTTGAAAGAGTTTTACTCCCGAGTCCCAACCAATTAGCATGGGCGTCTCTAGGGAGATTGCTACATGACACCATGTCATACATAACTGATTGACCAAAATCAATTGTTTTCTCTATCCTCTATTCCACAGTTCCGCTACAAGAACCGAGTCTACAGTCAGCCCCATGTGGAAGAGAAGCAGATTGCCAAACTTCACACCAAGGTGAGTGGTGTGGACAAACTTCACACTCTGTCCCAACAACCAGCTGGGGTCTCACTGCACACATGCACACAAACACACACACATACACACACTGTTGGGAGCTACAGAATTGCTGGAGTGTCACTTTATCTCACTTTATCTCACTGTCAACACACAGACACACAAACATATTGAGTTATGTCGGCTGTTATCACTGTTAGCCTCTGCAGTCTCTCTCTAGTATCCTGTCTGCAAGTCTCTCTCCACTCTCTACTCTCCAGTCCGCATGTCTACTCTTTACTTTCCGTAAGAGTCAAGGAGGCATGTCATGTATATTTCATGTCTCGCCTGTGCCCACTTTACCTGGATCCTTGTGCATCTGCTCACACATGCACAAACGCCCGTAAGCACACAAAATAAGCATTTTGCATATCTGCCCCTAGTTCATGTGGTGATATGGAGAGAGGAGGTTGGCAGTTATTTGCTCCACAGGCGTCAACTACAGAGATTATTATTCAATGGACGTATATTTCATGACTCGCCTATGCCAAACTTTACCTGGATCGTTGTGCATGTGCTCACACAAAATATGCATTTTGCATATCTGCCCCTGGTAAAATGTTCACTGGCTGTATGAGGAAAATATTATGAATACATGTTAGATAACAATAATGAGTAAATGAGAAAAGTAACTTGATGATAGATTCCTTTCCTTTCTAATTGTGTTGTTATAAATGTGTTTATGCTAAAGCAGTGCACACCTTTGTATTATGGGCCAATAAAGCAATACTGAATTGAGAGAGCAATATCCGATGGAAAACGAAGGGAGTAGGAAACAGAGACGATGGGAAGTGAGCTCATGCTGGTTTCTATACTGGTGTACAGTTCCATGTATTGTATTTCTGACACATATAGATTGACTCTGTGATGGAGCAGATGTAGGTGTATACAGGTCCACCCTTTACTATGTTCTGCTCTTTCCTCCTCCCTACATTTCTCTCTCTCTCTCTACCTCCATCTCTTCAAAGATTCTTATTTTTGTCCTCTCCTTCTCTCCCTCACCCTTTCCTACCGAACAGCCCTCCCTCCCTCTTCCCTCTTTTCTACTTCTCCATATTTTCATCGTCATCCTCTACTCCTCTCCTCCTTTCCTCCTCCTTTGCTCAACTCCTCTCTTCCTATTGTGTTTTGGGAGCTGTTCTCTTATCTATTTATATCTGGCCCGGAAAGCAGATGAGAACACTCATCCCAACTTGCACTCCATGCTCCAATCAGCACACCCCAATCATTCAATCTCTCTCTCTTGTCCTCTCTCCCCATTCTTATGTCCCTCTTGTTCTCCCTCCTCCATATCTCTGACCCACACACGCACACACACACACACACACACACACACACACACGCGCGCGCACACACAGATACACACACACACACACACACACACACACACACACACACACACACTCTCTCTCTCTCGCTAATTCTCCTTTTGTTCTCGCTCTCCATCTCCAGGCCAACTTGAGGAAGTTTATGGACCTCATCCAGCACCACCAGGTGGAGAAAGTATCTAGGCTGCTGGAGAGAGGGCTGGACCCCAACTACCAGGATACAGAGACCGGTGGTAATACTACACACACACACATGCACACACTCACACATCATGAACACAGGTGGTTTGACATAATCACAGTGCTAACAAGATAGATGCTGCTGAGAAATACCCCCGTGGCTCCTCACATTTAAATCCTCCCACCCACTACCAAGACGGCACAACCTAGCCCCTGATCAATCCAAATTGGTTTTTAAATTAACACACAGATCAATGGCGACTCAACTCAACTCTACTCAGAGATCTGTACCATTAGCTTAGGGGAGAGAGGCCATAAGCCTCCCTGTGTGGTGTATACAGAGTTAGCAACAGGGGATAAGAAAAGGGTAAGAGGGAGCGGAGATGAACATACAGAGTTCAGAGAAATCTGTTTGAGATTGCTGTTACTTATACTCTATTAGAACTGCACAAACTACCTTCGCTATCAGTCCAACCCAATGTACTCCTTCTCCTACAAAGCATAATTTTACTGGCATTATGTACTGCCAGAATGTACTCCAATGCTCTGCCCATCAATTAACTAAGAAAGGAGGGTATTTGGGGACTAAGAGGGGGGTTAGTTCAGGTTTTAAAGCGATCAGTGCAGCTATTGGAGGTATTAGGGCAGTAAAGGGGTCAAAAGATTTTAATTAGTTAGTTAGGTAGAGGTATTAACGGCGTTTTAAGAGCTGGGGACACAGTCAGCATTGTGTGAATAAAGTACTGGACAAGCTGGATAAATGCAGAGCAAATGCTGCCTTTTAGTTAAGGCTTATAAAGAAGTACGTAAAGGAAACCGGTGTTAGGGCTTGTAGCAGGGAAATTGAAGAGGTATTAATGGGATATAAGTGGTATTGGTAGATTTAAGCCTTGTTGCTGTGAGATTGAGGGGTAAGGGCAGCTTGTAGAATTAGCGCTCAATTATAGAGCTCTGGCTCGCTATTGATTTTGGCTGTAGAAGTACACACACAGACATGGACATAAGCATAGCCAGGCACACACACACACACACGCACGTTCTGTTCTAAATCCCAAGCTAATTACATCACAATTACATTGTGCTCAGATGTAGGTCGACACCAATTGACCCCAAAGATTTCCACCCACTGTGTCGCCCAGACGCCACCTCCCTCTGTGTCTCATGCAATTATTTTCCATTCCATATTAATTTGAATTGATGGAGTGCATTTCCAGATCTCACAGAGTAATTGGTATCTTTGTATGCCTGTCTTAAAGGTGTAATGTGGAATTGCTACATCCAGGTTTTGGACTTTTGAATGAATGATATATGCCTCGTGAGTTTACTGTCGTACCCCATCAGAACCCACAATATATGTTTTTTTTTACACCATTGTTTCTAAAGAATGTGATCGTAAACGAACACTGTTTACTATTATGACATGGTTAAAGCTATAATTTTGATCTCATGGATCATGGATGGTCAGTCCTTGGTCAGTCCTTGCATCCGTAGCCCTGTTCATTCATTTGAAAGTGGTTACATTTCTCCAGCCATTCCTCAGCTGTTTACCAAAACAAGTGGTGGGATTTCCCGCTTTGTTGTTTTGAAATGCAGATTGCCCCTTTAAATGAACACACTTTGCCACGATGACACTTTCAGTGTTGCAGTATCATTCATAACAACCGTATACCGCTGTACAGTAGGACATGGTCAGAGCCTGCTATATGATTGTTTTTTTTCTATGTTGTTCAGGTCTTTTAGTAACACAGTAGATAGAGTATGTTAAAGGCCAAGTGCAGTCAAAAACACGATATTTGAAGAGCTATTTGAGAAAAAAAATGCCTGAAATTTCTGCCTGTTTTGGTGGGAGGGAGTTTTGGCCTGCCTGGTGACATCAAATTTGTTGATATACCAATATATCATCAAAGAGATGTGTTTACCAGAGATGTGTTTCCATCAAACTGACTTTGCGCCTAGTAGTGCACATAGAAATAACTTTTGCCGTTCAATTCCCATGTACCAAATGAAAAATACAAGTTAAATGGGTTTCCATCACATTTTCAACTCCACTAATGGTTTTGTCACAAAAACATTATATAGCAAATGTTCCCACTCTGGTCTTGACACATACGCTTTAGTCAACAGCTCACAGTGTGGGGAAGCTACCTAAATTATGAGATTATTATAAATGAAAGAGATTTTATTTGTATTTGTCAAATGGCAGTCGAGCATTGATCACCAGAATAAGACCCTCAACGTTTTTTGGAACATCAAAGAGCATCAAGTTAGTCACCTTGCACTTTCACCATCCTGTGAAGTTCATCATAACTTATTTCATCTGTAGTTTATTAAACTGCATGCTGTCCCGAGTCGTAGTGGGAGGACCACACAGCATATCATCACGTGACTCCCATGTTTACTTCGAAATGATGGTTATTATATCAACATTTGAGCATAAAGGCTTTTCCAAAGCCATTTCTCGCATTATTCATTTTACCGTAACAAAAATATCCTACCATGTCGAATGAACAAATGATCTGTCTGTCTTGTACCAGCATTTCATGTTTCCATCAGATCCAGTCGTGACTTTTTTCATGCGTCAAGAAATTCATCCTCATGGAATGGTTGGATGGAAACGTGGTTCGTAAGGTACTTAATTGTTACCCGGAAATGGTATTGAGACGGGAAAAATATGGCTACTATTGGACCTTTAACCAATGTGTCATGGCCATCATAAATCCACTTATTGACCCGTGTACGGACATCAGTCTAGATGGATGAGTGGTCGAGTGTGGATGAATTGATGGGATTTCGTGTAGCTGCAAGTGATTGGATGATGAATGACACTGACAGAGGTAGAGAAAAGTGAAGATGAACAATAGAGTTAAGGAAGGACCACTTCGATTCCAGAGGCCATATGACTGTGTAAGCACAAATGAATGGTGTTATTGTCACGCCCTGACCGTAAGAGAGCCTTTTAATGTCTCTATTTGGTTTGGTCAGGTTGTGATTTGGGGTGGGCATTCTATATTTCGTTTTCTATGATTTGGTGTTTCTATCTATCGGGCCGGGTGTCTATCGTTGTCTCTGATTGGGAACCATACTTAGGTAGCCCTTTTTCCCTCCTGTCTTTGTGGGAAGTTGACTTGTTTAGGGCACATAGCCTTTGAGCTTCACAGTTTGTTTTTGTAGTGTTTATTGTTTTGTTCGGCGTCATTTTGATTAAATAAAAGAAAATGTACGCCCCCCACGCTGCACCTTGGTCCTTTCCTTTCAACAACCGTGACAGACCATCACAGCTGATCTGAGTTTAATTGATGCACATTATTCTCTCCATGTCTATGTTATGTTCTGTTGTCTGTTCTGTTCTGTTGCCTGTTCTCTTGTCTGTTCTATCTTGTCCTGTTCTGTTCTTTTGGCTGTTCTTTTCTGTTGTCTGTTGTGTCTGTGTTGTGTTTCCTCTATGCAGTGGTGTAAAGTACTTGAATAAAAATACTTCAAAGTACTACTTAGACCTCTTTCCGCTCAGATCCCTTTAGCGGGATCATTTTCGTCTACATCCGGTGAATTGCAGAGCGCCAACTTCAAAAAATATTTAATTTTCATGAAATCACAAGTGCAATACACCAAAACACACTTAACTTGTTGTTAATCTAGCCGGCATGTCAGATTTCAAAAAGGTTTTACGGTGAAAGCAAACCATGGGATTATGTGAGGACAGCTCTCAGCAGACAAAACATTACAAACAGCTAGCAGCAAAGTAGATTGGTCAGAAAAGCAATACAATTAATCACTTACCTTAGATGATCTTCGTATGTTTGAACTCAAGAGACTCCCAGTTACACAATAAAGATTCTCTTTATATCCAAAAACCTCCATTTGGTTTTGTTCAGTAATCCATAGGCTCATGCGGTCACGACGGGCAGACGAAAATTCAAAATAATATATATATATATATATATAATAGAAACATGTCAAACATTTTTAGTAATCAATTCTCAGGTTGTTTTTAAAATAAATAATAAATAATATTTCAACCGGACGGTAGCCTTTTCAATAGAAGAGAAAGACAAGGTCTCGCTCCCGGCGACCGCGCATGCACAAATCTGTGGACATCTGGCTATCCACTGACACGATGTGATCATTCTCGCTCATTTTTCAGAATAAAAGCCTGAAACTATGTCTAAAGACTGTTCACACCTTGTGGAAGCCATAGGGAACGGAATCTGGTTGATATCCCTTTAAATGGAGGATAGGCTTGCAATGGAAAAGAGTAGTTTCAGAAAAATAGCACTTCATGGATGGATTCTCCTCAGGTTTTCGCCTGCCATATCAGTTCTGTTATACTCACAGACAATATTTTTGACAGTTTTGGAAACTTTAGAGTGTTTTCTATCCTAATCTGCCAATTATATGCATATCCTAGCTTCTGGACCTGAGAAATAGGCCGTTTATTTTGCGCACGTTTTTCATCCAAACATCAAAATACTGCCCCCTAGCCTAAAGCCTAAAGAGGTTAAATAAAGAGGTATATTTAAAATCAAATACTTTTAGACTTTTACTCAAGTAGGATTTTACTGGGTGACTCACTTTTTTTTCTTTTTTTTCCTATTTTTTCTATTAAGTATTCTTTACTTTTACTCAAGTATGAGAAATTGGGTGTGGCCCCAGAGGCAGAATAATTTTAAGACCCATGATCTACACTGTATCCTGTCTATGTCATTCTACAGAGACCCCCCTGACATTTGCGGCCCACCTGGATAACGTGGTGGAGATCATAAAGATTCTGAAGAATGGAGGGGCCCACCTGGACTTCAGGGCCAAAGACGGCATGACGGCCCTACACAAAGCTGCTAGGTCCAAGAACCAGGTTACTCTGACGGTACGGACACACACACAGCCACTCACACATGCATACTCACATGAACACACACAACATTAACCCTGCCACTCTTATGGTTACCCATACATTGTATTGATACGTATTGTATTTGTGTTAGGGTTAGGCCCCTACTCTACTACCACATATCTACAACACAAAATCCATGTTTGCGTGTGTGTATAGTGCATATGTGATTGTGATTGTGTATGCATTTGTCTGTGCCTGTGTGTGTGTCTCTTCACAGTCCCCGCTGTTCCATAAGGTGTATTTTGATGCAGATCTAATGTCAATGTGTGTGTGCCTGCCTGCATGCCTGCGTCTGTGTGTATGCGTGTATGTTGCAGACCCTGTTGGAGCTTGGTTTGTCTCCAGACTATAAGGACAGCCGGGGTCTGACGGCGCTCTACCACACAGCCATGGTGGGAGGAGACCCGTTGTGCTGTGAGTTGCTGCTACATGAACACGCCACCGTCTGCTGCCAGGACGAAAACGGCTGGCACGAAGTCCACCAGGTACACACACACACACACAGGCATACACACACGCACACAGGCACACAAACACGCACACTTACTTTCCCCCCGTACATGTGTGTACGTGTGTGTGCGCGTGCTTGTGTGCGTGTACAGATGGTTGATAGCTCTCCTAGACCCTCTCCCTTCCTGTGCTACTCTGATTGCTATCAGCTCTAGCCAGCAGTAACGTCCCTCTTCCTGACGTACTGTGCTTTCTCTTCTCTGAACATGGCACTGTCAACGTATCAAACACAACTCTCCTCTAGGTTAGCCTATCAGTTAACTATCATCAAAACGCATTTACATCCTCCGAAAACGAGCCTTGCCCATGTGCTACGGAAATGCCTCCGCTTCCTTTGCGCTCTCCTCCCTCGCTCCCCCACTGACTCTCTTTCGCTCACTCTCTGTCAACCTGTTACTCTAAATTACTTTGGATTTGTGTAGGTTTTCAAATTATACTTTGACACATCACTTTCCTTATTTAGCACTGGTTTCTTTCTACATCTGTTCATTACATCCCCCTAGAACTGATTCTTCCATCTGATGACTGGGTTCAAACTAAGGACATAATATCCTAAACTCCAGGGCCCCAGTGCTGCCTACTCTGCAGAACACGGACACCTAGTGGACGTGGCATGTAACTGCAGCCTGACTCTAGGGCAAAGTCAAAGCAGAGACTATTATATAGCTTGTGTCACCATGTGTATTATATGTTGTATGTTTAAGCAATAAGGCACGAGGGGGTGTGGTATATGGCCAATATATGGGCTGTTCTTAGGGACGACGCAACGTGAAGCGCCTGGATACAGTCCTTAGTCGTGTTTATTGGTCATATACCACAAACCCCCAATGTGCCTTATTGCAATTATAAACTGGTTACCAACGTCATTAGACCAGTAAATAGTGTTTTTTTATCATAACCGTGGTATCTGATCATAATTATAAAACGGGTGGTTCGAGCCAAGAATGCTGATTGGCTGAAAGCTGTGGTATATCAGACCGTATACCAAGGTATGACAAAACATGTATTTTTACTGCTCTGGTATGTATTCAGACCCTTTGCTATGAGGCTCAAAATTGAGCTCAGGTGCATCCTGTTTCCATTGATAATCCTTGAGACATTTCTATAACTTGATTGGAGTCCACCTGTGTAAATGAATTTGATTGGACATGATTTGGAAAGGCAACACACCTGTCTATCATTCTTAAATAGAAGAAGTTTGGAACCACCAAGACTCTTCCAAGAGCTGGTCGCCCGTCCAAACTGAGCAATTGGGGGAGAAGAGCCTTGGTCAGGGAGGTAACCAAGAACCCGATGGTCATTCTGACAGAGCTCCTGAGTTCATCTGTGGAGATGAGAGAACCTTTCAGAAGTACAACCATCTCTGCAGCACTCCACAATTCAGACCTTTATTGTAGAGTGGCTAGATGGAAGCCACTCCTCGGTAAAAGGCACATGACAGCCTGCTTGGAGTTTTCCAAAAGGTACCTAAAGGACTCTCAGACCATGAGAAACAAGATTCTCTGGTCTGATGAAACCAACATTGAACTCTTTGGCCTGAATGCCAAGCATCACGTGTGGGGGAAACCTGGCACCATCCCTACGGTGAAGCATGGTGGTGGCAGCATCATGCTGTGGGGATGTTTATTATTGGCAGGGACTGGGAGACTAGTTAGGATCGAGGGAAAGATGAACGGAACAAAGTACAGAGATCCTTGATGAAAACCTGCTCATGAGTGCTCAGGAATGCATACTGGGGTGAAGGTCCACCTTCCAACAGGACAACAACCCTAAGCACACAGCCAAGAAAATGCAGGAGTGGATTTGGGACAAGTCTCTGAATGTCCTTGAGTAGCCCAGCCAGAGACTGGACTTGAACTTGATCGAACATCTCTGGAGAGACCTGAAATGTGATGATCCCAATCCAACCTGACAGTGCTTGAAATGATCTGCAGAGAAGAATGAGAGAAACTCCCGAAATAGAGGTGTGTCAAGCTTGTAGCGTCATACCCAATGACCATTTCCGGAGACCTTCTCCCTTACCTCACCTCGCTCATCACCTCATCCCTGACCGCTGGCTACGTCCCTTCCGTCTTCAAGAGAGCGAGAGTTGCACCCCTTCTGAAAAAACCTACACTCGATCCCTCCGATGTCAACAACTACAGACCAGTATCCCTTCTTTCTTTTCTCTCCAAAACTCTTGAACGTGCCGTCCTTGGCCAGCTCTCCCGCTATCTCTCTCAGAATGACCTTCTTGATCCAAATCAGTCAGGTTTCAAGACTAGTCATTCAACTGAGACTGCTCTTCTCTGTATCACGGAGGCGCTCCTCACTGCTAAAGCTAACTCTCTCTCCTCTGCTCTCATCCTTCTAGACCTATCGGCTGCCTTCGATACTGTGAACCATCAGATCCTCCTCTCCACCCTCTCCGAGTTGGGCATCTCCGGCGCGGCCCACGCTTGATTGCGTCCTACCTGACAGGTCGCTCCTACCAGGTGGCGTGGCGAGAATCTGTCTCCTCACCACGTGCTCTCACCACTGGTGTCCCCAGGGCTCTGTTCTAGGCCCTCTCCTATTCTCGCTATACACCAAGTCACTTGGCTCTGTCATAACATCACATGGTCTCTCCTATCATTGCTATGCAGACGACACACAATTAATCTTCTCCTTTCCCCCTTCTGATGACCAGGTGGCGAATCGCATCTCTGCATGTCTGGCAGACATATCAGTGTGGATGACGGATCACCACCTCAAGCTGAACCTCGGCAAGACGGAGCTGCTCTTCCTCCCGGGAAGGACTGCCCGTTCCATGATCTCGCCATCACGGTTGACAACTCCATTGTGTCCTCCTCCCAGAGCGCTAAGAACCTTGGCGTGATCCTGGACAACACCCTGTCGTTCTCAAATAACATCAAGGCGGTGGCCCGTTCCTGTAGGTTCATGCTCTACAACATCCGCAGAGTACGACCCTGCCTCACACAGGAAGCGGCGCAGGTCCTAATCCAGGCACTTGTCATCTCCCGTCTGGATTACTGCAACTCGCTGTTGGCTGGGCTCCCTGCCTGTGCCATTAAACCCCTACAACTCATCCAGAACGCCGCAGCCCGTCTGGTGTTCAACCTTCCCAAGTTCTCTCACGTCACCCCGCTCCTCCGCTCTCTCCACTGGCTTCCAGTTGAACCTCGCATCCGCTACAAGACCATGGTGCTTGCCTACGGAGCTGTGAGGGGAATGGCACCTCAGTACCTCCAGGCTCTGATCAGGCCCTACACCCAAACAAGGGCACTGCGTTCATCCACCTCTGGCCTGCTCGCCTCCCTACCACTGAGGAAGTACAGTTCCCGCTCAGCCCAGTCAAAACTGTTCGCTGCTCTGGCCCCCCAATGGTGGAACAAACTCCCTCACGACGCCAGGACAGCGGAGTCAATCACCACCTTCCGGAGACACCTGAAACCCCACCTCTTTAAGGAATACCTAGGATAGGATAAAGTAATCCTTCTGACCCCCCTTAAAAGATTTAGATGCACTATTGTAAAGTGGCTGTTCCACTGGATGTCATAAGGTGAATGCATCAATTTGTAAGTCGCTCTGGATAAGAGCGTCTGCTAAATGACTTAAATGTAAATGTATACCCAAGAAGACTTGAGGCTGTAATTGCTGCCAAAGGTGCTTCAACAAAGCACTGAGTAAAGGGCCTGAATGCTTATGTAAATGTTTTAAATGTTATTTTCTTATGTTTAATAAATGTGCAAAAAAATCTATAAATCAGTTTTTGCTTTGTCATTATGGGGTATTGTTTGTAGATTGATGAGGGAAAAAACTATTTAATACATTTTAGAATAAGGCTGTAAAGTATCAAAATCTGGAAAAGGTCAAGGGGTCTGAATACTTTCTGAATGCACTGTATATATACTGTATATGTTTATCTAAAAGGGATTTGATTGTATTATTATTAATAAAACAAAAATTGAAACGAACATGTCTTGATTGCGTAGGATTCTACCAACTCAAGACAACTCTTAGAGCAACATATATCCATTGTTTTTGTCAAAATTGCTCAAGCTCAATACATTTGGTTGGGAATCATTGATGGACAGGGATATTCAAACCTTGTCTTGGATTTTCAAACAGATTTAAGTAAGGACTGAGACTTAACCCATTAGGAACACTGAACTCCTCTTTTAAAGCAATCTGGTGTGTCATTGGTTTTAAAACTTCTGTAATTGTCGCACGGAATTGTAAAACTCTATCCCAGGGTGAGGCATTCAGAAGACTGAGGCAGGTTTTACTACAACTTTCATATTTCTTTTGATCCTGACAAACTCCCCTGTCCCTGCCGGTGACAAGCATACACACTCAAACCATGATAATGCCCCACCACATTACTTGAGAATACAGATGGTTTCACTCTGTGATGTGTTGTATTGGATTGAAAGTTTTTATTTTAAGCCAAAAAGTAAATTTTCTTGCCATGTTGTCTGCATTATTACTTAAGGGCCTTATTGCAAACATAATGGAGGATTTTAAATAGTTTTTTTTTTAACACAGGCTTCCTTTTTTTCCACTTTGTCATACAGGCTAGTAATGTGGAGAGAATGCAATGTTGTGAAACCCTCTGTATTTTCGAGTATTTGTGTTTTTGTATTTATTAGGGATCCCCATTAGTTCATGCTGCCAAGGCAGCAGCTACTCTTCCTGGGGTCCAAACACATAAAGGCACTTACATTACATATAAAACAGTGCATCATATAACATTATTACACCACTACATATCTACGATACAACATGTATAATACCACCATACAACAATATTACAATGTACGTGTGTGTAGAGAGCGCGTGCTAGCGTTTGTGTGCGTATGCGTGTCTATACTTTTGTGTGTGTGCCTTCACAGTCACCGCTGTTCCACTAGGGGTATTTTTTATCTGTTTATCAAATCTGATTCTACTGCTTTCATGTGTTACCTGATATTGAATAAAGTTCCATGTAGTCATGGCTCTATGTAGTACTGTGCGCATCCCATAGTTTGTGCTGGACTTGGGGATTGTGAAGAGACCTTTGGTGGCATGTTTTGTGGGTTATGCATGGGTGTCCAAGCTGTGTGCTAGTAGTTTAAACAGACAGCTCGGTACATTCAGCTTGTCAACACTTCTTACAAAAACAAGTAGGGATGAAGTCAACCTCTCTTCCATTTTGAGCAATGAGAGATTGACATGCATATAATTAATGTTAGCTCCCCATGTACGTTTAAGTGCCAGCCGTGCTGCCCTGTTCTGGGCCAATTGTAATTTTCCATTTTAAAGTCCCTCTTTGTGGGACCTGATCACACTACTGAACAGTAGTACAGGTGTGACAAAACTAGAGCCTGTAGGACCTGCCTTGTTGATTGCTTTGTTAAGAAGACAGAGCAGTGCTTTATTATGGACAGACTAAGCTACTAAGCTACTCCTGTATCAATATGTTTTGACAATGACAGTTTACATTTTGTATTTATTTTTTATTTAACTAGGCAAGTCAGTTAAGAACAAAATCTTATTTACAATGACGGCCTACTCCAGTCAAATTCGGATGACGCTGGGCCAATTGTGCGCCGCCCTATGGGAACCCCAATCACAGCTGGATGTGATACAGCCTGGATTTGAACCAGGTACTATAGTGACACCTCTTGCACTGAGATGCAGTGCCTTAGACCGTTGCGCAACTCGGGAGCAGTGACTAAACAACAATCATGGGTAACTCCAAGCAGTTTAGTCACCTCAACTTGCTCAATAACCACATTAAATGAGTCATGTAACAATTATCTCAGTAACTTAGGGCACCATGGGAACTTATTTAACGAATGACTATCTCCCGAATTAAACTCTTATAAGATTTATTCATATCTATAGATAAGTCACTTATCAGTCTCTCTTAATATTCTATAAATATGCACGAACCCTAGTCTACATGATGACTCAGCTTACACAAATTGGCTTAATTATTTATTTACTAACTAAATATATAATTACACAGAAATACATAAACACACACAGTATAGGTTGAATTGATTACTAACATAATGCAATGAAAAGTCCCTAGTGGACTAACCCGATATGACAGCTGGTTACACAATGAAAGGAGTGGGGAAAGAAAGAGTGGGAGAAGGAGAGACAAAGGAATGAACCTATCGTACATACAGTTGAATAATATGCTCATCGTAAATATGATAACCTGACCCCTTGAATGCGTACACCTTCAGAGATACATTTATTTAGTTATACCATCCTTAATGATTATCACAAAACAACTTATTTGACATGATTATTGTTTGGAGCCCCACCAACCATTTCCCGCATTCTTTATGAAGAAACATTGTTTCATTATCCACTTTTGGATGTTGGAGTTTTGGCGGCAGATTCTCTCTCAACACACAAAGGAACCGGCCCCACTCTTTTTGATCCTCACCCAAGGAGGGAAAGTCATGACACTAACTGCAGTTCTTTGTTAAGTGTTGCAGCCACTGTCATATCAGCCGCTGTGGTAGCTGACATGTATAGTGTTGAGTCATCCGCATACATAGAAACGCCGGCTTTAGTGAAAGTCAGTGGCATGTTGTTAGGGAAAAAAAATTTTTTTTAAGTAAGGGGCCTAAACAGCGGCCCTGGCGAATTCCTGATTCTACCTGGATTATGTCGGAGAGGATTCCATTAAAGAACACCCTCTGTGTTCTGTTAGACAGGTAACTATTTACCCACAATACAGCAGGGGGTGTAAAGCCATAACACATACATTTTTCCAGCAGATCGATAATGTCATAAGCCGCACTGAAGTCTAACAAAACAGCACACACAATATTTGTATTATCAATTTCTCTTAGCCAATCATCAGTCATTTGTGTAAGTGCTGTAATTGTTGAATGTCTTTCCCTATAAATGTGCTGACCAACTGGCAAGTATCTTCACTGACATTTTCAACCTCTCCCTGTCTAAGTCTGTAATACCAACATCTTTCAAGCAGACCACCATAGTCCCTGTGCCCAAGAACACTAAGGTAACCTGCCTAAATGACTACTGACCCGTAGCACTGCTTTGAAAGGCTGGTCATGGCTCACATCAGCACCATTATCCCAGAAACCCTAGACCCACTCCAATTTGCAAACTGCCCCAACAGATCCACAGATAATGCAATCCTTATTGCACTCCACACTGCCCTTTCACACCTGGACAAAAGGAACACCTATGTGAGAATACTATTCATTGACTACAGCTCATAGTGCCCTCAAAGCTCATCACTAAGCTACGGACCCTGGGACTAAACACCTCCCTCTGCAACTGGACCCTGGACTTCCTGACGGGCCGCACCCAGGTGGTAAGGTTAGTTACCAACACATCCGCCACACTGATCCTCAACACGGGGGACCCTCAGGGGTGCGTGCTCAGTCCCCTCCTGTACTCCCTGTTTACTCATGACTGCACGGCCAGGCACGACTCCAACACCATTATTACATTTGCCGATGACACAACAGTGGTAGGCCTGATCACCGACAACGATGAGACAGCCTATAGGGAGGAGGTCAGATACCTGACTGTGTGGTGCAAGGACAACTGCCTGTTATGGCAACTGCTCTGCCTCCAACCGCAAGGCACTACAGAGGGTAGTGTGTACGGCCCAGTACATCACCGGGGCCAAGCTTCCTGCCATTCAGGACTTCTATACCAGGCGGTGTCAGAGAAAAGCCCTAAAAATGGTCAATACTCCATCCACCCTAGTCATAGACCGTTCTCAGCAAGCGGTACCAGAGCGCCAAGTCTAGGTCCAAGAGTCTTCTAAACAGCTTATAACCCCAAGCCATAACACTCCTAAACATCTAATGAAATGGCTACCCAGACTATTTGCTTTGCCCCCCTCCCCCTCTTCTATGCTTCTGATACTCTGTTATTATCTATGCATTATCTGTGTCACTTTAATAACTCCACCTACAGTTGAAGTCAGAAGTTTACATACACCTTAGCCAAACACATTTAAACTCTGTTTTTCACAATTCCTGACATTTAATCAGAGTAAAAATCCCCGTTCTTAGGTCAGTTAGGATCACCACTTTATTTTAAGAATGTATAATGTTAGAATAATAGTAGCGAGAATGATTTATTTCAGCTTTTATTTCTTTCATCACATTCCCAGTGGGTCAGGAGTTTACATACACTCAATTAGTATTTGGTAGCATTGCTTTTAAATTGTTTAACTTGGATCAGACGTTTTGGATAGCCTTCCACAAGCTTCGCACAATAAGTTGGGTGAATTTTGGCCCATTCCACCTGAAAGAGCTGGTGTGATTGAGTCAGGTTTGTAGGCCTCCTTGCTCGCACACACTTTTCCAGTTCTGCCCACACATTTTCTGTAGGATTGAGGTCAGGACTTTGTGATGGCCACTCCAATACCTTAATTTTGTTGTCCATACGCCATTTTTCCACAATTTGGGTCTTCCACTAACTGCGACCAAGCTTTAACTTCCTGACTGATGTCTTGAGATGTTGCTTCAACATATCCACATAATATTCCTCCCTCGTGATGTCATCTATTTTGTGAAGTGCACCAGTCCCTCCTGCAGCAAAGCACCCACACAAATTGATGCTGCCACCCCCGTACTTCACGGTTGGGATGGTGTTCTTCGGCTTGCAAGCCTCCCCTTTTTCCTCCAAACATAACGATGGTCATTATGGCCAAATAGTTGTATTTTTGTTTCATCAGACCAGAGGACATTTCTCTAAAAAGTACGATCTTTGTCCCCATGTGCAGTTGCAAACCGTAGTCTGGCTTTTTTATGGCGGTTTTGAAGCAGTAGCTTCTTCCTTGCTGAGCGGTCTTTCAGGTTATGTCGATATAGGACTAATTTTACTGTGGATATCGATACTTTTGTACCTGTATCCTCCAGCATCTTCACAAGGTCCTTTGCTGTTGTTCTGAAAGTGAAAGAATCTGTCTGTAAACAATTGTTGAAAAAATTACTTGAGTCATGCTCAAAGTAGATGTCCTAACCGACTTGCCAATACTATAGTTTGTTAACAAGACATTGGTGGAGTGTAATGGATCTTGTCCTCCTCTTATGAGGAGGAGTAGCAAGAAGGATCGGAGGACCAATTTGCAGCGTGGTAAGTGTCCATAATGTTTATTTTAATACATAAACTGAACACTACGTAATACAAAAAAATAAACGTGAAATGAACAAAACAGTTCCGTGTGGTACGAACACTAACACGGAAGACAAAGACACACAACTCAAAGTGAAACCAGGCTACCTAAGTATGATCCTCAATCAGGGACAACGATTGACAGCTGCCTCTGATTGAGAACCATACTAGGCCGAACACAGAAATCCCAAATTATAGAAAAACGAACATAGACAACCCACCCAACTCACGCCCTGACCATACTAAAACAAAGATATAATAACAGAACTAAGGTCAGAACGTGACATGGAGTGTTTGACAAACGAGTTATAATGACTACAACTTAAGGGTATGTAAACTTCCGACTTCAAGTGTACATGTACACTACCTGTCAAAAGTTTTAGAACACCTACTCATTCAAGGATTGTACTTTATTTTTTTACTATTTTCAACATTGTAGATTATTAGTGAAGTCATAGAACCTATTAATGACACACATTATGTAGTAACCAAAAAATTATGTAAAGAATTACATAACCAAAAAAAAAGTGTTAAACAAATCAAAATGTATGATTGACAGCTTTGCACACTCTTGGCATTCTCTCAACCAGCTTCATGAGGTAGACACCTGGAATGCATTTCAATTAACAGGTGTGCCTTCTTAAAAGGAATTTCTTTCCTTCTTAATGTGTTTGAGCCAATCAGTTGTGTTGTGAATATGTAGGGGTTATACAGAAGATAGCCCTATTTGGTAAAAGACCCAGTCCATATTATGTCAAGAACAGCTCAAATAAGCAAAGAGAAACGACAATCCATCTTTACTTTAAGACATGAAGGTCAGTCAATGCAGAACATTTCTTCAAGTGCAGTCGCAAAAACCATCAAGTGCTATGATGAAACTGGCTCTCATGAGGACTGCCGCAGGACAGGAAGACCCAGAGTTACCTCTGCTGCAGAGGATATGTTCATTAGAGTTATTAACCTCAGAAATTTCAGCCCAAATAAATGCTTCACAGATTTCAAGTAACAAACACATCTCAACATCAACTTTCCAATAGGTGTGGAGTGTTCCCAAGGGGTCCAGTCTCAGTCCTGACTTTAAATCTTCTTGAAAATGTTAGACAAGGTTTGTCTATTGCTGTCAATCCGATTCCCAACCGAATGAGCTCGAGTAACAATTGATATATGTTCCCCTAAGAGTTGTGCAGAGAGTTGGTAGAGTTATATATATATATATAAACAAAATGATTTACAGTTGTAATTGCTGACAAAAGGTGCTTCCACCAAGTATTAACTCTGGGGTGTGAAGACATACACAATCTCTTTCACTTTGAAAAAGTGCAGCAGGTTGTGTAGATCTGTAGGATTTTTTTATTTTTATGTAATCCCTTTTTAGGTTTAGAATGTGACAACTGTGAATGCGGTGTGTAGACTTTCACTAGGCACTGAATAAATAACTATATAAATTATAATAAACATTTATTGTTTTCTGTGTGTTTGTGTGCGTGTGTACAGGCTTGTCGGAATGGCTTTGTCCAGCATCTGGAGCATCTGCTGTTCTACGGGGCGGACATGAGCGCACAGAACGCCTCAGGGAACACAGCGCTGCACATCTGTGCTCTCTACAACCAGGTGAGCTGTGTGTGTGTGTGTGTGTGTGTGTGTGTGTGTGTGTGTGTGTGTGTGTGTGTGTGTGTGTGTGTGTGTGTGTGTGTGTGTGTGTGTGTGTGTGTGTGTGTGTGTGTGTGTGTGTTCATACAAGTGTAACTGCCAATTCTTCTACCTGGTTTGATTGTGTAGGCCTGGGGGTCTCCCTGATGTCTCTCTGTTAACCTGTACTACTTGTGTTCAAGTCTGTAAGTGTCTGAGTGAATTAACTGAACCCGCCACCACTCATTACTGACCTTACACACATACACACACACCTCTGCTTCTCGTTACGTTCATATGAGATGTAAGTAAATCCAGAATTAAATGGCAGTTATTTCGGTTAACATCATGCTTTTCCACAATTAAGATAAATTGGAGGAGAGGATCATGAGTAAGGGTGGAGAATGAGTGACAAGGGGTTAAATCTGTTTCTCATTCCCACCACACAGCTCTCCTCCTAGTCTAGACTCAATTAGACCCCAGATTTGTACATGTTCATGAGCTAAATGTATTCTATTTGACATCAAATCTTACGTCATAGCATTTCTACAATGCATTTGAGTCCTGACCCCTATTGTAACGCTCGTCTGAAGAAGAGGACCAAGGTGCAGCGTGGTACGTGTTCATGATTCTTTATTAAAACTGAACACTGAACCAAAACAACAACATGAACCGAACCAAAACAGTTCTGTCGGGTGCAGACACAAAACAGTAAACAACTACCCACAAAACACAGGTGGGAAAAGGCTGCCTAAGTATTATTCCCAAACGGAGACAACGATAGACAGCTGTCCCTGATTGAGAACCATACCCTGCCAAAACATAGAAATACAGAACATAGAATGCCCACCCAAATCACACCCTGACCAAACCAAATAGAGACATCAAAAGGCTCTCTAAGGTCGGGGCGTGACACCTCTCTTGCTTGAAAAGCTTTTCACATCTCAACCCACTTTTTTCTCTACTCTCCCACTATATCCTTATTCAGAATCATCTGACTCAATTAGCGCTATGGCCTAGAATAGAATAGAATAGAATACAACTTTATTGTCCATCCAGGATGGACATTATTCTTTGGCATCACCTTCCGTTGAAAGGATCACACACACACATACATTCTCACATAACACGCATTTAAACCAGTCAGTCCATCATGTTGCGTCCACTAACAACATAGAGGACATTAATACATTCACTCACATCCGACCGCTGTCCCAACTGCACTGGATAAATACAGTAAGTACGTGTACGGGTAAAATGTATTTTGCATTTAGTAGTCCAACAGCACAAGGAACTAATGAATGTTTTTGAACATGTCCTTCTATTATGTCTTGTGTCTCGCCTCCTCTTACTCTCTCTCTTTCTCTTCATCCCTTTCACATTTGGGGATTTTTCTGCAAACTGTTGAGGCGGAATCCCCACGTCTCCTAATGTTCTATAGTTTAGTGTCTGTACACACATACAGTGTTCTCCTGGTATTTAAACCTTCAAGTCGTATTATCCTGTGACAGGGCTACAATTAGAGATGGGGGGAGGGTGGAGGACAGTGAGAGCGAAAGAATACAGGCAGAATGAGAGGGGGGGTTTACACGTCATCCATTTCTATTTCCAAATGAGCTTCAATGCAAATGGAGGCTATAAAAGGCCAATATGTGGGATTGTTAGTTTGTTGAATGTGTCAAAATATAGAGAACATATTATACACACTACAAATGCCAGAATTTACATCCTTCGTGTTAGTTACTTTGCAAACTGGCATGAGTACAGAATTGATTGTGTGTGTGTGTGTGTGTTCATGTGTGTGTTTCTGTACACAATACTGTTCATGCATGGTTGAGCACTCTGTGGGCGAGTTGTGCAGCACATTCAGACCCTTTCTCTCTTTCACACTCTTTCTGTTCAACAGCTTTTTTTCGTTCCTTCACACAGAATCTCCCTTCATACATGTAGAAGGCACTCTGTTTCTGTCAATATATATTTTATTCTCTCTCTCTCTCTCTCTCTCGCTCTCTCTCTCTCTCTCTCGCTCTCTCTCTTTCTCTCTCTCTCTCTCTTACATTCTTGTTCTTAAATGTTGGGGATTCAAATGAGGACGTATATTGCCTTTTTTCCACTCTACTTGCTTACTGCTACTTCAAGTAATCGAAAACTGGCTTCTGGACTATTGGGGTTACTGTACAAGTGTTCTGTCTTTGTGTCGTAAGGGAAGCATGGGACTAATAGAGATTGATAATTCCCAAGAAATTCAGAGCCACTCCTCAGATTCCTGTTCTTCCCTGTTCTTTCCCAGGATAACTGTGCCAGGGTGCTGCTGGTCCGTGGAGCCGACAAAGCGGTGAAGAACTACAACAGCCAGAGTCCCTTCCAGGTGAGACTCGTAATACTTCCTCTCATCCAAAACCATTACTGTAGTTCTGACCTACCAGAGCTGTGGGTTTAATCCCTTAATGGGCTACATAGTATATGCTGAAGAAGTTTTCTTATCAGCAGGTAATATCCTGGGTCAGAGATGGCAGTGTGAATGGGAATTTATTGAGAAAAACACACATTTCAAGTCCCAAGTAACACCAAGGATGCATCTCAATAGTCTGAAGTGGCTTCCTCTACCTAACTCCTCTACTTGACTCCTCTCCTTTATCTGCATCTGAAAAGCAAGCGCTGAAGGGAACGAGCTGAGTGTCACTAGGTCACGTAGTTGTGTGTGTGACGCAGTTGTAGACATCTTACAAAGTTGCATACGTCCATGGGTTGGCTAGATGTTTTGTCTTGCAGAGATGATTGCTTGAATACAGAAGGCAGTGCAGCTGACACTATTGATTCCAATGAGAGTCCTGCATGAGTCACGTCTGAGTCACAAAGGAGCGTTTTGAAGCAGGCTTTTATGTAAGGCAGTCCTCGGATCCCCGATGGCCCTCCACAGGCACTTCAGTGGCCCTCTTAATGTCTCTGGCTTTCGTCAGTGGGGTTGGTCCCAAAAGTTTAATTGTCTAATTGTCTCATATTCTTTTCCAATTGCACTGGTTTTGTTATACTTGAAATATCTAGAGACAAGGAGAAGACACAAGCAGAGGGTTAGAACATGGTGCTCCCAATACCATGGTTGTGGGTACAATTCCCATATGGGCCCCAGAAACTGAATATAGGTGTCTCTATCAAAGTTGCCAATTAATTGATCAAGTAATGTCACTTATTAAGGCGGAGTTCAATGGAGTGAAAATATGTGATAGTGTGTGTCTCCGCTGCTCTGCCTGTGTATCTGTAGCTAAAAATAGAGTCCCAGCAGCACAATGAGATCATCAATTAGAGCTCTGCTGAGTTGCTCAAAATCCCTCCCCCTCCTCTGTTGGCCCAGACTCTGGGTGTAGGTGTTTCACAAGATTCTTCTATTCAGTGTTCGCCTATTTCTACCTCTCTCCCTTGCTCTCCCTCTCTTGTCTTTCCTTTCTCCCATTTATTTTTCCATTCTCTCTCTCTCTCTCTCTCTCTCTCTCTCTCTCTCTCTCTCTCTCTTTCATTCTGTCACCTGTGGCAATGAGTCCGTTTCTTTCACCGTGTTGCATTCAGATGAGACTGGAATTCCAGCTGGCACACACTGGTTGAATCAACTTTGTTTCCATGTCATTTCATGTAAATTACGTTGAACTGTCTGTGAACAGTGGGAAGTGAACTAATAAACTGGAATGAGAAACATGCAGAAGTATTCAACTCTATACTGAAGCTCCAATCGCTATCTGTCTCTCAGCGAAAGTCTACCCCTTTAGCCCAGGGTATGGGATGATGTTTGTCAGTTTTGAGAAACTCATGATGAGAAGTAAGAACATGCAAATTCAAGAACAACGGGAAGGGAAAGGGAGTATTTCTGCTGTCTGTCTCTGTATCTCTAACAATTCCTCCTTTCCCCTCCCCTTTCCAATCTCCTCCTCTCTTCTCCATCTTCCCTACTCGCATTCTCCTATGTGCCTGGCCCTTTAAGGATTCTCCCTGGTCTTGAATCAGAATTAATTTCCTCCCTGAGTAGTTGGATATAGCTTCAGGCACAATTCTCAACCCATTCCTGCTCGCCTACCACCTTCTCTTCCTCCTCCTCCTCCTCCTCCTCCTCTCATCCACCACCATAGACCACAGTGTCTTCATGGAAACAAGGGGTCATGCCCAGCATTCCGATGCGTTGGGAACATGAAGGCGTGAAGGAGTGAAGGAGGGGGTGGCAATGAAGGCGTCAGTGGGGTGTTTTCCCCTGTACAAGCCTGTGCTCTACACTACGGCCTTGTGGGTTCGATGCGGCCTTTAGGCTTTAAATCACACTGCAGCTATACAAAAAAGGGTTCAAAAAGGGTTCTGCAGTGGGTTCTGCAGTTGTCCCCATAGGAGAACCCTTTTTGGTTCCTGGTAGAACTCTTTTGGGTTCCAGGTAGAACTATTTTGAGTGACATGTGGAATGAAACCCAAAAGGGGTTCTTCAAAGGGTTCTCTTATGGGGACAGCCGAAGAACAATTTTTTCTAAGACGGCTAACAATAACGTATCCGGGCAGAAAGTAAACGTTCTACTTTCCCCTCTCTCCCTCAGTGACATGAATAAGTACTTTTCATATTTTCAGAACCCAACACGTCACACGGGGCTAGTGAAAGGGTCCTTCTTCCGTTAGAGCCATGCAAATCAAGATGCTAGAGCTGACCCACTAGCTACCACACTCTGTCTCTCTCTCTCTCTCTCTCTCTCTCTCATATGTAGGTAGCATATGGCCTCTCAAGCATTTCTCACAACATATCCCTACATATCCCTCTCTCTAGCGACCCCTTTGCTTGCTCTCTCATCACTCTCTTGCTCCCTCTGCTCACTTCCTTTCTCCCACATGCTATCTTCCACCACTGCTCTCTCTCTCACCAACTTTCACTCATTCGATGGTGGGTGTAGGTGAGTGTGGGCATGTGTGTACGCACATTGGTATGCACGTGTGTGTGTACGTGTGTGTTCCGGTCATGCTAAAAGGTCAGGATTCGTAACAGGCTGCAGATGGTTAAATCCAGATAGGAATTTAGCAGAATCATGTCCGAATTGCTACACAGACACACACAATGAATTGTTTGAATTTGTAGAGTAATGTAAAGGTTGTTTTGCGGACATGAAATGTGGCCCTCAAATTGCAGCCCCCCCTCTCTCTCCCTCTCGCAGGTAGCCATCATCGCAGGGAACTTTGAACTGGCTGAACTGGTCAAGAACCACAAAGAGACAGATATAGGTGAGTAACCATGGTTAACCTCCTCTTTTCCACCTCCCCCTCCCACTTTTCTCTGTCTGAAATTGATATGTTTTTGGATAATAGGTTGTTGATCTTTTCTTGTTGTATACTGTGTGTGTGTGTGTCTGCCCTTCTGCAAGTATGTTCTCCATCATGCATGTGTGAGTGTGTGTTTGTGCGTGCATGTGCATGTTTGTGTGTGGGTGCAAGAGAACCATGACAGGATTTGTCATTCAGGTCCTCCCCCTCGTGGGATTACCCTATCACACTGGGGAATCCAGGATCCCTCAGGTGGCATATGAGAGCAGGGTTAGGGAGGGATAGAATGACTCTCTACTAAATCCCACCGGGAAAAAAATGGTTTCCTTCTCCCAAAGGAATTTAAAAACAGATTTCTTCTTTCTCGTTTTTCTCTGTGGGTTTATCTGCCGTGCACCCCATACCCCCCACTGCCTGACAACGGCATGATCTTTTTTAATTAAACTATTTCACATGGAGGGAAAAAGGTTAAGCGGGAGGGATTACCATCCCCAGACAAATTAAATAAAAATGAAATAAATAAATAGAAAAAGAGTGAACAGATAAATAAATAAAATAATCTAAAGATGTAATCCACAATTGTTTCCCCCCCTGAGCAAGATTCCCCAGGCCTCACAGCTGCAGCGAGGGCTAGATGAAACGCAGCGCTGCAGGATTACCCCGCGTCTCTCACATCTGCCGCCGTTCCCGCTCCCCCTTCTCGGGCCACCCATCCTGCTCCCCACGTTCAGCATGAACCTTCTCACACCGGGACGACGTCGCACCTCAACTCCGGTGGGGCCGTGAGAGCATACCGTGCCCGAACTCCGCCATAGAACATTAGCCGTTGCTAATGGAATGAAAAGGCCGGGATAACTGTCCTCTGTTATACAGTCCTTGTTGCTTTTCCGTTGTCTCCCTCTCTTTCTATCTCTACCTTTCGGCTCACTGTCAGCCGTGCCTCACTGAGTCTGTAATGGGATATTTTCTTTGCTGGATTATCGGCCATGGGTTCTGCATGTTGCAAATCAGAGAAAGGTGGGTGCTCTGAAGCTCAACCACCACTCTCCTACCTCCTCTACCCTCTTCCCTGCCATTTCTAGTCCCCTTCTCGCCCGCTCCGTGGGGGCGGTCAGCTTGCTATGTTGGGATACAGGTAGAATTATCTGTCCTGCGTGAGCTGAGGCACTGCCCTGGCATGGGTACAGAATTGATTGTGTGTGTGTGCCTATACAGTATTTAGAATGTGCACTGAAGAGCATTAGCCCAAGAAGAGTAATGAGTGAGTAGAGCTATGTGTCATTAAGACTCACATACCTTCTCTCCCTCTCCCTACATCCTTCTCGCTCCCTTGTTCCCAGATATGTCAGGGACTTTATAGTCGGTCTCTTTCTTTGTGTTGGAGTTGGATTAGAAAATAGGCATGAGTTTAATCCTGTACAAGAGAGCACAGAGCAGTTCAGCTAACCCTGACACTGCCTAGCCTATCTTGTAACCCAACTGAAGGAGCTCATGAATCAGTGTATTATTGAATTACTAACACGGTATGCCCCAACACTCATTCAATTAACTAGTCTGTTATTCAATCTCTGTATTATACCCATAGGAGATACTAGAGAGTCAGACCAAAGCAATAGCAACGGGTTGGATAGATTATGGTGGATGGGTTATATTGCCATATAATGTGTGTTTAGGTTCTTCGACTGGGTTAGCGATGTGAATAATATAGTGACAGGATATTGTAGCGGTTTCGGCGCAAAGATCTTTGTAAGGCAGGATTTACACATACAAACACACACCACCAGTCCAAGTGAAGGGTTAAACCGGTTTATTACGATCAGGTTTCGGCAGTGTTCCTTATATACAAAACAAACAGACTAAACACTTTGTCACCAGTGGCAGGTCCTCCAATCTTGGTCGTTGGGGGGGTTCAATTCTTGCTGAAATCATAAGTTCCTTTCTTCCATTAAACCTCCTTCTCCACCGTACGTTCTGGCTGTTCTGCTGCAGTCTAGAAGTTTTCCCCTGAACTGTCCATGGTCCTGCCTCTGGGGATTACTTCACATTGCTGTCCGTAGTCCTGCCAGCCAGAAAACAAAGAAAACTCGCAGGCACATAGTGTCCATCCACCACACAACCCTTGAAACCGCTACAATATGAATAATAAAGTGGATGAATTATAGATGGATAGAGCAGAAATGATGCTCCTCGAAGGACGAGGCGTCATTCTTTAGCTCAGCCTATAGAGAGAATTCCCAAATGTGTGTGTCTGTGCGTGTGTGTGTGTGTGTATGTGTGTGACCTACATCCATAGTAATGACACAGATAATGGTGGGAGTAATGAGAATAGCATTGGGATGTGTGTAATGTAGTCATAGAGGCTTAGGAATATCACAGAACCTAAATCTGAGTGAAGCGTCAAAAACCATAAATGTGTGTCATGCGTGTGATTGTGTGTTCATTTGCACGTGTGCATGTGAGTCTCGTAGTGTTCATCTCTTTGAGTCAGCCGACTCTTGCTCCTCGTGAAAGCAACACACTCCGAACCAGCAACCAGGTTACCATGGCATCAGGGCTTGTGTGCTAATCATTAAAAGACTATGGCATCTGGCTGATTCTCCAAATGGTAAGATCAATTTGGGCAGAGGTACAATTCTCAGTTTGAAGGAAAGTTATACGGAGCGGATAATTGGAGATAAAGGAGATAGGGGTGGTGGAGAGATGTTGTAGAAAAAGAAGTATTACCCCTTTCTAACTATACTATCAGGAATCAAGCAGACCCAGGTGCAGACACGTTGAATAAACAACGGTTTAATGGTCCAAGGGGCAGGCAAGAAACAGGTCCAGGCAGGCAGGGGTCAATAATCCAGAGATGTAGCAAGTGCACAGGTCAGCAGGCAGGCCCAGGGTCAGCGGCAGGCAGAGTGGTCAGGCAGGCGGGTACAGAGACGGGACAGGCCAGGGTCAAAAACCAGGAGGGCGAGAAAAAGAGAGGCTGGGGAAACAATGGAGCTGGCAGGACAAACGCTGGCAAGCTTGACAAACAAGACGAACTGGCAACAGACAAACATAGAACACAAGTATATAATACACAGGGGATAATGGGGAAGACAGGCGAAACCTGGAGGGGTTGGAGACAATCAGAAAGACAGGTGAAACAGATCAAGGTGTGACAAATACTGTAGATGGAGATAGGGAGGATAAATAAGTACTGTAGCAATAGAGAGGGATCTAGTAGAAAGATACTAGTATAGAATAGGACTTTATTGTCCCTTTTCACAGAAATTCGTATTTTTACTGATACAGTACTCCTGGGCCAGAAAATCCAAAGGTAGCTAGTTTGAATCCATAAGCTGACAAGGTGAAAAATCTGCCCGTGTGCCCTTGAGCAAGGCTCCAGGGTCGCTGGATAATGAGCATCCTGGATGTGACCTCACTCTCCGAGGGTTTCTCAGGGAGAGTTGGCATATGCCAAAAACACATTTAGCACAAAGTTATCCATATCCTCATATCTATCTCACACAGCAACATGGTCAGCCACAGAGCAGCACTCCAGGAGAAGTTTAGCAGACATTGGTGGCAAATAAAGATGGTGAGGGGTATATGTAGATCGAGGGGGTAGTAAAGTAGAGCTAGGAAGGGGGTTAAATTGAGATAGAAGTTAGTGTGTAATGTGTCCAATCGATCAGTGCTTTAGTAACTAGGCGCGAGTGAACGTGTCCAGACACTCTGCTTTGGTAGATAGGCTAGTAAATCTGTTTCTTAAATCCAGCCAGTTTTTTCCCATTCTGCCGGTAAGCCTCTCTAAGAATGATTGACAGATGTGTGTGTTAGACCTCACGCTGCAAGAGTGTGATAATCCGCCATGGTGGCCAAATCAAACACACAGATACACAATGTGTGCTTCATACACACACATGCACACAGAGACACGTGCACGCACACACACACACACACACACACACACACACTCAACACACTCCTTAGCACACAAATGGCCATCCCAACAAACACTCAACTAAACACACACACAACCAAACACCCACTCAACCAATGCTCAGCGGCAACATGGCATACTCATGCAGGGCCAATTTAATAATGCACTTTATATCAGTTCAAAGGAGTCTTATGTCTCCTCCTTAGTGTACTATGGTAATGCATTCTTGTCTTAATGTCACTGACTAGCTAATCCAGTCTCCCTAATTAAAGAACAAACACAGCCTGCGTGGCTCTGAGTAGCTGGTGACACGGTTCACCGCTGCCTGTTCTACACAGCTTTTGATGAGACAGCCAGAGAGCGCCCTATAGTAATGGGATTTAGAGGAGACTAAAAACAGGCAGCCGCAGGAAGATGATAGGAAGTGGGGAGCTAACTTCCTGCTGTTGAGCGGAAGGTTGAGAAGTATATTGCGTGTCCTAGTTTGCTGCAGTGCAACACGTGTGTTGTGGTGGGTGTGGTTTACCCATTCACTTTTCCCGGGATAAATAATTGCAAATTATAATAAATCATTTATATGATCAGCGTAACATGAAATGGAACTGTTAAATTATTTGCAATGTCTAAATCTGTCTTAATACGGCCTTCTCTGCTCTGGACTAAAGTAAATGGCGCCAGAAGAAATGGAAGCAGTTTTATGGGCGCCCAATCAATGTGGGGGGTTTTCGCTTTATTTGTAACTTATTTTGTACATAATGTTTCTGCAACCGTATCTTACTGCAGAAAAGAGCTTCTGGATATCAGGACAGTGATCACTCAACTCGGATTAGACAAAGATTTTTTCTTCAACAAGCAAGACGCACAAGACATTCTCCAATTACCCGACAGGGCCAACATCCCCGTTATTTGCAAGAGGAAGCGACGCAGGTACAATGAGCCGGATGCCTGGTCAGGACCCGGGAAAAAAGGCGAGTGGGAAAGCTGCCGTTACCGTCAATACTACTCGCCAAATATCCTACCAACGGGACCTGAAAAACTGTAATATCCTATGTTTCACGGACTCGTGGCTGAATGACGACATGGATATTCAGCTAGCGGGATATACGCTGCACCGGTAAGATAGAACAGCACAGGGGGGGGGTGATCTGTGCATATTTGTAAACAACAGCTGGTGCACAAAATCTAAGGAAGTCTCTGGATTTTGCTCGCCTGAAGTAGAGAATACTATGATAAATTGCAGGCCACACTACTTGCCTAGAGAGTTTTCAGCTATACTTTTCGTGGCTGTTTATTTACCACCACAGGCAAATGCTGGCACTAAGACCTCACTCAGTCAGCTGTATAAGGAAATAAGCAAACAGGAAACCACTCACCCAGAGGCGGTGCTCCTAGTGGCCGGAGACTTTAATGCAGGGAAACTTAAATCAGTTCTACCAAATTTCCATCAACATGTTAAATGTGCAAAAAAAATGTAGATCACCTGTACTCCACACACATAGACGCATGCAAAGCTCTCCCTCGCCCTCCATTTGGTAAATCCAACCACAACTTTATCCTCCTGAGTCCTGCTTACAAGCAAAAAAATAAAGCAGGAAGCACCAGTGACTCGGTCTATAAAAAAGTGGTCAGATGAAGCAGATGCTAAGCTACAGGACTGTTTTGCTATCACAGACTGGAACATGTTCCGGGATTCTTCCACTGGCATTGAGGAGTACACCACATCAGTCACTGACTTTATCAATAAGTGCATTGAGGACGCCGTCCCCACAGTGACTGTACGCACATACCCCAACCACAACCCATGGAATACAGGCAACATTCACACTGAGCTAAAGGGTAGAGCTGCCGCTTTCAAGGTGCGGGACTCAAACCCGGAAGCTTACAATAAATCCTGCTATGCCCTGCGGCGAACCATCAAACAGGCAAAGCGTCAATACAGGGCTAAGATTGAATCAGACGACACCGGCTCCGACACTTGTCTTATGTGGCAGGGCTTGCAATCTATTACAGATTACAAAGGGAAGCACAGCCACGAGCTGCCCAGTGACAGAAGCCTACCAGACGAGCTAAATCACTTCTATGCTTGCTTCGAGGCAAGCATCACTGAGGCTTGCATGAGAGCATCAGCTGTTCCGGACGACTGTGTGATCACGCTCTCCGTAGCCGACATGATTAAGACCTTTAAACAGGTCAACATACACAAGACTGCGGGGCCAGACGGATAACCAGGATGTGTGCTCCGGGCATGTGCTGACCAACTGGCATGTGTCTTCACTGACATTTTCAACATGTCCCTGATTGAGTCTGTAATGCCAACATGCCAACAGGCCACCATAGTCCCTGTGCCCAAGAACACAAATGCAAATTGCCTAAATGACTAAAGACCAGTAGCACTCACGTCTGTAGCCATGAATTGCTTTGAAAGGTTAGTAATGGCTCACATCAACACCATTATCCCAGAAACCCTAGACCCACTCCAATTTGCATACCACCCAAACAGATCCACAGATAATGCAATCTCTATTGCACTCCACACTGCCCTTTCCCACCTGGACAAAAGGAACACTTATGTGAGAATGCTATTCATTGACTACACCTCAGCGTTCAACACCATAGTGCCCTCAAAGCTCATCACTAAGCTAAGGATCCTGGGACTAAACACCTCCCTTACTAAGCAACTGTATCCAGGACTTCTTGAAGGGCCGCCCCCAGGCGGTGAGGGTAGGTAGCAACACATATGCCACGCTGATCCTCAACACTGGAGCTCCCCAGGGGTGCATGCTCAGTCCCCTCCTGTACTCCCTGTTCACCCACGACTGCATGGTAGGCACGACTCCAACACCATCATTAAGTTTGAGGACGACACAACAGTGGTAGGCCTGATCACAACAACAACGAGACAGCCTATAGGGAGGAGGTCAGAGACCTGGCCGTGTGGTGCCAGAATAACAACCTATCCCTCAACGTAACCAAGACTAAGGAGATGATTGTGGACTACAGGAAAAGGAGGACCGAGCACGTCCCCATTCTCATCGACAGGGCTGTATTGGAGCAGGTTGAGAGCTTCAAGTTCCTTGGTGTCCACATCAACAACAAACTAGAATGGTCCAAACACACCAAGACAGTCGTGAAGAGGGCACGACAAAGCCTATTCCCCACCACGAAACTAAAAAGATTTGGCATGGGTCCTGAGATCCTCAAAAAGATCTACAGCTGCAACATCAAGAGCATCCTGACTGGTTGCATCACTTCCTGGTACGACATTTGCTCGGCCTCTGACCGCAATGCACTACAGAGGGTAGTGCGTACGGCCAAGTACATCACTGGGGCTAAGCTGCCTGCCATCCAGGACCTATACACCAGGCGGTGTCAGAGGAAGGCCCTAAAAATTGTCAAAGACCCCAGCCACCCTAGTCATAGACTGTTCTCACTACTACCGCATGGCAAGCGGTACCGGAGTGCCAAGTCTAGGACAAAAAGGCTTCTCAACGGGATATGTTGGGATATGTACAGTCGTGGCCAAAAGTTTTGAGAATGACACAAATATTAATTTTCACAAAGTCTGCTGCCTCAGTTTGTATGATGGGAATTTGCATATACTCCAGAATGTTATGAAGAGTGATCAGATGAATTGCAATTAATCGCAACGTCCCTCTTTGCCATGCAAATGAATTGAATCCCCAAAAAACATTTCCACTGCATTTCAGCCTTGCCACAAAAGGACCAGCTGATATCATGTCAGTGATTCTCTCGTTAACACAGGTGTGAGTGTTGACGAGGACAAGGCAGGAGATCACTCTGTCATGCTGATTGAGTTTGAATAACAGACTTCAAAATGCTTAAAAATGAGGGTGGTGCTTGGAATCATTGTTCTTCCTCTGTCAATCATGGTTACCTGCAAGGAAACACATGCCGTCATCATTGCTTTGCACAAAAAGGGCTTCACAGGCAAGGATATTGCTGCCAGTAAGATTGCACCTAAATCAACCATTTATCGGATCATCAAGAACTTCAAGGAGAGCGGTTCAATTGTTGTGAAGAAGGCTTCAGGGCACCCAAGAAAGTTCAGCAAGCACCAGGACCAGCTCCTAAAGTTGATTCATCTGCAGGACTGGGGAACCACCAGTACAGAGCTTGCTCAGGAATGGCAGCAGGCAGGTTTGAGTGCATCTGCACGCACAGTGAGGCGAAGACTTTTGGAGGATGGCCTGGTGTTAAGAAGGGCTCATTACCATAACGCAACGTTAACTATTCATGAAAATCGCAAATGTAATGAAATAAATATATTGGCTCACAAGCTTAGCCTTTTGTTAACAACACTGTCATCTCAGATTTTCAAAATATGCTTTTCAACCATAGCTACACAAGCATTTGTGTAAGAGTATTGATAGCTAGCATAGCATTAAGCCTAGCATTCAGCAGGCAACATTTTCACAAAAACAAGAAAAGCATTCAAATAAAATAATTTACCTTTGAAGAACTTCGGATGTGTTCAATGAGGAGACTCTCAGTTAGATAGCAAATGTTCAATTTTTCCAAAAATATTATTTGTGTAGGAGAAATCGCTCCCTTTTGTTCATCACATTTGGCTAAGAAAAAAAACAGAAAATTCAGTCATTACAACGCCAAACTTTTTTCCAAATTAACTCCATAATATCGACAGAAACATGGCAAACGTTGTTTAGAATCAATCATCAATGTGTTTTTCACATATCTATTCGATGATAAGTCATTCGTGGCAGTTGGGTTTCTCCTCTGAAGCAAATGGAAAAATACACGCAGCTGGAGATTACACAATAATTGCATCGGAGGACACCAAGCGAGCACCTGGTAAATGTAGTCTCTTGTGGTCAATCTTCCAATGATATGCCTACAAATACGTCACAATGCTGCAGACACCTTGGAGAAACGACAGAAAGTGTAGGCTCATTCCTGGCGCATTCACAGCCATATAAGGAGACATTGGAACACAGCGCCTTCAAAATCGGGGGCATTTCCTGTTTGAAATGTAATCTTGGATTCGCCTGTAGCATCAGTTCTGTGGCACTCACAGATAATATCTTTGCAGTTTTGGAAACATCAGAGTGTTTTCTTTCCAAAGCTGTCAATTATATGCATAGTCGAGCATCTTTTCGTGACAAAATATCTTGTTTAAAACGGGAACGTTTTTTTATCCAAAAATTAAAAGAGCGCCCCCTATATCGAAGAAGTTAACGTTAGCTGGCTGGCTGGCTGGCTGGCTGGCTGGCTGGCTGGCTAGCTAACGTTACGTGTATAATCTTATTATTCGAATCTCAGACCCATTTGCTTGACTAGTTATAGCCTAATGTTAGCTAGCTAACATTGAACCTGGTTGGTTAGCTACCTGCAGATTCATGCAGAGTAGTAACGTCATGAACTGGGATTATGGTTAATTGTTTACTTAGCTAGCTAGCTACATGTCAGACTCTCGTCTGAGTGCCACTTCATATAATGTTTACATACCCTACATTACTCATCTCATCTCATATACTGTACTCTATACCATCTACTGCATCTTGCCTATGCCGTTCTATACTATCACTTATTCATATATTTTTTTAATGTACATATTCTTATTCATTCTTTTACACTTGTGTGTTTAAGGCAATTGTTGTGAAATTATTAGGTTATATTACTCGTTGGATATTACTGCATTGTCGGAACTAGAAGGACAAGCATTTCGCTACACTCGCATTAACATCTGCTAACCATGTGTATGCGACAAATACAGTTTGATTTGATTTGAGCGCAGAATAACTGATGAATTTACGAACGCTCAACACAAGTTTAATATGGCCGGTGTCAGTAATCATCGGCAAAAAGGCATAATTAAATTGTCAGCAGCACAGTTACTGTCACCAATGCTCTAGATAACACGAAAACAGCCTAACCTGTTCTGCTAGGGTGAGTAAAATGGTCAGAATGAGGTGTTCTCTCATTTTGCCAACGTTAGCCAGTTAGCTTGGGTGCTTGACTGCCATTGTAAGGTCAGAACGCTTGGGTCAACCCTACTCCTCGGCCACAACATCCAGTGTGCGCTCTGAACGCTCCGAGAGCGAAACACTCTGAATTTACAAACAGACAATCTGACAATGGTTTGAATTTACGAACGCCCTGAGCGCACTCTGAATTTACAAACACACCCTAGATCTACAACTTTCGAATATAAAGATCAGTGACCTCGTATTTTTCCGTGTTCCCGGTTGTCTTGAAAGTGCTATAAAACTCATGGTAGGCTACCCTTCTTCAGCTCATATCTGTGTGAAGCCAGATACAGTGCTCTTGTCGGCATTAAAACCTAAAATTGATCCATGTTGGATGTGAATGTGACAGCAGAGGCGCACTGTCGACCACAACCCCTGACTTTGAAAAGCTCCAACACCACATGTATCAAGCACACCCATCTCATCCATGTCGGTGAGCCATTATGCCATAGCCCCAAATATTTTTTTTCTTCACATGGTTGGGGTCGAGAGGGTGAATAAGTTGAGCAATTAACAGTATATTAATTGATAAACAGTCACTTAACAGATACGTTGTGTTTATGGTTGTTCCATGTGATTTTAATCACTTTCTGGCTGCACCCCTTTTTATTTCAACAAAATCTTCCATACATGTTTACCCATGGTAGAAGTGGTCGGAAAGGGACATTTTGGACTTGAATGCCAAAATATTCAGGAGATAGGGGTGGTCAAAGTTGACCCATTTTGCATACTCCACCTTACCATCACGTCACCCAAAAAGCTCTCACTGTCTCACGCAAGAATTAAACATGCGTCCATGTTTCTCAAACGTCAAATTTCAAAGTTGTTCCAAACGTCAAATTTTGAAGTGTTTGGTTACTTCTCTGTATCATTCCTACCTTAATAGCTGGAAGTGGCTAGAAGTCTATAGGTGTCTGCTAGCATGTTTGTGCAACTTCCTCCAATTTCCTTCATACTGGACACAGAGACATACAAATCGTATCATGGAGCTTTTCTGACTCTGGGGATGTAGATAATGGGCATCATTGCCAATATCCGGATGTATCCCTTTAAAACAAAAATATCACAAACAATTTTCTATTGCTGGATAGACAACTTTGTTTTTGTTTTAAAGCGATTCTTCAGGATTTTGTCAATGAGGCACTTTATCTACTTCCCCAGAGTCAGGTAAACTCATGAATACCATGTTGATGGCTCTGTGTCCAGTATGCACAAGCCTGCTATACTCATAGACTTCCAGTAAGTATCTGTCACTGGTTCCAAAGGTTGCATGTTCGAATCCAGTTATAGAACGTTTTAAAGGGATACTTCAGACATTCCCATTCAAGTTGACATTTGAAAGTGGGTGGACCGTCGGCCATCTTTCTGGTAGTAATTGAAAGTTAAAGTTTCAATTCAATGTAAATGTTAATGGTGTGCCCGCTAAATTGCAGGGGTCTGAAGGTATAGGTCCATTCTATGAATTATATTCTATGATTGAAATGACACCCACCATGTATTCAAGAGGATACTGTTTTTCAGCCATGACTGGCACAGCACAAACACTTCAGATTATATCAAATAGAGTCTAAGCTACAACAAGCTTTAAAAATTACATAGTTGTTTAACTAAAATAATAGAATAGTTGGTAAGCTTTCAAATTATATCAAGCTCAACCGCTTATCTTTTTTTTCAGTTCAAAAATGTGTCAACTTTCTGGCCACTTCCACCATGGGCAAATATGTATGAAAAGTTTGTTTCAAATCAAAAGGAGTGCAGTCAGAAAATGATTGAAATCACATGTTAATGAATTAACAACATTTGTCAATGAAGCATGTCAAGTTCGCCTTAAAATTCCACTGTGAGAGAGAGAGAGAGAGAGAGAGAGAGAGAGAGAGAGAGAGAGAGAGAGAGAGAGAGAGAGAGAGATGACTGGCGGTGCGGCAGTGAGTGTGCTTTCGCGCCTCTGCCAGGCCGGTTCCTGTGCGCTGCGCTCGGGCGTTAGATTTCCCCGGCGCTAAACTCCATCAGTCGCTGTCCACGGTACCTGCTGCTACATTCTTCAGTGACCACCGTGGAATTCTGAGATTTTATTTCTTTATTTTTTTCCTTGGCTGTTTTAAAAAGTGCACTGATTATGCAGGTATTCTAAATATTGGAGTAGCGTAAGAAGGGGTGAAAATGAAGTCTTTTCTCAATGCCTTAAAAAAGGAAGGTAGGTCTATCACCTTTACGAGTCTGGGTGCAAGTTTTATTTGCTTTTGTCTCATAATTAGATGGGATTCTCTTCCTTCGCTGCTGCGCGTTCACTTTCAACTTTCTCAGGCGATATTTGTTTATCCCTGCGTGGCACACTTTCAATAATTTCATCTGCTCCAGTAAGTTATTCTACATATTCTACATTTTTTGAATGTGACGAATATAGCTTATTATTTGCGTTGTCGTCCTGATTTAAACTAGCAGCACCTATACAATTATTTTTTATTTTTTTACAGGTGTCGTTCTTTTTAGGCTAGAGGTTATTTAACATGTAGGATAGATTATAGGTTATGTCATAGATTTAACGTTGGCACGCATTTGAGTGGTTTCCAAATAAATGTGTTATGATTCAGTCTTCTACAAAAGGTATTTATAGTCTCCTTCACCAATCAACTACTGTATGTAGATTATAGCCAGCGAGAAGACACATAGTGTATCTATCGTTCTCCTGGTACACGGGGGAGAAAACACACCCACCAAAATGAGTGGATGATACACGTCACCAAAACGGCTCTGCCGGGTGCATTATGGATCCATCTGCCTGTGTGTGAAAACAGTTGGTTCCTTAACCCTTTACTTCCACCTGACATGCTATTTCTCAATGAGATATGCTCAAACTGGATCTATGAGAACTGCATTTGTTTTGTTTTCTTTCAAAGCTTGGTATAGTTTCATTGGTTTCACTAGATTATGTCAAATCCCTTGGTTGCAAGACACTGACCAGAGCTGGTCACTCATCGTCCTTTGACCTTTGTTCTCTTAGTATTATGGAGCAGCAGTAAATGATATAGATCACACTGATTGCTTTCCTCTCTTATATAAGACATCTCTGGATGTTTTGTCATCCTCTTTTCCTTGGTTCTCTATTCCTACAGAGGGAATGTGTGCTTTTTACATTCCACAATTGAGAGGACAATTAAGAGCGGAGTGTGTGCATGTGTGTGTGTGTGCATGCACATGACTGCATACTTGCATGTATGTCTGACTGTCAGTTTTGGGTCAAACTATGGCAAATACTTGCAAGTACTTTATTTAGTTTGCCCAGTACAATAGAACCAATCAAAGGATGGGGGAAGTTTGAACTCCATGCTGCCTGGCAAGTAGGAGCGTTGGGCCAGTAACCGAAAGGTTGCTGGATTGAATCCCCGAGCTGACAAGGTAAAATATCTGTCGTTCTGCCCCTAAGCAAGGCAGTTAACCCACTATTCCTGTGTGCTGATGACACATTTCAGTTGAATGCATTCAGTTTTACAACTGACTAGCTATCCCCCTTTCCTTTCCTTTCCTTTCCTTTCCTTTCCTTTCCTTTCCTTTCCTTTCCTTTCCTTTCCCTTCCTTTCCTTTCCTTTCCTTTCCTTTCCTTTCCTTTCCTTTCCTTTCCTTACATCCAGTGCACCTCAGTTGTGCTAGGCATTGGCCTTTTAGTTGTTCCAAAGGTCACAATCAAAACGTTTGGTGAGGATACCTTCAGCCACCATGGTTCTGGCCTTTGGAACAGCCTGCCGAAGGATCTGAGGACCTCAGAAACTGTATCATTTTTTAAAAAGATCTTAAGACACATTCGTAGCCTTGCTTAAGGTGCTTTTAGTCATAATATATATATATTTTTTTTTATCCCATTTTATATATCCTATTTATTTTAATGCATTAGTCTCTCATATCAACGGTTATTTTTTTATATATTTTTTTAAACTATTTGAATATCTATTTTAGAAAATGTAGTGTTTTATTTGTGTCACGCCTGCTCCCGCTCCCCCTCCCTGGTGCTCAAAGGCACCAGGCTCCCCAGCATTACACACTCCTGCCACCATCATTAAGCACACCTGTCTTCCCCCATCATGCGCATCAGTGTATTATTGGATTCACATGGACTCAATCACCTGTTTATTACCTCCCCTATATTTGTCAGTTTCCCATCTCTGTTCCCCGCTGCTGTGTTAATTGTCGTTTGTCGTTGTATACCCGTGTGCTGACGCTGCTCCTGTCTTGTTCCCTTTCTGTTCCGTCTTAAATGTTGACTCCCTGTACCTGCTTCTCATCTCCGGTGCCAGTCCTTACAGAATGCAGAAGCCATCATACAAAGCATGCTGACGTTCCAGTTGGCGGTGACATCGGGTCCAGGGCCGACACCGATGGAACCGGGGGTACCTAAGCCAGCTCGCCGGGCTGTCACTCCCTAGCTGGCTCGAGAGGTTTCTTGCCCCGGTTGGCTCGGAAGTCGCCCATCCCACGTCAGGCCTCAGCCGGATCGCCAGGCTGTCACACCTCAATCGGGTCATCAGGCTCCCACGATTCGGCCGGTTCGCCAGGCTCCCACGCCCTGCTGGTTAGCCAGGCTCCCACGCCTCAGCCGGTTTGCCAGGCTCCCACTCCCCTGCCGGTTAGCCAGGCTCCCACGCTTCAGCCGGTTCGCCAGGCTCCCACGCCCCTGCCGGTTCGCCAGGCTCCCACGCCCCTGCCAGTTAGCCAGGCTCCCACTCCCCTGCCTGTTAGCCAGGCTCCCACGCCTCAGCCGGTTAGCCAGGCTCCCATGCCTCAGCCGGTTCGCCAGGCACCCACGCCTCAGCCGGTTCGCCAGAGTCCCACGCCCCTGCCGGTTCATCGGGACTCTACGCCCAGCCAGTTTGTCCATTATCCGTGCCTCGGTTATCCCGTCAGGCTCGCCCAGGTGGGATGCCGGGTGGCGCCCCTAGGGGGGCTTCTGTCACGCCTGCTCCCGCTCTCACGCATTACGCACACCTTCCACCATCATGACACACACCTGCCTTTCCCCGTTACGCGCATCAGCGTATTATTGGAGAGCGTATCACCTGGACTCAATCACCTGTTTATTACCTCCCCTATATCTTTGTCAGTTCCCCATCTCTGTTCCTCCGCCGCTGCATTAATTGTCATTTGTCGTTGTATACCTGTGTGCTGATGCTGTTCCTGTCTTGTTCCCTGTCTGTTCCGCATTTAATGTTGACTCCCCGTACCTGCTCCGGCGTCTGTCCTTACAATTTGTCTTGATTTAGGTGTATTCATAGCCTTTGTGTGTAACGTAGTCACGTCAGTGACGCCAAGCATGTTCAGCATCCTCCCACGCATGAGGATACTGTCTTCATTCCCCACACAAAAGCTGTGCACTCTTATGGTTTACTGTAAGTGTTTGGAATGTGGTTCGTTAATGTTGGGGGTGTGGTAAGATTGTGGTTGTGGTCAGGGTATATACTCTTGTGGTGAAGTGTTACTTCAAGTGTGGTTGTGGTCAAGGTATGTGTTAGTAATTAAACAGGATGTGGTTTGTAACGCAGTGTGGGCCTGGTTGAGGTTGAGTTAGAATTGATCAGGTTGATGGTTATTGTTAGGTAGCATGAAGGTGTATTAAGATGGCTCCAGTCTCTGCTAAAGCCAAAAGCTTGGCTGGCACATTTCTCTCTCTCTCTCTCTCTCTCTCTCTCTCTCTCTCTCTCTCTCTCTCTCTCTCTCTCTCTCTCTCTCTCTCTCTCTCTCTCTCTCTGTCTCTGTCTCAAACACACACACTTCCTCAGGTGTGCGTATCAAATCCTGCAGTGTGTGTGAAATGCATGTGGTTCTAGTCCAGTGCAGGCTGCTTCATATCTCCTATATAAACACACACGCACGCACACACACACACACACACACACACACACACACACACACACACACACACACACACACACACACACACACACACCAGCCTCTAATGGGCAGAAGAGCTGCCAGCACCGTAGCATGTTAGCTCATTAGCCATTAGTGTCTCTCTTCATCTCTACGCCCTGGTGAAGGAGAGAGAAAGTGATGTGATGGCAAAACGGTCTCGACAATGGTGTATTGAACCCCTCTTAGATGAGGCTAGGGCTAAGGGAGGGCTGTTAGCACTATAGGCTAGGCTAACCTGTGGCTAGCTGTACTGTAGCTACTAGCATTTAATCCCTGTAAGACACTTAGCCACCGTGATCAAAATCCTAGCATCCAATCTACTACTGTAATTCTACGTCTACAGTTTTCTTCGATTGCTAAACGACAGTGGACACAACTGGAGTCACATGTGCAAAACTCTAACTACAGTCTGCACAGCAGCAGTTCATGTGGACCAAACTCTAGTTCGTTTTTCATTGCTTGAACACAGTTTTCAAAACTCTACACACTTATCCCATGACTTTAACCACAACCTGCACAACACTGTGGATTTACAGCACTTTGTTCAAATGCTAACACACTGCTGTCAAAACTGTGAACCACACATTCAAAACGGAATAGATTTCAGCCTTGTGCCTTTCAAACACTGCTGATTGCACTTTCAGCTGAAAGGGTAAGCAGGTGTCTTGTTTTAGACTTGTTGGTGAACACACACACATATTACAGTATATATAGGTAGAGCTCAGAAAGACTCATTTTGGAAATGGAACAAGGAAGATGGGTTCGTGGAGGGAGAAGGGTGGCAGGGAGAGGGCGGATGCGTGGAGGAAGACAAAGAAGACAAAGAGCTGTTATTTCAGATGAAATAAGGGCTACACTTATAGACCATGTCGTGAACCATGGTCTCTCATTGAGAGAGGCAGGGTTGAGGGTGCAACCCAATCTGCAAAGATCCACAGTGGCATCTGTAATGCAAATTTTCCATCATGCAAACAGGTGAGAGTTACATCCTTACAGTAAATGAAAACATTACAGGAATCTATTTTGTATTGCAATTATAGAATATTTACACAGATATGCATTACAGTAAGTTTGACTGTAAAATATATTTTTACAACAGGACCCAAAGGCTGCCCCCAACAGGGGGAAGAGGAAAAATATTTTCAGATGTGCTGGCAAATGTTATTGTTGACATGGTTGTTGTCAACAATGCAATAAAACTGTGGGAGATTCAAGATAGAGTGCTGGCTGATAATGATATATTTGAAAATGTTAATTCTGTCAGCACAACAACTATTGCTCGAGTCCTAAAGAAACACCAAGTTACAATGAAACAGTTATACACTGTACCGTTCGAGAGAAACAGTGAACGGGTAAAAGAGCAAAGATACCAATATGTCCAGGTAAGACGTCTGAGGTTACGTACACAGCTATACAAAATATTTACTGTAAAAAAAAAAACACTAGCATTTCTTCAGTAAAACTGTGCACTTACTGTTTTTCAGAGAGTAATGGAGGTGGAAGCACTGGAAAGACCACATTCATTTGTATTTATCGATGAAGCTGGATTTAACCTTGCCAAAACACGGTGCAGAGGAAGGAATGTTATAGGTCAAAGGGCCACTGTGGAGGTTCCAGGCCAAAGGGGGGGAAATATCACCATGTGTGCTGCAATGGCCAATGATGGTTTGCTTCTCAACACACCACTCATTGGCCCATACAACACAGAAAGGCTTATAGCTTTCCTAGAACAGCTCTATGCTCAGCTAGTGCCAGCAGAACAGGGGGAGCCAGTAAGAAACCCCCAAGTTTTTGTCATAGTTTGCGATAACGTTGCTTTTCACCACTCTGCAGCTGTCACAGATTGGTTTGCAGCACATCACAGATTTATGGTTTTGTACCTGCCTGCATATTCACCCTTCCTCAACCCAATAGAGGAGTTTTTCTCTGCCTGGAGGTGGAAAGTGTTTGGTCACCACCCACATGACCAAATGTCTCTTTTGGAAGCCATGCGTGCCGGATGTGAAGACACGAGTCCAGCGGACTGCCAGGGATGGATAAGGCACTCCAGAAGGTTCTTCCCCAGGTGCATGGCAAGAGAAAACATTAGATGTGATGTTGAAGAAAACCTGTGGCCTGATGCTAGAGAGAGGCAGGATTAGCCCCTCAATTATTTGTTCGAATTACAGTATGTACTTTTAGTTTCTACCTTTTTTTTCTCATTACTGTAATTCCGTAAATTACTACAGACTATTGAAGCAAACTGCTAATTTTCATTTACCTTAAAGAATTGTTATATTCTAAACATTTTAATAAATCATGTGAAAGAATGTCACTCTTTTTCTTTTAAGAAAATATTACTTTGTATGAAGTCAATGAAATTGTTCAAACTGTAAAGATGAAAAGTTTGTATTTTCTGTATTGGTGTTTGATGCTAGTGTTTTTACTCTCAGTGTGTTCTGAGTGACAGTGTGTGTTATCTCAGTGAGGGTTGTGCATAGTGTTTGGCTGCACTGAGCGTGTTTTGAGCCATGTGTTAAGAGTTGTGTTGCTTGGGATGAGTTTTGCAGGTGATGTGAACTGTTTAGCTCAGGTGACTGTTGGCAGTGCAGACTGTAGTTAGAGTTTTGCACATGTGACTCCAGTTGTGCCCACTGTCGTTTAGCAATCGAAAAAAACTGTAACAACAAATGCTAATGCTAGCTCTATTGTTGATCACCTTCTCACATTGAAAGCATTGTTGGGTCTTTGGTGCAACTGCAGCAGGCTCCTTCCTGCTCCTTCCTCCACTGCTTTAATTGCGAATGGAGACGAGAGTGCCGCAGTTGCACACTTGTCAGTGTGATATAATGCTGAAAATCCACTGGGAAATAAGCATGGCCCTCCATTATGGTTCAATCACACCATTGCTGGTGGGGCAGAGGAGCTCAGCTGTACTCAGTGCAATAATAATCATCATCATACTGAGATCATAATGACTTGGATGTTTATGAGAGGGCCAGACAGGACTATTGAATAATGCAGAGCAGACATCCACAGGCAAGTGTGTGTGTGTGTGTGTGTGTGTGTGTGTGTGTGTGTGTGTGTGTGTGTGTGTGTGTGTGTGTGTGTGTGTGTGTGTGTGTGTGTGTGTGTGTGTGTGTGTGTGTGTGTGCATGCAAGTGTGTGTGTTTCAACTGTTTTACAATAAGGGATAGATGGATGCCTTTGGAAAAAAAATTGATCTTGATTGATTCCCATCAAGAAAATCAATCAGACACATCGCCGTACAAGTAGTGATTGATATTCTGTGGTCGTGTGTCTGCGTGCGTGCGTGCGTGTTAGTAAGCAAGTAAGTGCGTAAGTACGAACATGCTTGCGTGTGTGAGTAAAATTGCAGGGCAATAAATTAATTATTCAAGGTTATCTCTTGGAGTGCTCTCCATTTCATTCTCTACCTACCTATCAGGTAGGCTAGTCCCATATCAGTAGATGTGAAGGAAAGGTAGGAGTGCTACTCTGTTCCTCACGTGTCTCTCCACCACAAAGTCTAGCTCTCTAAGACATGATCATGAACAGAGAGTGAAATGGCTCATAAGACACAGACAACTATTTGCAAGGGTCAGGTAGAAATGGTTTATTAGATAATCAATGAGTGTCCCTATCTCTTGCTCTTTCTTTCTCTCTCTCATACCCAGTGCCTTTCCACGAGGTCCCGGAATACTCCAAGCGGCGTCGGGCACTCCCCCCTACCAGCAGCAGCGGCAGCTCCCTGGCGACCCCCCGGGTCCTGCTGCGCTCCAACAGTGACAACAACCTCACGGTGAGCCAAGGGCCCCCCCAGGAGTGGCCCCAGCCCCAGGGACCCCCCCAGCACCACAGACCCCAACACGGAGGGGTCGGACCCCCCACCTCCACCTCCCACCATATCCTCTCTCCACAGCTGCTCCAGCAGATGCAGGGGAACCCCAATGGCACTGTGAGCACCATGGGCCAGGGGTCCCGCAGTACCAGCGTGGGGGTGGTCCCCCGGAGTCAGTCCCCGTCCCTCAACCGGCTGGGAGAGGAGGCTCGCAGGCCGCACCCGCAGACACATGTACAGACACAGCAGACGCAGCACAGACAGCCCAGGTCAGTAGGAGGAGAAGCAGCAGAAACACAGACATATGCGTATGTACATGTGTGTGGCTGTATGTTTGTGTGTGTTTGCACTGCGGATTAGACGCTGAAGGCTTTATATTGCTGGTGACTTAACCTTGGATCTGCACAGTCCTCCTTGACAGATTAATACAGACAAATGGCACTGTCTTTCGTCCACACATTCGGACACTGTCCATCACATTCCTTCTGTCTGGTAACAAGGGAGAGAGAGAGAGAGCGAGGAGGGGAGGGGAGAACAGTTAAGAGCTTGACAAAGAGAAACAACGGGCGAGAGAGGGGAATATTTATTTTACTATTTTATTTAACCAGGCAAGTCAGTTAAGCACAAATTCTTATTTAGAATGACAGCCTACCGCAGCCAAACCTGGACGACACTGGGCAAATTGTGCGCCAGCATATCGGGCTCCCAATCACGGCCGGTTGTGATACAGCCTGGAATCGAACCAGGGTCTGTAGTGACGCCTCTAGCACCGAGATGCAGTGCCTTAGAGCGCTGCGCAACTCGGGGAGCCCATGCTGACATGCTGAGTGATGGAAAACAAGGGAAAGCGAAAAGGGAATGAGGGGATAAGTGTGTCTTTTGCCCTGACATGATGACAGCCATGTCATTTTCCTATTTCGGATGTTTAACACTGCAACCCAGGATGGATTGGATATTGGAGTTTCACTTTATCTCCATCCTCCCCTCCAAATCCTTCCCAATCCCATGTCCATCTTGCCTCTGGTCCTCTCCACTTCTTCATCTCCTTCAATCCCTTCTCCTTCCATCCATCAGCCTTTCCCTTTTTATTAATTCCCTCTTACCGCTCATTCCACCATACTCTCCTCTCCGCTCTCAGTCCATCCTCTACCTCCATTTCCCCCATAAGGCGTCAACATGTTTCAGTTCAGCTGACGCCTAGCCGAACTGAACGACTGTGCTCAAGTACTCTCTTTAAACTTGTTATGGCTAGGAGTCCCTCATAAGGAACATTCCCAAAATATTCCCAAAATATTTTAAAGAAATATTTTACTTTCACACATTAAAATACAGCAAATGAAAGTTAAACATCTTGTTAATCTACCCATCGTGTCCGATTTTTTAAATGTTTTACAGCGAAAACACAACATATGTTAGATCACCACCAAATCCAAAAACACACACAGCCATTTTTCACAGCCAAAGATAGTCACAAAAGCAGAAATATAGATCAAATGAATCACTAACCTTTGATTATCTCCATCAGATGGCACTCATAGGACATCATGTTATACATGCATTGTGTGTTTTGTACGATAATGTACATATATATATATAAAAATCTCAGTTTACATTGGCGCGTTATGTGCAGTAATGTTTTGATTCCAAAACATCTGGTGATTTTGCTGAAATACTCACAATAAACATTGATAAAAGATGCAACCGCTGTGTCAGATTTCAAAAAAACTTTACGGAAAAACGCTCAGAACCCAAATTAGCCAAAGAAATAGCCACCATTTTGGCGTCAACAGAAGCTATAAAAAACACTATAAATATTCACTTACCTTCGAATATCTTCATCAGAAAGAATATCTTCACCACTCAGTAAAAGAGCTCCTATGAGCCCCTCCTTTATAGTAGAATCATACAACCAGAATCTAAAGACGGTGACATCTTGTGGAAGCCCTAGGAAGTGCATGCACATCCATATCTAACATGGACTTATACTCATAGACATAATTCAAACAGTTTTAGAAACTTCAGAGTGTTTTCTATCCACCAGTAATAATAATATGCATATATTCCCATCTGGGACAGAGTAGGAGGCAGTTAGGTTTGGGCACGCAATTGATCCAAAGTGAAAATGCTGCCCCCTATCTCTAAAAGGCCTTAGATAAATAAAAATATATATAAAAGCGTCAATAGTACTGTTTGTCAATTTTGAGATGCCGTAGCAAGTATACAGTTCCGAACTCTACCAAACTGTTTCAGGTGGGAAGCATGCGGACGCCTTTCTTCTGTCCTCTGCCCACTCCCTCCATCCCATTTTTTTCAGCAACTTCCTCCCTCGCTTCTCTTCTCCCTCTCCTCTCTCCTTTTGTTAAACCCTTCTCTATCTTTCCATCCATCCATCCATCCTCTCAGCTCAATTTTTTTCCCTTTCCCTCTCTCCTCTGACTTTTTTGCTTTAGAAAGAAGACTCAAGGCATAGCTGAATCAGAAACTATGGCGACGGATCCCCGTCCTATAGCCTGAGGTTGTGCCTAATTCACATACTCTCCAGAGAGTCTAGACAAATCAAATCAGATTCCCTCTCTCCTGCAAGGATATTCTTACCCAAGACTTTCCAATACAGAAATACAATGTGGACTAAAATATAAAATAAGATCAGTATTTGAATCTGGAAGTCATGCTTAGTATAGTGAGTGTTTTAACCTTACCTGAAACCTGAAGATGCATATTAGCTGCCGAAGCTAATGCCTTGGGCTATAGCTTGGGCTTGGAAGGCTAAGGTAGTCTTCAGCCACCGAAATGACCCAGATTCGTTTCTACAATCAATTGGGACGAAAAAGAAGCAGCCAACTCTGTTGAACATAACTAACAATGATTTAATCAGGTTAGATTGTATTTTGTGTGGACAATCCCTTTATACTGAAAATCAGCCTGAGCATCATCTGAGAGAGGACGTGTCAAGACAAGTCTCTCTTTCTCTCTCTCTCGCTCTTTCTCTCTCTCTCTCTCTCTCTCTCTCTCTCTCGCTCTCTCTCTCTCTCCGAGGGCATCATTGATTAACAGAGTGAACTTACACAGGAAGTTTTAGTCAACACTGAGTATTGTCTAATTAACATATTTTCAATGCCACTCCACTAACTGCCAAGACACAGCAGGGAATGTGGCCAATCATCTGGAAGAAACGCTCCTTCGTTTTTCTCCTCTTTTCCCTGTCCTTCCCCATTGTTGTCACTGATCAAGAGAGATCAGTGGAATTGGTCAAAGTGATAGGATGGACCCCTTCTTGGCCCATATTTCCCAAAAGGGGTTGAGCTATGTAGCGTCTAGAACTGATGTCATTTGTAAGTCTTTGCATTTGATCGGTACATTCTTTATTTCTATTTATGGTTTGGAAAGTCATGCCCCCTATTTTATTTTATACAACCCTGGTATTCCCCTAAGTAAGTGTGTGTGTGTGTGTGTGTGTGTGTGTGTGTGTGTGTGTGTGTGTGTGTGTGTGTGTGTGTGTGTGTGTGTGTGTACTTCTTTTTCTACCTTATCAGCACACGAATTTCCTAACCTTTATGTTCTGACAAGGTAGAAAAACAATAACTTTTCATGTCCTGAATTTGTTCAAATGCTATTTTAAGCTTAAGGGTTAGGTTTAGGGTTATGTTATGGGTTAGGGAACATATGACTTTTAATGGTCAAACATGTTTACTCCCCAAAAAGTCATGAAATACCATGATAATTAAATTCTGTATGTATGTGTGTGTGTAGATCTGGAATGGGGCTAGATCTCCATAGACACCGGGTTGAGGAGGGGAGTGGTGTTCAGGATAAGGCGACCCACTTACACTCTCTCTCTCTCTCTCTCTCTCTCTCTCTCTACCTCTCTCTCTCTCTACCTCTCTCTCTCTCTCTCTCTCTCTCTCCCTCTGACAATCACTCTTATTCTATCCCACTTTACTTTCTCTCTGTATGGCTGTGCTTGAATACTTACCACGGTGCTGTTGCTGGGGATTACCACCAAGTGGAGCTCCAATACAATACTACAACAGATCAACCCAGACAACAGTGAAAACACAACATTAGGTCCATCTCAGTAGTGTAGTAAACTTGTGATTTTATCTGTAGTTGGACTCAAGCAAATGTATCTCAGAAAGGTAAGGACGGACTCTTTCTCTCTCCCCTGTGTTGGGATGTCTGTCTGTTTGTGTTGTGGGTGAACCCAGTGTCCTCTTTTCCCTACCCAGAGGACACTGCAGGGATCAGCGGTACTTTATGTGGGCCAGCTTCCATCCTGCCCCATTTACAAGCTCCATAAATCAGGCACTTCCGTTACCCCTCGCTCCCCTCTTGGTTCTGTGAAGGACAGCGGTGTAACTTAAGAGTTTACAATATATACTGTGTATACTGTAATACTCTGCCAAATGTGGCATGTGCTAACATGCACTCCTCCTCCGTCCACCTCCTCTGTCTCTCCTATCTCCTCTTCTCTCTCACCCTCTCTCCCATATCCCCTCCTCTCTTCCCTCCTTCCCACCTCTCTGTCCCATCCTCAGCCCCAGTGGTAATGTGGAGGTGGTGGTGCAGCGGAGGAAGCTGTACAGTGCTGTGCCAGGGAGGCACTTTGTGGTGGTCCACGCCTACCGGCCACAAGCCGAGGGAGAGATCCCCCTCTACAAGAACGACAGGGTCAAAGGTGAGACATTAGGGAGTGTTAAGGAGAGAACATACAGATATAATTGTATTACTCGTAACACTACTCTACCACTGGAAACATTTGTGACACAGATGGAAATTGGCTGTGTATATAGCTACATCTGGTGCATCATTTGTTGAGCATGTCGTCCCTGAGAAATAAACTGATAGAGAGCAATAATAATGGCGTCTTTTTGTAAGCAACAACTCCACCATGGCTTGTTGGCCAAAGTTTATGGGGGATTTAGAGTGTTTTCTGGATAAGCACAGAAAGTTCTATGGTAAACACAGGCTTAGCAGATCTTATTTGTTGTGTTCTATGAGATCATCTTCATCTGCAGAAGTATTTATGTATTTAAAACAAGCACATAAACCACATAAAGGCTTCATAATTCTTAAAGGTAATGTTAACTGGCTCATACAACAAAACGTATAAGATCTCCTAAGCCTGTGTCAACCTCATACCTTATTTTCTGCGATTATCCCAAAACCTCATTCTTTCCCCATTCATAGGAATGGCTGAACAAACCAGAGGTAATTCATTTCTGTTTTTTAGGACTACAAGCTGGCGAGCTCTATAAACACAGGCACCATGCGATCCGCAAGTGACATTTACTACAGTACATGTGCTGTGTATAATGATTCGCTCTCTCTCTCACCACACTCCCCTCCCCTCGCTCCAGTTCTGAGCATCGGAGAGGGGGGCTTCTGGGAAGGCAGTGCCCGGGGCCAGGTGGGCTGGTTTCCTGCGGAGTGCGTGGAGGAGATTCCTGCCAAGCCCAGCGAGGAGAGGATGCGTAAGTCATTAAGCAAGCTGACCCAGATATTTGGGAATAGGAGAGTGGTTGGGGATCTCTGTGGAGGAGGAGGGAAGATTTCTGCTCCATGGATCCCACTGGTGGCATCCTAGGGCACTGAGACTCACTTTTCCACCCAGGAGATGGGCTCAGCACTGGGACTGTTTAGTGTGTACAGATCCAAAATAATTGGATTGGTGTGATGTGGAAGAATATGGAGGCAAGTCCCCTAAGCCCAATTAACACACTAGGTGGAGCCGTCAGCATTTGACTGCCTACCAAAGGTGTGTAAGGGGCTAGGGGATCTTTCCAGACCTGACAAGAGAGAAAGATGTAGAGAGAGAGAGAGACAGAGGAGGGAGGGAGTTCAATGGAGGGTAAGGCCTAATCCCCCACATTCCTTCTCTCCCCTCTCCTCCCCCTCTTCTCCTCTCAAGCCACACTGTCAGATGTCAGACATGTGGGGCTTTAACGGTGGTGTGTATTCATGGATGCAAAGGGAAGCCAGGCTTCCACAAAATAAAAATGTGCATAATTTATCTCTCTGTCTTTCATAATTTTCCTTCAATTTGCAAGAGGCTGAATGTATCTCACTGGAGAAAGCATCCGAGCGAGCTAAACAGCATCCCTCTGTCCGGTCAAAAAGACTATGACATTGTGGCCGTCAGTAGCATTGAATGCAAGGGAAGCTAGCGAGTATTTGGCCTCCTTTTATATATATTTTTTTAAATATAACAATAGCCAATCAGCGTTGAGCTAAACTGAGTGAGCTCAACTGGGAATGGTCCTGGTGCACCAAAACAAAGTGTCAAGGGAAACCAGTTTGGATGTGGCTTCACACCAACTACATCACAAAAAAAAACTGGAATTGTTGTATCTCATTGTGTTTTTGTCCTCCGGTGGCTAGCTAGCTAGCTATAAATATCCCTTTCTTAAATGAACCATGGGGGGAGATAGGAATTTGGACTTGTGGTTTTACTTGATTCTCCGTACTGGTCAATGATTATAACGGCAATTCTGATCCAACAGTAAATGCATACAGTGTGGCGCTGGCCTGAGAGGAGGGAAGTTCAATGTAGCTAGCTAGATGTAATAGGCTAGCGTTAACTTGCTAGCCTAGCGCATCAAAATCAAATCAAATTGTGTTTGTCACATGCGCCGAATACTTACTTACAAGCGCTTAACCAACAATGCAGTTTTAAGACAAAAATACCTCAAAAATGTAAATAAATAAAAGTAACAAATAATTAAGGAGCGGCAATAAAATATAAAATAACCATAGCGAGGCTATATACAGGGGGTACCGGTACAGAGTCAATGTGTGGGGGCACCGCATTGCCCATGAAAGGAAGTTAGGATTGCAAGCGAGCATTTTAGCCAGGTATTCTAGGACAACAAAAAATGTAAGTGTGTGCTGTATGACAGAGAGGAAGATGTCCTTGGCGTTTCTCTACAAGTAGGGTGAGTCAACATGTTTTTTCTACTTGCACGCACGGACACACACACACAAATCATGGACAGCCACATCATATTTAGCTTACGTTGATTGGACTAAATTGTTTTTGGTATCTTTTAGTTGTCACTTTGTTAGACTAAGCACAGGTGATTTGATGAGGAAGTTGAAATGGTGTTGGAATAGTCAAGACAGCTCCTATTTACTTTTCGATTTGCTGTGGTAACTCTCTGTGGTTCTAAAGCAATGGTTGTTTAGTGGTCTGAACATTTTGGAAAAATTAACTTGCTGGACCATGCTGTAGGTCAAGTAAGTAATATGCTATGTTGTTCTCCGATTTTGTGATGAAACAAAGGTGCGATTGAATTTATTCTGCCACTGTCTTCTTATTGTCTCGGCCTTAGGTATATATACCACGTTAGCAAGGCATATGAACCAGTGGAGGCTGCTGCAGGGAGGACGGCTCATAATAATGGCTGGAATGGAGTCAATGGAATGGTATCAACCTCATGGAAACCACATGTTTGATGTGTTTAATACCATTCGATTGACTCTATTCCAGCCATTATTATGAGCTGTCCTCTCTGCAGCAGCCTCCACTGGTATAAACAAACAGTTTATAGAGCAAATAGTGCAATTAACATGACAAACAAGCTGTAATATGGCTTTTTTTCCCTGACTTGGCTTCCCCAGTGATTTTACCCATGCACTGCTACTGGGCTTTGAGCTAGTATGTTACTGTGTGCGTGTTCACTGCTGTGTCATCAAAGGCCCTTGGATATCTTTGTACAGTATGATCTGCCTCATGACCTTTAAAGCAAGGGGTCTTCTGGGTATTATACGCTGGCACAAGTGTGACATCACTGTTGTATGTTATGGTTGTCATCCTATTGCTGATAACCTTAATAATTTCTGGATACTTGGGTTCCTTCCCATTCCCATGTGTTTGGTCAATAACCACATTAGCCATCAATCTCTGTGATAGATCAGTTATTGTGTTGCTAACCATAGTTCGGTAAACATAACAGAAATCATTGCTCTGTTTTGTGCTACCCATAGCACTGGAATGGTCTTAGCAAGAGCTAACCTGCAATTCACTACTGTTAGCCACAGCAAAGGATCACTAACAGTCCAATTCCAATTTTCAGGGGCTCCTGAGTAGCGCAGGGGTCTAAGGCACTGCATCTTAGTGCAAGAGGAAGTCCCTGGTTCAAATCCAGGCTGTACCACATCTGGCTGTGTTTGGGAGTCCCATAATGTGGTGCGCAATAGGCCCAGCGTTGCCTGGGGTAGGCTGTCATTGTAAATAAGAATTTGTTCTTAACTGACTTGCCTAGTTAAATAAAGGTTCAAATAAAAAATAATTCAGACTCAGTGTTGGTTAAATGTACTAGGTGAAGTGATGTCAAGGGAGGCAGTGAGTTGTGTTAGCCTCTGTCTCTGGTACATGTGCTCCATGTGAACGGGCCCGGTCTCTCTCTTCTCTCTGGTAGGCGAAGCGCTGCGCTGATAAATCAGGTGTGTTCTGATGTCCTCTGGGCTGCAGGGGAATTAACACATCACGCTCCAACCCCTTCTCTTTCAACTGGCCCATTTATTCTCTCTATGCCCACTCTCCCTCACTTTCTGTCATCTTACTCGCTCTCTGTCGATGTCAATATTCCTCTGTTTTCTTTTATTTGTGCTGTCTCTCTCTCAATTATATTCTATTAAATTATGCTTTGTTGGCATAATTGCATAATACAAAATGCATTATGTCTTACCCTTCCTGTGTAGACATTGTTAATGTTGTAAATGACTGGAAATTGCAGATTTTCATAGGCGTACAGAGGCCCATTACCAGCAACCATCACTCCTGTGTTCCAATGGCACGTTGTGTTAGCTAATCCAAGTTTATCATTTAAAAGGCTTGTTGATCATTAGAAAACCCTTTTGCAATTATGTTAGCACAGCTGAAAACTGTTTTACTGACTAAAAAAGCAAAACATCAGTCTCAATGTCAACAGTGAAGAGGCGACTCCGGGATGCTGGCCTTCTAGGCAGAGTTCCTCTGTCCAGAGTCTGTGTTCTTTTGCACATCTTAATGAACAGAGCAAAGTACAAAGTGCTCCTTAATGAAAACCTGCTCCAGATCACTCAGGACCTCAAACGAAGGTTCACCTTCCAACAGAACAACGACCCTAAGCACACAGCCAAGAAAATGCAGGAGTGAATTCTGAATTTCCTTGAGTGGCCCAGCCAGAGCTCGGACTTGAACTAGATTAAACATATCTGGAAAAATAGCTGTGCAGCAACGCTCCCCATCCAACCTGACAGAGCTTGATAGGATCTGCAGAGAAGAATGGAATAAACTCCACAAATACAGGTGTGCCAAACTTGTAGGGTCATAACCAAGAAGACTTGAGGCTGTAATCGCTGCCGAAGGTGTTTCAAAAAAGTATTGAGTGAAGCGCCTGAATACTTTTAAGTAAATGTGATATTTCCAATATTTTTTTATTTGTAATAAATTTGGAAACATTTCTAAAAACCTATTTTTGCTTTGTTGTGATGGGGTATTGTGTGTAGATTTAATCAATTTTAGAATAAGGCTGTAACGTAAGAAAATGTGGAAAAATTCAAGGGGTCTGAATAGTTACCGAAGGCACTGTATATTGTACCAGTCAAAAGTTTGGACACACCTACTCATTCAAGGGTTTTTCTTTATTTTTACTATTTTCTACATTGTAAAATAATAGTGAAGACATCAAAACTATGAAATAACAAATATGGAATCATTTAGTAAACAAAAAACTGTTTTAAAAAATTGAAATATATTTTATATTTGAGATGCTTCAAAGTATCCACCCATTGCCTTGATGACAGCTTTGCACACTCTTGGCATTCTCACAACCAGATTCATGAGGTAGACATTTGGAATGCACAATTAACAGGTGTGCATTGTTAAAATAAATTTTTGGAATTTCCTTCCTTCTTAATGTGTTTGGGCCAATCAGTTGTGTTGTGACAAGGTAAGGGTGGTATACAGAAGATATACCTATTTGGTAAAAGACTATGTCCATATTATGGCAAAAGCAGCAGAGAAACGACAGCCCATCATCAAGACATGAAGGTCAGCCAAGGTCAGCCAAGTGCTATGATGAAACTGGCTCTCATGAGGAGGCCACAGGAAAGGAAGACTCAGAGTTACCTCTGCTGCAGAGAATAAGTTCAATAGAGTTAACTGCACCTCAGAAATTGCAGCCAAAATATATTTAGATTTGTTTAACACTTTTTTGGTTACTACATGATTATAAATATGTGATATTATTCTACAATATAGAGTAGGTGTGTCCAAACCTTTGACTGTTACTGTATATATATTGGCAGATGGGGCGCAGCATGCCCCCTTTTTCCTGTCTGGTTGTTCTCACCCCTTCCCTGCGACACCCCTTTTGAACCAGCCCTGGAGCTCTTGGCAGAGAGAACTCGTTTCACACATTGCCAGATCAGAAGTACCTTAGGGCTGCCCCAAAGAATGCCTGTCAGAAAAGGGGAACACAGTATGGAAATAGCTAGCTAGTACAAACCCTCGCAGGGGCAGTCTCATCAAGACCGGGCCTTGCACGTGTTCATTGCGAATGCATGGATAGCAGGAATTGAAAGTGTGAAGATTGAGTCTGATTGTCTACTTTACCTACATGTACTACATGTACTTACTTAGTAGTATTTTTAAAGGGGACAGTTTTTATATTGGCAAATCAGTAAGTGCCCAGCTTAAAATTCTAGGGAGAGAGAATCTTTTTGTAATGTTACTCTCAATGTTCCCTAACTTTTTCCATTAGTTAGAGGAAAATTCAATCTATGTTAGCAAACACCTTCTAAGAATCTTTTTAGCATGTTTTGGTGCTAAAGTTATGAGAACATTCCCTTTATGTCAAGCATAAATGATCTAGAACGTGGTTACAAGGTTCTCAGAATATACAACCATGTTCTAGACATGTTTTATGGGATGTTGCAAGAGTATTCATGTGTCCAGTTTTCTGTGTGTTAGGAGAATATATCATCAACGTCCCACCAAACCTACACAGAACACGGTTGCCATGTTCACACAACATAAGATATTAATGTTCTAGATACGTTTCATGGGAATGTTGCAAGAACATTCATATGTCCAGTTTGCTGATGGTTAGGAGAATATTCCAAAAATGTCCCACCATACATACACAGAACATCAATCAATCAAATGTATTTATAAAGCCCTTCTTACATCAGCTGATGTCACAAAGTGCTGTACAGAAACTCAGCCTAAAACCCCAAACAGCAAGCAATGCAGCTGTAGAAGTACGGTGGCTAGGAAAAACTCCCTAGAAAGGCCAGAACCTAGGAAGAAACCTAGAGAGGAACCAGGCTATGAGGGGTGGCCAGTCCTCTTCTGACTGTGCCAGGTGGAGATTATAACAGAACATGGCCAAGATATTCAAATGTTCAAAGATAATAATAATCACAGTGGTTGTTGTGGGTGCAACAGGTCAGCACCTCAGAAGTAAATGTCAGTTGGCTTTTCATAGCCGATCGGTCAGAGTATCTCTACCGCTCCTGCTGTCTCTAGAGAGTTGAAAACAGCAGGTCTGGGACAGGTAGCACGTCTGGTGAACAGGTCAGCGTTCCATAGCCGCAGGCAGAACGGTTCAAACTGGAGCAGCAGTATGACCAGGTGGATTGAGGACAGTAAAGAGTCATCGGGCCAGGTAGTCCTGAGGCATGGTCCTAGGGCTCAGGTCCTCCTCCGAAAGAAAGAAAGACAGAAAGAAACAAAGAAACAAAGAAAGAAACAGAAAGAAAGAGAGAGAATTAGAGAAAGCATACTTAAATTCACACAGGACACCGGATAAGACAGGATAAATACTCCAGATATAACAGACTGACCCTAGCCCCCCGACACATAAACTTCTGCACAATAAATACTGGAGGCTGAGACAGGAGGGGTCGAGAGACACTGTGACCCCATCCAACGATACACTCGGACAGGGCCAAACAGGCAGGATATAACCCCACCTACTTTGCCAAAGCACTGCCCCCAGACCATTAGAGGGATATCTTCAACCACCAACTTACCATCCTGAGACAAGGCCGAGTATAGCCCACGAAGATCTCCCCCACAGCAAACCCAAGGTGGGGCGCCAACCCAAACAGGAAGATCATGTCAGTGACTCAACCCACTCAAGTGACGCACCCCTTCTAGGGATGGCATGGAAGAGCACCAGTAAGCCAGTGACCGAGCCCCTGTAATAAGATTTGAGGTAGAGAATCCTAGTTGAAAGAGGGAAACTGGCCAGACAGAGACAGCAAGGGCAATTCGTTGCTCCAGTGCCTTTCCGTTCACCTTCACACTCCTGGGCCAGACTACACTTAATCATAGGACCTAATGAAGAGATGAGTCTTCAATACACTTAAAGGTTGAGACCGAGTCTGCGTCTCTCACATGGATAGGCAGACCATTCCATAAAAATTGAGCTCTATAGGAGAAAGCCCTGCCTCCAGCTGTTTGCTTAGACATTCTAGGGACAGTAAGGAGGCCTGTGTCTTGTGACCGTAGCGTACGTGTAGGGCAGGACCAAATCAGAAAGATACTGTAGGTAGGTGCAAGCCCATGTAATGCTTTGTAGGTTAGCAATAAAACCTTGAAATCAGCCCTTACCATAACAGGAAGCAGGTGTAGAGATGCAAGCACTAGAATAATATGATCAGCAGCCGTGTTTAGCACTAACTGAAGTGTATTTAATGCTTTATCCGAGTAGCTAGAAAGTAGAGCATTGCAGTAGACTAACCTAAAAGTGACAAAAGTATGGATACATTTTTCTGCATCATTTTTGGACAGAGAGTTTCTGATTTTTGCAATGTTGCGTAGATGGAAAAAAGCTGTCCTTGAAACTGCCTTGATATATTTGTCAAAAGAGAGATCAGGGTCCAGAGTAATGCCGAGGTCCTTCCCAGTTTTATTTGAGATGACTATATAACCATCAAGATTAATTGTCAGAATCAACAGAAGACTCTTTGTTTCTTGGGACCTAGAACTAGCATCTCTGTTTAAAATTAGAACATTTGCAGCCATCCACTTCCTTATGTCTGAAACACAGGCTTCCAGGGAGGGCAACTTTGGGGCTTCACCATTGTTTCATTGAAATGTACTGCTGTGTGTCGTCCGCATAGCAGTGAAAGTTAGCATTATGTTTCCGAATGACATCACCAAGAGGTAAAATATATAGTGAAAACAATAAACAATAGTGGTCCTAAAAGGACAAACCATCCACAGAGACAAACTGATATCTTTCCGACAGATAAGATCTAAACCAGGCCAGAACTTGGCCGTGTAGCCTAATTTGGGTTTCCAATCTCTCTTTCGTATACATTGATTGTCTTCAGGAAGGCAGTGAGTTGCTGCCAACGGCTTTTTCAAATAAAAATTGAGAGGAATGGGAGATTCGATATAGGCCAATTCGTTTTTTAAATATTTTCTGGGTCAAGGTTTGTCTTTTTCAAGAGAGGCTTTATTACTGCCACTTTTAGAGAGTTTGGTACACATCCGGTGGATAGAGAGCCGTTTATTATGTTCAACATAGGTCAGCAGCCAAGCACAGGAAGCAGCTCTTTCAGTAGTTTAGTTGCAATAGGGTCCAGTATGCAGCTTGAAGGTTAAGTGGCCATGATTATTTTCATCAATGTGTCAAGAGGTATAGTATTAAAAAACTTGAGTCTCTCCCTTGATCCTAGGTCCTGGCAGAGTTGTGCAGACTCAGGACAACTGAGCTTTGGAGGAAGTCCGTAATTTGCTTTCCATTGATCATGATCTTTTCCTCAAAGAAGTTACTGATTTTATCACTGCTGAAGTGAAAGCCATCCTCTCTTGGGGAATGTTGCGTTTTAGTTAGCCTTGCGACAGTATCAAAAATACAGTTTGGATTGTTCTTATTTTCCTCAATTAAGTTGGAATAGGATGATCGAGAAGCAGTGAGGGCTCTTCGATACTGCACGGTACTGTCTTTCCAAGCTAGTCGGATGACTTCCAGTTTGGTGTAGCGCCATTTCCGTTCCAATTTCCTGGATGCTTGCTTCAGAGCTCGGGTAATTTTTGTATACCATGTTTCTTATGACCAATGTTTTTTAGGGGTGCGACTGCATCTAGGGTATTGTGCAAGGTTAAATTGAGTTCCTCAGTTAGGTGGTTAACTGATTTTTGTACTTTGACGTCCTTGGGTAGGTGGAGGGAGTCTGGAAGGGCATCTAGGAATCTTTGGGTTGTCCGAGAATTTATAGCATGACTTTTGATGATCCTTGGTCGGGGTCTGAGCATATTATTTGTTGCGATTGCAAACGTAATAAAATGGTGGTCCGGTAGTCCAGAATTATGAGTAAAAACATTAAGATACAAAACATTTATTCCACAGGACAAAACTAGGTCCAGCGGATGACTGTGGCAGTGAGTAGGTCCGGAGACATGTTGGCTTTTTAAGGACTGTTCCATGTGAATATTAAAGTCATCAAATAGTTGAATATTATCTGCCATGACTACAAGGTCCGATAGGAATTCAGGGAACTCAGTAAGGAACGCTGTATATGGCCCAGGAGGCCTGTAAACAGTATCTATAAAAAGTGATTGAGTAGGCTGCATAGATTTCATGACGAGAAGCTCAAAACATGAAAACGTCATTTTTGTTTTGTAAATTGAAATTTGCTATCGTAAATGTCAGCAACACCTCCTCCTTTGCGGGTTGCGCGGGGGATATGTTCACTAGTGTAACCAGGAGGTGAGGCCTCATTTAACACAGTAAATTCATCAGGCTTAAGCCATGTTTCAGTCAGGCCAATCACATCAAGATTATGATCAGTGATTAGTTAATTGACTATAACTGCCTTGGAAGTGAAGGATCTAACATTAAGTAGCCCTATTTTGAGATGTGAGATATCACAATCTCTTTCAAAAATGGCAGGAATGGAGGAGGTCTTTATTCCAGTGAGATTGCTGGTGAACACCGCCATGTTTAGTTTTGCCCAACCTAGATCAAGGCACAGACACAGTCTCAATGGGGATAGCTGAGCTGACTACACTGACAGTGCTAATGGCAGGCTCCACTAAGCTGGCAGGCTGGCTAATATGGTTGACATATCCTCAGAACATAAGATATTTATGTTCTAGACACGTTTCATGGAAACGTTGCAATAACATTAAGTTGTGTTTGTATTTCTTATGGATCCCCATTAGCCAAGGCAGCAGCTACTCTTCCTGGGGTCCAGCAAAATTAAGGCAGTTTATACAATTTTTAAAACATAACAATATTGCAATAGTTACTTGATGTGGAATAGAGTTCCATGTAGTCATGGGTCTATGTAGTACTGTGTGCCTCCCATAGTCTGTTCGGTACTTGGGGACTGTGAAGAGACCTCTTGTGGCATGTCTTGTGGGGGTATATGCATGGGTGTCTGAGCTGTGTGCCAGTAGTTCAAACAGACAGCTCGGTGCATTCAACATGCCAATACCTCTCATACATACAAGTGGTGATGAAGTCAATCTTTCCTCCACTTTCAGCCAGGAGAGATTGACATGCATATTATTAGTATTCGCTCTCTGTGTACATCCAAGGGCTAGTCGTGCAGTCCAGTTCTGAGCCAATTGCAATTTTCCTAAGTCCCTTTTTGTGGCACCTGACCACACGACTGAACAGTAGTCCAAGTGAGACAAAACTAGGGCCTGTAGGACCTGCCTTGTTGATAGTGCTGTTTTTTGTAGGGGGTAGTTTTAATATTGCAGATAGAGAGCAGCTTCCATCAATGTAATTGTCTGCATCACTTCCAATTGATAGTGATAGTGCTGTTAAGAAGGTAGGGCAGCGATTTGTTATGGACATACTTCTCCCCATCTTAGCTATTGTTTTGAGCATGACAGTTTACAATCCAGGGTTACTCCAAGCAGTTTAATCACCTAAACTTCGCTCAATTTCCACATTATTTATTACAAGATTTAGTTGAGGTTTAGGGTTTAGTGAATGATTTGTCCAAAATACAATGCTTTTCGTTTTAGAAATATTTAGGACTAACTTATTCCTTTCCACCCACTCTGAAACTAATTTCAGTCACTGTAGTAGCTAACATCTATAGTGTCAGCTACTGCTTCGAGGCAAGCAACACTGAAACATGCATGAGAGCACCAGCTGTCCCGGAGGACTGTGTGACCATGCTCTCCGTGTCCGAGCTACACCTTTAAACAGGTTAACATTCACAAGGCCGCAGGGCCAGACGGATTATCAGGACGCATATTCAGACCATGCGCAAACTCAGACCGCACTCAGACCATCACTTACATTTTCAAACTCTACCTGACGCAGCCTGTAAAGCCTACATGTTGTAAGTCCATGTTCCCAAGAACGCCAAGGTAACCTTTCTAAATGACATCTGTAGCCATGAAAGGCTTTGAAAGGCTGGTCATGGCTCACATCAACACCATCAGCCCAGACACCCTGGACCCACTCCAAATCGCATACCACCCAAACAAATCCACAGAATTTATATTGCATTTCACACTGCTTTCTCTCACCTGGACAAGAGGAACACCTATGTGAGAATGCTGTTTATTGACTACAGCTCACCGTTTAACACCATAGTGCCCTCCAAGCTCATCACTAAGTTAAGGACCCTGGGACTGAGCACCTCCCTCTGCAACTGGAGCCTGGACTTCCTGACGGGCCGCTCCCCAGGTGGTGAGGTTAGGCAACAACACATATGCCAAGCTGACCCTCAACACGGGGGCCCCTCAGGGGTGCATGCTTAGCTCCTTCCTGTATTGCCTGTTCACTCTCGACTGAGACTCCACAACTCCAACACTATCATTAAGTTTGCTGATGACACCGACAATGGTAAGCCTGATCACAGATGACGATGAGACAGCCTATAGGGAGGAGGTCAGAGACCTGGCTGTGTGGTGCCAGGACAACAACATCTCCCTCAACGTCAGCAATGCAAAGGAGCTGAACGTGGACTACAGGAAATGGACGGCCGAGCATGGCCCCATTCACATCGATGGGGCTGTAGTGGAGCAGGTTGAGAGCTTCAAGTTCTTTGGTGTCCACATCACTAAGGATCTATCATGGTCCACATACACCAACACAGGCGTGAAGAGTGCACAATGAAGCATCTTCCCCCTCAGTTGGCTCAAAAGATTTGGCATGGGCCCTCAGATCCTCAAAAGGTTGAACAGCTGCACCATTGAGAGCATCTTGACTGGCTGCATCTCCGCTTGTTATGGCAACTCCTTGGCATCCAACCACAAGGTGTGCTTCATAGGGTAGTGTGTACGGCCCAGTACATCACTGGGGCTGACCTCCCTGCAATCTAGGACCTCTATACCAGGCGGTGTCAGAGGAAGGCCCTAAAAATTGTGAAAGACTCCAGCCACCCAAGTCATAGACTGTTCTCTCTGCTACCTCACGGCATGTGTTAGTTACAATGTTAGATAATAATATCAAAAAGTTAATCAAATAGCTACACGGACTATCTGCATTGACCCTCTTTGCACTACCTTTTTTGACTCATCACATACGCTGATTGTAATGCTGCGGGTGTCGTGGGTGTGGAGTCAGACGCAGGAGACAGAGAGTGCAATGCTGTGCGTCTTTAATTGCACCAACGCACCACAGGGTGCTCACAATAGTAACGGCCCCAAACACAGGGAATGAAAATGTACAACGGAAAAGTCACGACCAGGCACTAACACGTACCTCTACAACAGAGCCGAAGGTTACACTGAAATAATCCCGCACAACAACCAGGCGGGCCGGCTGTCTAATAAAGACAAACTAATCATACCTAAACAGGTGCTACCAATAAACATACAAGGAGGGGGAGGAAAGACAATCAGTGGCAGCTAATAGGCCGGTGATGACGACTGCCGAGCGCCACTCGTGACAGTACCCCCCCCCCTGACGCGCGGCTCCCGCAGCGCGCGCCGACACCGGCCTCGAGGTCGCCCCGGAGGACGAGGTGCAGGGCGATCCGGATGGAGGCGATGGAAATCCCTCAACATGGATGGATCCAAGATGTCCCCCACCGGTACCCAGCACCTCTCCTCCGGGCCGTACCCCTCCCAGTCCACGAGGTACTGCAGGCCCCCTCACCCGGCGTCTTGAGTCCAGAATGGCCCGGATCGTGTACGCCGGGGACATCGAGGGGGGGGGGGGACCTCCAGCACCTCACTGTCCTGCAGGGGACCAGCTACCACCGGCCTGAGGAGAGACACATGAAACGAGGGGTTAATACGATAATAGGAAGGGAGTTGTAATTCGATAACACACCTCGTTTATCCTCCTCAGGACTTTAAAGGGCCCTACACACTGCGGACCCAGCTTCCGGCAGGGCAAGCGGAGAGGTAGGTTTCGGGTCGAGAGCCAGACCCTGTCCCCCGGTACAAACACGGGGGCCTCACTGCGGTGGCGGTCAGCACTCCTCTTCTGCCGTCCACTCGCTTGTTGTAGAGATTCCTGGACGGCCCTCCAGGTCTCCTTGGAGCGCTGTACCCATTCCTCCACCGCAGGAGCCTCGGTCTGGCTCGGATGCCATGGTGCCAGGACCGGCTGGTACCCCAACACACACTGAAAAGGGGACACGTTAGTAGAGGAGTGGCGTAGTGAGTTCTGAGCCATTTCAGCCCAGGGAATGTAGCGTGCCCACTCCCCTGGCCGATCCTGGCAATACGACCGCAGAAACCTACCCACCTCCTGGTTCACTCTCTCCACCTGCCCATTACTCTCGGGGTGATAACCGGAGGTCAGGCTGACAGAGACCCCAAGCGTTCCATGAACGCTCTCCATACCCGAGACGTGAATTGGGGCCCCGATCAGAAACGATGTCCTCCGGCACCCCGTAGTGCCGAAAGACATGGGTGAATAACGCCTCCGCAGTCTGTAGGGCTGTAGGGATACCGGGCAACGGGAGGAGACGGCAGGACTTAGAGAACCGATCCACAATCACAAGAACCGTGGTGTTCCCCTGAGACGGCGGAAGATCGGTCAGGAAATCTATGGACAGATGTGACCATGGCCGCTGTGGAACGGGGAGGGGTTGTAACTTCCCTCTAGGAAGGTGCCTAGGAGCCTTACTCTGAGCGCACACTGAACAGGAGGAGACATAACCCTTAACGTCCTTAGCCAAAGTAGGCCACCAATACCTCCCCTGAAGGCTCCCCACTGTCCTCGTCACCCCAGGGTGACCCGAGGAGGGTAGGACATGAGCCCACCGAATCAGCTTGTCCCGAACACCAAGCGGCACGTACCTTCGCCCCGCTGGACACTGAGGAGGAGCGGGTTCAGCCCGTAACGCACGCTCGATATCTGAGTCCACCTCCCATACCACTGGTGCTACCAGCTTTGAGGCGGGAAGGATGGGAGCAGGTTCGGTGGACCCATCCTCCGTGTCGTAAAGGCGGGACAGTGCGTCAGCCTTTACGTTCTGGGAGCCCGGTCTATAAGACAAAGTAAACCGGAACCGGTTTCTGGTGGTCGGTCCACCAGAAAAGGGTGCTTAGCCCCCTCAAGCCAGTGTCTCCACACCTTCAGAGCTCTAACCACCGCTAGCAACTCCCGGTCCCCCACATCATAGTTACGCTCCGCTGGGCTGAGCTTCCTTGAGAAGAAAGCGCAGGGGCGGAGTTTTGGTGGCGTACCCGAGCCCTGCGATAGCACGGCACCCACCCCAGCCTCGGACGCGTCCACCTCCACTATGAATGCTAGAGAGGGGTCCGGATGCGCCAACACGGGCGCATCAGTGAACAGCGCCTTCAACTTGTTGAACGCTCCGTTCGCCTCTGCTGACCACTGCAACCGCACCGGGCCCCCCTTCAGCAGTGAGGTAATGGGAGCCGCTATCTGGCCAAAACCCCGGATAAACCTCCGGTAGTAGTTGGCAAAACCCAAAAACCGCTGCACCTCCTTTACCGTGGTTGGAGTCGGCCAATTACGCACGGCCCTAATGCGGTCGCCCTCCATCACTACCCCCGAGGTGGAAATGCGATATCCTAGAAAAGAGACGGCTCGTTTAGAGAACACGCATTTCTCAGCCTTGATGTATAGGTCATGCTCCAGCAGTCTACCAAGCACCTTGCGCACCAGAGACACATGCGCGGTGTGAGTGGCCGAGTAGATCAGAAAGTCATCGATATAAACAACCACTCCCTGACCGCACAGGTCCCTGAGAATCTCGTCTACAAAGGATTGAAAAACGGCTGGAGCATTTTTTAACCCATACGACATGACGAGGTACTCATAGTGGCCTGATGTGGTACTAAATGCGGTTTTCCACTCGTCTCCCTTCCGAATACGCACCAGACTATACGCGCTCCTGAGATCCAGTTTTGTGAAGAACTGCGCTCCGTGGAATGATTCCACCGCCGTAGCGATGAGAGGTAGAGGGTAACTATACCCCACTGTGATGGCGTTTAGACCTCTATAATCAATACACGGACGCAAACCTCCCTCCTTTTTCCTCACAAAAAAGAAATTCGAGGAGACGGGTGAAATGGAGGGCCGAATGTACCCCTGTCCCAGCGACTCCGTGACATATGTCTCCATTGCCAACGTCTCCTCCTGGGACAGCGGGTACACGTGACTCTTGAGAAGCGCAGCGTCTACCTGGAGATCTATCGTACAATCCCTTCCCGGTCGATAAGGTGGTAATTTAGTCGCTTTCACTTTACTGAAAGCGATTGCCAAATCGGCATACTCGGGGGGAATGCACACCGTGGAACCCTGGTCTGGACTCTCCACCGACGTAGCACCGATGGAAACTCCCAAACACCTTCCAGAACACTCCTCTGACCACCCCTGGAGAACCCCTGTTTCCACGAAATTTTAGGATTGTGCCGGGCCAGCCAGGAGTCCCCAGCACCACTGGAAACGCAGACGAATCAATAATAAAAAAACTGATACGCTCCCTATGATTCCCCTGCGTCACCATGTCCAGTGGGACCGTGGTCTCCCTGACCATCCCTGACCCTAATGGCCGGCTATCTAGGGAGTGCACGGGGAAAGGAGAATCTATCGGCACCAGCGGAACCCCTAACTTAAGGGCGAGTCCGCGATCCATAAAGTTCCCAGCTGCGCCTGAATCGACTAGCGCCCTATGCTGGGAAGAGGGAAAAAAGTGAAGAAAAAGGTTAAGACAAACATGTGGCCAACAGGGGGTTCTGGGTGAGTTTGATGCAGACTCACCTGGGATGATCGAGAAGCATTCCGCCTGCCATCTCTACTCCCAGACGGACCCCCCCCCAGCACCGATCAGACGTGTGTCCTCTCCGACCACAGTTGGTGCAGGGAAGGCCTCCTCCTCCGGTACCCCTCGGCGCAGCCCCTCCCAACTCCATCGGAATGGGAGCGGAGGGGCTGGGTGGTGGAACGCACAGGACCCTCTCTGAACGCCCGCGGGCAGCCAGCAGATTGTCCAGTCGAATGGACATGTCAATCAGCTGATCCAGTGACAGAGTGGTGTCCCGACACGCTAACTCCCGGCGGACGTCCTCTCGGAGACTACACCTGTAGTGGTCCATAAGGGCCCTGTCGTTCCACCCAGATCCGGCTGCCAAGGTCCGGAACTCCAGCGCGTAATCCTGGGCGCTCCTCCTCTCCTGCCTGAGATGAAAAAGTCGTTCTCCCACCGCTCGGCCGTCTAGAGGGTGATCAAACACGGCACGGAAGCGGAGGGAAAACTCTGGGTAGTGCTCCGCGCTGAGTCTGGGCCATTCCAGACTGCGTTCGCCCACTCCAGAGCACGACCCGTGAGGCAGGAGATGAGGACACTCACCCTCTCCGCTCCTGAGGGAGTGGGTCTAACGGTGGCCAGGTATAGCTCCAGCTGAAGCAGAAACCCCTGGCAACCCGCCGCCGCTCCATCATAAGCCCTCGGTAGCGTCAGACGGAGGGTGCTGGAGTCGAGTGATGGGGAGTCCGGAGCCGTGGGTGCCGAAGGTGGAGAGAGGAGACCACTCCTCTCCCATCGGTCCATTCTCTCCATTACTTTATCCATCGCGGATCCGATCCGATGGAGAACGGTGGTGTGGTGGAGAACCCGTTCCTCCATCGATGGGAGAGGGTTGGCTACTGCTCCTGCTGACTCCATTCAATTTGATTTAGGTGCGGGATTCTGTAATGCTGCGGGTGTCGTGGGTGTGGAGTCAGACGCAGGAGACAGAGAGTGCAATGCTGTGCGTCTTTAATTGCACCAACGCACCACAGGGTGCTCACAATAGTAACGGCCCCAAACACAGGGAATGAAAATGTACAACGGAAAAGTCACGACCAGGCACTAACACGTACCTCTACAACAGAGCCGAAGGTTACACTGAAATAATCCCGCACAACAACCAGGCGGGCCGGCTGTCTAATAAAGACAAACTAATCATACCTAAACAGGTGCTACCAATAAACATACAAGGAGGGGGAGGAAAGACAATCAGTGGCAGCTAATAGGCCGGTGATGACGACCGCCGAGCGCCACTCGTGACACTGATGCTACTCTTTATTATCTATCTTGTTGGCTCGTCACTTTATTCCTAGTTATACAGTATGTACATTTCTACCTCAATTACCTTGTACCCCTGCACATCGACCCGGTACTGGTAGCCTGTGTATATAGCCACGTTTTCGTTACTCATTGTGTATTTATTATGACTTTTATTATTATGTTTTATTGCTTTTCTATTATTTCTCTATTTTCTCTCTCTCTGCATTGTTGGGTTGGGCCCGTAATTAACCGTGTCACTGTTAGTCAACACCTGTTGTTTATGAAGCATGTGACAATTTCAGAGCAGGGCAGAGAAATGAAAAAGGAAGAAAGAAGATTTAATTTTAACAAAATAATTACTTAGGTTAACACAATCTCTTTAGTAAAAAGACTGGCGCTCAGACTGGCGTCTGCCTGGGGGTATCCAAGTCCGCCCTTGGCCATCATGGGTGGAAAGAGAGGAAAACAGAGGGAAAGACACACACACACGTGTTTCTTTGAGAAAGAGAACGCCGCACAGACACAGGTCCTTATTCTCTATTTTGTATTTACATTCTTGGGGTGGGGTATTTTCATTTTCTCCTCCATTTGCAAGACAATTAAATATTGTATTGGCATGTCTGTGTTTCTGTTTGTTTCAGAACTTCAATCATATAGTTGGCTTGCCTGTGCTGTGTAATCCCTCAAATACTTTAAGCCCTGCAAAGATGATTTATTACTCATAAATAATCTTTAATTTCTCTTGCTCATTTTGTGTCCTTTCCACTCCCCCAAACTGTGTGAGATTAGTGTCAGTAGGAGGGAGGGAACAAAGGAGGGAGGGATGGGGGAGGGAAAGTAGAAAATAGGGAAATGGAGGTCAACGAAGACCCCCCTTCACGTTGAACTGTAAGCAAAACCGTAACCATCCCCCCTCTTCCACACACACACACACACACATGCACACCCTTCAATTACTCTACCACTCCCCCTGCACACCCACACATTCAGATATGTAGACACACACACACACACTAAGGAAACCTTCACAGCGACCAGACATGTACGTCATGTACCTTCTCCATTGATCGGTGGTCATGGAAACAAACTCCCTACAGTACACCAGTGGTTGCTATGGAGTGGGCCTGTTGTGATGTAGTATTTATCTCTTTCTCCTCCCTCCTCTCTTCATTATCTCTCTTCTCCTTTACATTATGTTCTCCTCTCAGCAGTAACCACAGAGCTCAACCCGGATTCATCCTTAACGCTTAGTGGGACTGCCTGTCTGGTTTTCCGGCTTTTCTCTAGACACTGTGGATTTGGGCATTTCTGGGCATTCAAGGCATGTCCCTGTCACTGATTGCATCTGAGAGAGAGAGAGGGATAGAGAGAAATATGAAGAGCGAGGGAGAGACAGAGAAAGAGTGTCTGAAAGAATGAGAGTGATAGAGAAGGTGTATGTGAAAGACATAAAGTGAGGGAGAGAAAGAGGGAAGAGACATTTAGGAGTACAAATGGAAAAAACTGCCTCTATCAGGAGGAAAGTTCGTTTTGGAGGTAAGTGTGTGTGTGTGTGCGTGCGTGTGCGTGTGCGTGTGCGTGTGTGTGTGTGTGTGTGTGTGTACGCACTTGTTGGTTGCTTGAGTTGATTTATTGCTTAATTAAGGGTTGTTGTTGTTTTTTTACCAAAGGAGATTTATGTTATTTGTGTTTCAGTGGTGCACACTTCTGCAGCTTGTTGTTGTCACTGTCACTTTATCCAATCCTTTCAGATCTATATACTTGAAGTGCCTATAGGGTGGTAGGGGTTGGGGGTCGATTTCTAACTTGTAATTCGTTGTGTACCCTTAGAATGAAAACTGGAGTGTGTCCATTATGTCTATGTTTGTTTGCACATTTGATTGGATTGCAGAGCTGCACTTTCTTGTACAGGAGTTTCACAGTTTGCATGTTGCTGCTGTTTGTTTTCTTTCTTTCTATTACTGTTGATTAATTGATTTCTGTAGCCATGCATGCGGTCGGTGACTGATGTGGTCAATGACTGTTGGTCCTTCTGTTCTTCCACAGACACAAGAGCTGACCGCTCGGACAGGAGGAAACTCTTCCGACACTACACTGTGGGGTCCTACGATAGCTTTGACGCCTCCAGGTAAGGTTACTCAGATGCCTGTCCTAAAACACACATACACAAACAAACACACAGGGTGATAAGCTAAGTAGAGGTTTATGTAAAGTGGTAGCGTGTCTCAGAGCAGTGTTTTGAGGTTCGTTTTTTTTTTCGTTTTCAGTTGAAGTTATCCTTCAATTTTTCTCCTCTACTTCTTCTCTCCCGTTGTCTTATCCACTCCCAGTCACAGGCTTAATTTCCAAGGTGTTGGATTTGACCACTAGGTAATTCCTCCACAGTCCACACACACGCAAGCATGAAAGACAGTACACACAGTGGTGGAACAATTACTCAATAAAAGAGTATTATTGAGTAAAAGAGTAAAAGTAAAGATACCTTCATAGAAAGTGACTCAAGTAAAAGTGAATGTCACCCAGTAAAATAATACTTGAGTAAAAGTAAAAGTCTAAGTCTAAGTATTTGGTTTTAAATATACTTAAGCATAAAAAGTAAATGTAATTGCTAAAATATACTTAAGTATTAAAAGTCAAAGTAGAGATAATTTCTAATTCCTTATATTAAGCAAACTAGATGACACCATTTTCTTGTTTTGAAAATTTACGGATAGCCAGGAGCACACTCCAACACTCATACATCATTTACAAACGAAGCATGGGTGTTTGGTGAGTCCACCAGATCAGAGGCAGTAGGGATGACTAGGGATGTTCTCTTGATATGTGGGTGAATTGGACCATTTTCCTGTGATGCTAAGCATTCAAAATGTAACAAGTATTTTTTGGTGTCAGGGAAAATGTATGGAGAAAAAGTACATGACTTTACTATTTATATTTTTTACAGCTTTTACTTTTACTTCACTTCATTCCTAAAAAAGTAAAGTATAGATACCCCAAGAAAACTACTTAAGTAGTACTTTAAAGTATTTTTACTTATGTACTTTATACTACTGCGCGCACACACACACACACACACACACACACACACACACACACACACACACACACACACACACACACACACACATAGAAGCATCATGCAGCTAATCTTCAGGGAGCACTGATGGCACATGACCCCTCAGTTTCAATAGGCGCACACACACACACAACACACCGGGCCAAGCGTGTCACTCGGGTGTGTTCTTCATTGTGTTCAAATCTCATTTAGCTGCAGCAACCCAGCGGGCTGAGACAAATGTCCTTGTCAATACATGAATATGAAAGCTGCTGGACGCTATTAAGCTGTGTTTGATCAGGTCAGCTTGTATTCATTAGGCACCCGTCCAAACAAATCACAGACCAGAGCAGAGAGCAACTACTGCTTGCCTAGTTAAATAAAGGTTCAATAAAAAAATATATATAAAAAAATACGCTAGCTGGGTGTCAAACCAAAGCATGCAGCTACACGGCGTGGTGCCCAACCACTATGTATACCACAGACCATTATGGACCATTACACCACTACAGAGTGTTATAGACCTTTATAGCTAGACCATTACAGTCCATTTTAGACCACTACCCACAGCGTGTATTGTGATATAGGCATATCTCCCATAAGAGACCGTTCGAAAATTACTGTGGAGGACCAAAATAGGGGAGGGGGATGCAACTTTTTTCTTTGCTTTGGGGAGGGTTGTTTTGTTTTTTATTGGGCACACATACAGTGGAGAGTATAGTGTGTTTCCCCCCCGATTTACATTCACCATTTTGGCAGGTTTTCCTATGTTCCATCCTAGCCAACTTTCCCATCTACTTACATATGCCTCCCTTATGGAACCTGTGGTTCAACCAATGGAAAGTGTTCTATGGGACACCTGTTATGCCACTGACAGGCCGTGCGCTGCAAGACACAGGTTTGTTGTGTGAATGAATGAAAGGATTTCCCTCTGTTCTGTTTAGGCTACATTTATAATGTGCTGCAATGTATCAATTTATCACCACCAGATCACATTCCACCAGAGCTACATGTCGCCTACGCTCTCGTCATTCAATCTTCCCCACTAGTTCATTGCCAATTTTGTTGCCGTTTTATATTCAGCAATCAAGAGGGCTTCTTCTCCTCAAAAAAAAAGTTATTTAGAGTATACATGCTCTAAATAAGTATATATTTTTATTTAAAAAATTATTAAGGACTAAACTATAGGCCTATATTGTTATCCTTGGACTCGCATTGGGTTGGGCTAGGCTAGTAGTTGAATAGCCCATTCATAGATGCTAACTACTTTAAGCGCCTATAGATGATAGTAACTTCTGGCCGGGGGAGTTTTGTTAAGAGCCCTCAACGCTTGCTCTAAACGTTAAGATGTTGGTAACTACCTGTTGCTAAATATCTCAAACTAAAAGCATCATTTTTGGGACAAATCACTCACTCAACCCTGAACCTCAATGAGCAAGTTGAAGACAATAAACTGCTGGGTGTCACCCTAGATAGCAAGCTATCATGGACATATCCCGCCAAACTACTTCTTATCACCCGCCTGCTTAACCCGGAAGCCAGCTGCAACAATGTGTCAGAGGAAACACCGTTCACCTGACGACCGAAGTCAGCCTGCAGGTGCCCGGCCCACCACAAGGAGTCGCTAGAGCGCGAAACACCGATTGAGAATCGATTCACATTTAGATGGAGTATTTGGCTGTAAGAGCCAATTTGCCAATAAACAAAACCTGTAAGGTCCTATAAGGAGTAATGTTGGGCTCCTTAAGTCCATTATTGGCCTAGTCATTCTAGAGCAATAAGGAATAGAGAGAGGTGAATGTGAGAGAGGCCACTCAGGCCACTCAGGTCTGTGGAGATGCCAGTGGAGAATTGCACAAGAAGGGAACAGTGAAGTCAGAAAGATATATAGACTAAATAAGAAGTTAGGCTAATTTATATATGCCTATTAATGCATAATGTGTATTCTAGCCTGTATATTCGGCCTTGGTAAACTATCACAGTCAATATGCAAGACAGACAACAACAAAAAAGTTTGAACATATCGATAAGTGGGTAACACAGACTTAGATATCGTATAAGCCTACACTCATTCAAATTTTAAATGTGGTGTCAATTTAAGCACCAATTGCTTCACAAAAATGTAGATATGGAAAGGTTGCATGTTGTTTCCATTTTTTTTATGGTTGTCAATTTCATCTTCATAGACTACTATTGCATAGATGTCTCTCTCCCAATCCCCTTTAAACCTGCCATGTCAATTAATTTAATTCATTTGATAGGTACATTGTTTTAGCATTATCCTAATGTAGTCTACTATCTGATAACCTACAGCCAGGATTTAAAGGTAGGCCTGGGTTTTAATAGGATACATTTTCAGGAAAGGAGAAATGTGATTTGCTCTTGTGTTTGAGATGAGCTGGTAGCTTTGATTGATGGGTCATTTTGATGGTTGTGTGTGTGAGTTCAGAAAGTTTCCTAAAGTAGTGTAGTTATGTCTGGACTCCGTCTCTTTAATAAAAAAGGAGGCATGATCGATAGTCTATAACTGAAATGAGCAAAGCAGAAATGTAGGTATGTCAAGACGATCAATCAATCAAATGTATTTATAAAGCCCTTCTTACATGAGCTGATGTACAGAAACCCAGTCTCAAACCCCAAACATCAAGCAATGCAGGTGTAGAAGGACGGTGGCTAGGAAAAACTCCCTAGAAAGGCCAGAACCTAGGAAGAAACCTAGAGAGGAACCAGGCTATGAGGGGTGGCCAGTCTTCCTCTGGCTGTGCCGGGTAGAGATTATAACAGAACATGGTGAAGATGTTCAAATGTTCATAGATGACCAGCAGGGTCAAATAATAATAATCACAGTAGTTGCCGAGGGTGCAACAGGTCAGCACCTCAGGAGTATGTGTCAGTTGGCTTTTCATAGCCGATCATTCAGAGTATCTATACCACTCCTGCTGTCTCTAGAGAGTTGAAAACAGCAGGTCTGGGACAGGTAGCATGTCTGGTGAACAGGTCAGGGTTCCATAGCCGAAGGCAAAAGAGTTTAAACTGCAGCAGCATGGCCAGGTGGACTGGGGACAGCAAGGAGTCATCAGGCCAGGTAGTCCTGAGGCATGGTCCTAGGGCTCAGGTCCTCTGAGAGAGAGAAAGAAAGAAAGAGAGAAAGAGAGAAAGAAAGAGAAAAATAGAGAAAGAGAGAGAGAATTAGAGAGAGCATACTTAAATTCACACAGGACACCGGATAAGACAGGAGAAATACTCCAGATATAACAGACTGACCCTAGCCCCCCGACACATAAACTACTGCAGCATAAATACTGGAGGCTGAGACAGGAGGGGTCGGGAGACACTGTGGCCCCGTCCGACAATACCCCTGGACAGGGCCAAACAGGCAGGATATAACCCCACCCACTTTGCCAAGCACAGCCCCCACACAACTAGAGGGATATCTTCAACCACCAACTCCTGAAACAAGGAAGAATATGGCCCACAAAGATCTCACCCACGGCCCAACCCAAGGGGGGCTCCAACCCGGACAGGAAGATCACGTCAGTGACTCAACCCACTCAAGTGATGCATCACTCCTAGGGATGGCATGGAAGAGCACCAGTAAGCCAGTGACTCAGCCCCTGTAATAGGGTTAGAGGCAGAGAATCCCAGTGGAGAGAAGGGAACCGGCCAGGCAGAGACAGCAAGGGCGGGTTCGTTGCTCCAGTGCCTTTCCGTTCACCTTCACACTCCTGGGCCAGACTACACTCAATCATAGGACCTAGTGAAGAGATGAGTCATCAATAAAGACTTGACAAGGCAGACCATTCCATAAAAATGGAGCTCTATAGGAGAAAGCCCTGCCTCCAGCTGTTTGCTTAGAAATTCTAGGGACAGTAAGGAGGCCTGCGTCTTGTGACCATAGCGTACATGTAGGGCAGGAGCAAATCAGAAAGATAGGTAGGAGTAAGCCCATGTAATACATTGTAGGTTAGCAGTAAAACCTTGAAATCAGCCCTTGGCTTAACAGGAAGCCAGTGTAGAGAGGCTAGCACTGGACTAATATGATCACATTTTTTGGTTCTAGTCAAGATTCTAGCAGCCGTGTTGAGCACTAACTGAACATTATTTAGTGCTTTATCCGAGTAGACGGAAAGTAGAGCACTGCAGTAGTCTAATCTAGAAGTGACAAAAGCATTGATTAATTTTTCTGCATAATTTTTGGCATAAAGTTTCTGATTTTTGCAATGTTACGTAGATGGAAAAAAGCTGTCCTTGAAACAGTCTTGATATGTTCGTCAAAAGAGAGATCAGGGTACAGAGTAATGCTGAGGTCCTTCACAGTTTCATTTGAGATAACTATACAACCACCAATATAATTGTCAAATTCAACAGAAGATCTCTTTGTTTCTTGGGACCTAGAACAAGCATCTCTGCTTTGTCCGAATTTAAATTAGAACATTTGCAGCCATCCACTTCCTTGTGTCTGAAACAAAGGCTTCCAGGGAGGGCAATTTTGGGGCTTCACTATGTTTCATGGAAAATTACAGCTGTGTGTCATCCTCATAGCAGTGAAAGTTAGCATTATGTTTCCGAATGACATCACCAAGAGGTAAAATATATAGTGAAAACAATAGTGGTCCTAAAACGGAGCCTTGAGGAACACGATGATTGACAGTAGATTTGTCAGAGGACAAACCATCCACAGAGAAAAACTGATATCTTTCCGACAGATAAGATCTAAACCAGGCCAAAACTCATCCATGTAGACCAATTTGGGTTTCCAATCTCTCCAAAAGAATGTGGTGAACGATGGTATCAAAAGCAGCACTAAGTTCTAGGAGCACGAGGACAGATGTAGAGCCTCGGTCTGACGCCATTAAAAGGTAATTTACCACCTTGACAAATGCAGTCTCAGTGCTAGGATGTGGTCTAAAACCAGACTGAAGCGTTTCGTATACATTGTTTGTCTTCGCGAAGGCAGTGAGTTGCTGGCAAACAGCTTTTTCTAAAATGTTTTGAGAGGGAGATTCGATATAGGCTGATAGTTTTTTATATTTTCTGGATCAAGATTTGGCTTTTTCAAGAGAGGCTTTATTACTGCCACTTTTCGTGAGTTTGGTACAAATCCGGTGGATAGAGAGACGTTTATTATGTTCAACATAGGAGGGCCAAGAGCAGGAAGCAGCTCTTTCAGTAGTTTAGTTGGAATAGGGTCCAGTATGCAGCTTGAAGGTTTAGAGGCCATGATTATTTTCATCATTGTGTCAAGAGATATAGTACTAAAACACTTGAGTGTCTCCCTTGTTCCTAGGTCCTGGCAGAGTTGTGCAGACTCAGGACAACAGAGCTTTGGAGGAATACGCAGATTTAAAATCCATAAAGTCCATAATTTGATTTCTAATGATCATGATATTTTCCTCAAAGAAGTTAATGAATTTATCACTTCTGAAGTGAAAGCCATCCTCTCTTGGGGAATGCTGCTTTTTAGTTAGCTTTGCGACAGTATCAATTAAATTAATTTTGGATTGTTCTTATTGTCCTCCATTAAGTTGGAATAGGATGATCAAGCAGCAGTGAGGGCTCTTCGATACTGCACGGTACTGTCTTTCCAAGCTAGTCGGAAGACTTCCAGTTTGGTGTAGCTCCATTTCCGTTCCAATTTTCTGGAAGCTTGCTTCAGAGCTCGGGTATTTTCTGTATACCAGGGAGCTAGTTTCTTATGACAAATGTTTTTTTTTTTTTTAGAATATACAGTGTGTCAGGTATGCGTAAATAGCTGTAAGGGAGTCAGGTGCAGGAGAGCAGATATTGGGTAGCAAACGGAGCCTTTTATTTAGGCGAACCAAAAGCACACGGCACAATGAACACGAAATAACAACACGGGTTAACATAACCCAGCGCAATAGACTAACGTGCGCATACAATAAAACAGAATAAACAATACCACACAAAGACATGGGGGAAACAGAGGGTTAAATACACAACACATAATGAGGGGAATGATAACCAGGTGTGTGAGAAAACAAGACAAGACAAATGGAAAATGTATTTATTTTTTATTTTACTAGGCAAGTCAGTTAAGAACAAATTCTTATTTTCAATGACAGCCTAGGAACAGTGGGTTAACTGCCTGTTCAGGGGCAGAACGACAGATTTGTACCTTGTCAGCTCGGGGGTTTGAACTTGCAACCTTCCGGTCATTAGTCCAAGTCTCTAACCAGTAGGCTACCCTGCCACCCCAAAATGAAAAATGGATCGGCGATGGCTAGAAGACCGGCGACGTCGACCGCCGAGCACCGCCCGAACAAGGAGAGGCATCAACTTCGGCAAAAGTTGTGACACAGTGGCAATATACAGAATATACAGTGGCAAGAAAAAAGTATGTGAACCTGGATTTCTGCATGAATTGGTCATAAAATTTGATCTGATCTTCATCTAGGTCACAACAATAGACACACACAGTCTGCTTAAACTAATAACACACTAACAATATGTTTTCATGTCTTTATTGAACACACCGTGTAAACATTCACAGTGCAGGGTGGAAAAAGTATGTGAACCCTTGGATTTAATATCTGGTTGACCGTCCTTTGGCAGCAATAACCTCAACCAAATGTTTTCTGTAGTTGCGGGTCAGACCTGCACAACGGTCAGGAGGAATTTTGGACCATTCCTCTTTACAAAACTGTTTCAGTTCAGCAATATTCTTGGGATGTCTGGTGTGAACTGCTCTCTTGAGGTCATGCCACAGCATCTCAATCGGGTTGAGGTCAGGACTCTGACTGGGCCACTCCGGAAGGCGTATATTCTTCTGTTGAAGCCATTCTGTTGTTGATTTACTTCTGTGTTTTGGGTCGTCCTGTTGCATCACACAACTTCTGTTGAGCTTCAATTGGTGGACAGATAGCCTAACATTCTACTGCAAAATGTCTTGATAAACTTGGGAATTCATGTTTTCGTCGATGATAGCAAGCTGTACAGGCCCTGAGGCAGCAAAGCAGCCACAAACATTAATGCTCCCTCCACCATACTTTAGAGTTGGGATGAGGTTTTGATGTTGGTGTGCTGTGACTTTTTTTCTCCACACATAGTGTTATGTGTTCCTTCCAAACAACTGAACTTTAGTTTCATCTGTATTGTTCCCGCGCTACTGGAACATCCGGCTGCACTTTTGTAAACTTCAGACGTGCAGCAATGTTTTTTTTGGACAGCAGTGGCTTCTTTCATGATGTCCTCCCATGAACACCATTCTTGTTGAGTGTTTTATGTATCGTAGACTCGTCAACAGAGATGTTGGCATGTTCCAGAGATTTCTGTAAGTCTTTAGCTGACACTCTAGGATTCGTCTTAACCTCATTGAGCATTCTGTGCTGTGCTCTTGCAGTCATCTTTGCAGGACGGCCACTCCTAGGGAGAGTAGCAACAATGCTGAACTTTCTCCATTTATGGACAATTTGTCTTACCTTGTACAGACGAACATCAAGACTGATAGAGATACCTTTGTAAGCTTTTCCAGCTTTATGCAAGTCAACAATTCTTAATCTTAGGTCTTCTGAGATCTCTTTTGTTTGAGGCATGGTTCACATCAGGCAATTGTTTTATTTTTTTAAACCTTTATTTAACCAGGCAAGTCAGTTTATGAACAAATTCTTATTTTCTGTTCAGGGGCAGAACGACAGATTTATACCTTGTCAGCTCAGGGGTTTGAACTTGCAACCTTCCGGTTACTAGTCCAACACTCTAACCACTAGCTCCAACCAACATCTCTAATCTCGTGTCAATAATTGGACTCCAGGTTAGCTGACTCCTGACTCCAATTAGCTTTTGGAGAAGTCATTAGCCTAGGGGTTCACATACATTTTCCAACCTACAATGTGGATGTTTAAATTATGTACTCAATATAGACAATACAAATACAATAATTTGTGTGTTATTAGTTTAAGCACACTATGTTTGTCTATTGTTGTGACTTACATGAAGATCAGATCACATTTGATGACAAATTTATTCAGAAATCCAGGTAATTCCAAAGGGTTCACATACTTTTCTTGCCAATGTATGTGTGAGGACTGATGACAGGTGCCAGTTTTGTATTTCCTATCTTATTAAATGGGAGGAACTGAAGCAAATGCTCCTGTCATTTAATCATCTTGTAATATTTTTGGTAGCCTCCATTATTTCTCTCTCATTAGCTTCTCTAACCACTTTGAACAACATATTGTAATGAAAATAGTAGGGAGAGTGAGCTCACCCGAAGCAGTGGTGTGTGGATCCTCAATCTTCTAGCCCATAGCCCAGCGTGGCATCAACTGTGCCACAAAACCATGTTCAAGTGGCAGAGTCCATATCCTTGCTTAGAAACACAGGGTTGGTACACTATTGCCAAGGCAGTTATTGTTGTCATAATCATTATAAAGTTAATTCAACAAAGGAGGAGGGTAATATAATTTTTTTCAAGTACAAGGGGTGAAAATATTTTTTACGTTGGGCAAGGGGGTAAAAATTCATGACAACTTCAGTTGGACCCCTCTTCTCCTAATCATTTTCGAATGTCCCTAACTCAACCAGATATATTCTGTCAAGTATCGCAATCTTTTCTCTCTCTTGCTCTGTCTTTCCCTATAATACACACACACACCTTCCTTTGGATGATATACATTGCATTCGGAAAGTATTCAGACCCCTTGACTTTTTGGGCATTTTGTTACGTTACAGCCTAAAATAGATTTTTTTTTTAATCCTCATCAATCTACACATAATACACCATAATTACAAAGTGAAAACAAGGTTTAAAAAATGTTTGCAAATGTAATAAAAAAAAAAACAGAAATACCTTATTTACATAAGTATTCAGACCCTTTGCCTAGGTGCATCCTGTTTGCATTGATCATTCTTGAGATGTTTCTACAACTTGATTGGAGTCAACCTGTGGTAAATTCAATTGATTGGACATGATTTGGAAAGGCACACACCTGTCTATATAATGTCTCAGAGTTGAAAGTGCATGTCAGAGCAAAAACCAAGCCATGAGGTCGAAGGAATTGTCCGTAGAGCCCAGAGACAGGATTGTGTTGAGGCACAGATCTGGAGAAGGGTACCTAAACATTTCTGAAGCATTGAAGATCCCTAAGAACACAGTGGCCTCCATCATTCTAAAATGGAAGAAGTTTGGATCCACCAAGACTCTTCCTAGAGCTGGCCAAACTGAGCAATCAGGGGAGAAAGGCCTTGTTCAGGGAGGTGACCAAGAACCCGATATTCACACTGGCAGAGCTCCAGAGTTCTTCCAAGGAGATGGGAGAACCTTGCAAAAATACAACCATCTATCCATCAATCCACCAAGCAGGACTTTGTGGTAGGGTGGCCAGATGCAAGCCACTCCTCAGTAAAAGGCACCTGACAGCCCGCTTGGAGCTTGCTAAAAGGCACCTAAAGGACTCTCAGACCATGAGAAAAAAAGATTATCTGGTCTGTTGAAACCAAGATTGAACTCTTTGGCCTGGATGCCAAGCATCATGCCTGGAGGAAACCTGATACATTCCCTACGGTGAAGCATGGTGGTTTCAGCATCATGCTGTGGGGATGTTTTTCAGCGGAAGGGACTGGGAGACTAGTCGGGATTGAGGCAAAGATGAACGGAGCAAAGTACAGAGAGATCCTTGATGAAAAAAACCTGCTCCAGAGCACTCAGGACCTCATACTGGGGACAACAGGACAATGACCCTAAGCACACAGCCAAGACAACGCAGGAGTGGCTTCGGGACAAGTTTCTGAATGCCCTTGAGTGACCCAATCGAACATCTCTGGAGAGACTTGAAAATAGCTGTGCAGCGACGCTCCCCATCCAACCTGACAGAGCTTAAGAGGATCTGCAGAGAAGAATGGGAGAAACTCCCAATACAGGTGTGCCAAGCTTGTTTTTTAATTTTTTATTTATTTTACCTTTTTAACTAGGCAAGTCAGTTAAGAACTTAAGAACAAATTCTTATTTTCAATGACGGCCTAGGAACAGTGGTTAACTGCCTGTTCAGGGGCAAAACGACAGATTTGTACCTTGTCAGCTCGGGGGTTTGAACTTGCAACCTTTCAGTATTCAATATTTTAGAATAAGGCTGTAACGTAACAAAATTTGGAAAAAGTCAAGGGGTCTGAATAATTTCAGAATGCACTGTAAATACACATACAGTAGGTCAAGGTTAACAACTGAATGTGGCAAGTGGCCATCATTGAATAGCCTATAATAACATGGCATTACATCCTGACTACTAAGCTACTATTATCTGTATCCCAAGTTGAAGTAGGACTTTAAAAAATGCTTCTAATTCTATTTTCTTTAGGCAGAGACACCAAGGCCCTTTTTACTCTTTAAAGATTCATAATAGATTTTTAACAGACAGAAGGAGATTTAATTTTACATGAGCCAAGAAATTTCCTGGCCGACGGGCACAGGGGGAAAAAAAGGCGCCAAATGTCAACCGGCAGAGGAAGGAATCTTTCTGAGATTTGTTGACAATGTCAACATCAGGGACAGGAAAGAGGAAAAACAAAAGGAACCAAAAATAGCCTGTAAAGATAGCTGTATACACTGAGTATACCAAACATTAGGAACACCTTCCTTATATTGAGTCATCTACACTGATTAAAGTGGATTGAATAAGTATCATCAATATGTCATGGAATGAGCAGGTGTCCGTAATGTTTTGTACACTCAGTGTATATCCATATGTACACATATCTAGCCTATACATAAATGTCTCTGCCTGTAACAGGAAAGGGCAATTCAGGTATTTTGGTATTTATTTTATTAGGAACCCCATTAGCTGTTGCAAAAGCAGGAGATACTCTTCCTGGGGTCCACACAAAACATGAAACATGACATAATACAGAACATTAATAAACAAGAACAGCTCAAAGACAGAACCACAATCAATTAAAAAATCAATTTAAAAAAGGCACACGTAGCCTACAAATCAATACCGGTCATGTGGTTAGACATTTGAATTAGTGCAGTGGTCACATCACCAGGACTACCATGCATTGATATCCCACAGAAGTCTATTGTGTGTTTATCCTCTGGCCCCACATTGTCCACGTTTTGACACTTGCATCTGTTATTGTCACTCTGGTGGATGGGTAAAGATGACTCTATCGATAACATGCAAACTCTCCCCTGTCAAACCATGGGACGTGGTTAAATCAACAAAGCGGCGATGCTTCAGGTGATAACGGTGCGATTTAATGTCTTTGACCACCTGACTCCATGTCTTGACAGGTCATGGGCGATAACCTCATGTGCTGTTTATTGTCTTGTTGTTTTTGCTGATTATCCTGACAAGCTAAAGTGACTGGGTGTTTTGAATACACGTTTTTAAATAAAAGTGTGGTGTTATTATAACAATAATAATAACAATATAACCAGGATGTTGTCCTTTAAAAAAAAAAACATTGTGTTGCTAAGGCAACTCTGCATTTTCTGCTCTGTTGCTAGGAAGGTAGTTGCAGCTCTCTATCTCTCCTCTCATCCCTCACCATCCCTGTTTATTGTGTCTCATATCTCATCCACTGTCTGGGTGGATTTGACTGCCCCCCCCCTCATTTGCTATGGTAGAGTACACACACACACACATTAGGTGGCCATGGAGTGAAAGAAGGATAAGATGAGGGAGGTTGTGAGAAGTGTTTACTGCCAAGTCAAAGTTCTAGGTGCCATTCATTCCCCACTAATCCCAGCTCTCATGGCAGATAAACTTTAGCAAATGAGCATGCCACGCTAGTCACACTGTCTGTGTGCCTTAAGTATATCGACTGAAATGTTCAAGCTGCAGATGTGGCAGGTAAAGGGTATATAGCAGTATTACTGGTAGCCTGGTAGGCCTACTGTGGTGTTGGTGGGGCTGTATTGCTTGGACCACATCATTGCTGCTTGTAGATGTTTTTTTTCTTTTTCTGGATGTTATAGAGGTGAAAAGGTGTCTGAGAATTGAATAGCTTGATTGAATGTGGCTGTGACTGACGTGGTGGCCTTCTGTTTTTGGAGTATGAGCATACAGGTTTGAGTTATCACCTTTGTGCCCAATCGCATTTGGAGTCAGGCTGGGGAAAGAGGATTCAACAAAAAATCAATTTCTATAAAAACTGTATCAAAGCCCCATCCAATGATTTTTTTTTTTAACACAGCAATGAAACTGAAAGCAACATAATTACCTGAATATCTTTCCTTCCCTCTCCGTTTCTCTCGTCACGTTGCTTGGGCGCATCTGTCGCCTTGCATTACATTAATGAAAAATGTAATGCAAGCGCATGCGGGCTGCGTCCCTCTCTGTGTCACCCACCGCCACCCCACGCCATTGAGTGGGAGGACACCCACCTCTCGACTCGAGTGAAAGGGTCAATCACTCATGCATGGCCTCCTGTTTTCGTGCCCGCGCACTGCCATGCTGGTCACGCTCTCCCTTCTCTCTTTATCTTATCTCATTCGTTGCGCGCACTCCTCGCCCAGGACTCCTAACTGCCTGCCACCATCCGTTCCTTTTCTCCCCCCCTCCTCCGCGCCAAGCCACGCTTTCATCATCATTTATTTAGTCGGTAATGCTGCTTCTATCCGACGTCACGCTTCGACTTCGTCGCCATCTCCGGCCTCCGCTTGTCGCTCCCCGGAGTGGTTTTCGGCCGCAGAGGAGAGGAGCGGCGGCTTTTCTGGAGATGCGGGCGCCGGACTGCCACTGCCAGCGTTGTCATGCACTTCATTTGAGCTAAAAGGGGCCGAAGCAAGGAGCCCCTCCTTCGGGGGCTGCCCAGAGTAGCTTACGGCGATGAACCTGCACTCAGGGCGGGCGGCTGTGGCCGTGATGCGGATGATGGGCTGTAATAACGGGCGCTTTGCGCGGCATTTTCTCCACAGCGACTGCGTGGTCGAGGAGAAGACGGTGGTCTTGACCAAGAAGGAGAATGAAGGCTTCGGCTTCGTGCTGCGAGGGGCCAAAGGTAAGATGCTACCCTGGTCTCTCCCCCCTTCTCCATATCCCTTTCTCATGGTTACGGTATATGTAGGCACTGCACATTAAACACGATAATAACAGCCTATGTATCTTATATGTCTCTATATGATAAAACTTTAAAGATATTAACATTGTATTTCCCACCTGAAGTAACCAAAGGAACCCCTCCACTCTCTATGTCAGTTACCTGTAGCCTACTGTATAATGTAAACGACTAATGAGTATATATGATTCTGTCTGTCTGTCTGTCTCTCTGTCTGTCTGTGTGAGCGTCAATGTCTAGCCAGCCAGACACCATCATAACTGAAGCAGAAACACACACACACACACACACACACACACACACACACACACACACACAGAGGGATAGAATGTTGCAAAAAAAAACATAATCACACTTACACACACACACACAAAGACTAACTGCACCTCTGTCCACCTCTCTAGAACAGAGGCCCTCATGGGTCCAAATAGTTGGACCTGTTCCGAAATGGACCTGGGGCTTTCCCATCTGGACATGATTTGCATAAATTAATTTTTTAAATATAGAGACCTGTTCCGAACGGACCCGAAGACAACTAGATCTGTTCCGTATAGACCTGGTCGGATCCAGACCCGATCCAAGTGAGAGAAGTGGTAGAAGAGTCCATTTTTAAACGTCTTTATTATCTAGAGTTGATAAAGTGTAAGGAAGAGGGGGTAGAGAGAGGTGAGGCTATAGCAGGGGCCATACTGTGTGTGTAGGCTACTTTGAGTGTGAGTGAGTGACAAGGGAGGAGGGAGGGAGAGACAGCAACCAAGCAAGCCGATGCGCTATATTAAACTAATAGCTGCCATAGCTAAGTTAGTTATCATCCATTATGATTCTGAGTACCTGTCTTGACTGAATCTAGTTAAGCTTGCTAGCTAGCTAGCGCTGGCTAATTGAGGAAGTAAGCGCTTTCTCATCTTACACAGTTACAAACAAAAACAACTCCATTCAGAATATAAAGTAGCAAGCCTACCTGTTGGCTCTTGGTAATTGTAGCCTATTCTTCTCCTTTAACTTTTAATTCCATCACTTTAATTGCATCTTTCATTGATTAATATCTCCTAACTTTTGCCCCATACGGAGACTCTATGACTGTAGCCTATTTTTTATTTTATTATTTTTCATTGAACTTTTATTTAACTAGGCAAGTCAGTTAAGAACAAATTCTTATTCACAATGACGGCCTACCAAAAGGCAAAAGGCCTCCTGCGGGGACGGAGGCCTTTTTATTTCATTTAAAAATAAATATAATAAAAAATATAGGACAAAACACACATCATGACAAGAGAAACAACACAACACTACATAAAGAGATACCTAAGACAACAACATAGCAAGATAGCAACACATGACAACACAGCATGGTAGCAACACAACATGACCACAACATGGTAGCAACACAACATGGTAGCAGGACAAAACAGGGTACAAACATTATTGGGCACAGACAATAGCACAAAAGGCAAGAAGGTAGAGACAACAATACATCATGCAAAGCAGCCACAACTGTCAGTAAAAGTGTCCATGATTGAGTCTTTGAATTAAGAGATTGAGATGAAACTGTCCAGTTTGAGTGTTTGTTGCAGCTCGTTCCAGTCGCTAGCTGCAGCGAACTGAAAAGACGAGTGACCCAGGGATGTGTGTGCTTTGGGGACATTTAACAGAATGTGACTGGCAGAAAGGGTGTTGTATGTGGAAGATGAGGGCTGCAGTAGATATCTCAGATAGGGGGGTGTGAGGCCTAATAGGGATTTATAAATAAGCATCAACCACTGTGTTTTACGACGGGTATACAGAGATGACCAGTTTACAGAAGAGTATAGAGTGCAGTGATGTGTCCTATAAGGAGCATTGGTGGCCAATCTAATGGCCAAATGGTAAAGAACATCTAGCCGCTTGAGAGTACCCTTACCTGACGATTTATAAATTAAGTCTCCGTAATCTAGCATGGGTAGTATAGTCATCTGAATCAGGGTTAGTTTGGCAGCTGGGGTGAAAAAGTAGCGATTACGATAGAGGAAACCAAGTCTAGATTTGAATTTAGCCTGAAACTTTAATATGTGCTGAAAGAAGGACAATGTACCATCTAGCAATACTCCCAAGTACTTGTATGAGGTGACGACCTAAAGCTCTAAACCCTCAGAGGTAGTAATCACACCTGTGGGGAGAGGGGCATTCTTCTTACCAAACCACATGACCTTTGTTTTGGAGGTGTTTAGAACAAGTTTAAGGGCAGAGAAAGCTTGTTGGACACTAAGAAAGCTTTGTTGTAGAGCGTTTAACACAAAAGCCGGGGAGGGGCCAGCTAAGTGTAAGACTGTATCATCTGCATATAAATGGATGAGAGAGCTTCCTACTGCCTGAGCTATGATGTTGATGTAAATTGATAAGAGCGTGGGGCCTAGGATCGAGCCTTGGTGTACAGCCTTGGTGACAGGCAGTGGCTGAGACAGCAGATGTTCTGACTTTATACACTGCACTCCTTGAGAGAGGTTGTAAGCAAACCAGGCCAAAGCTTCTCAGAGAGCTTCTCGTAGCCGGCCCACAAGAATGGAATGGTCTACCGTATCAAAAACTTTGGCCAAGTCAATAAAAATAGCAGCACAACATTGCTTAGAATCAAGGGCAATGGTGACATCATTGACATTTTAAGGTTACAGTGATACATCCATAACCTGAGCGAAAACCAGATTGCATACTAGAGAGAATACTATAGACATCAAGACAAGTTTTTCCAAAACTTTTGATAAACCGGGCAAACACAACAGTTAGGATCAGCTGGATCTCCCCCTTTAAATAAATACATGACTATTATTAAATAAATAATTATAATTATTTATTCAATAAATAATAAATAAATAAATAAAGGTCAAACCGTGGCTGCCTTCCAAGCAATGGGAACCTCCCCAGAGAGGAGAGACAGGTTAAAAAGGTTAGAGATGGGCTTGTCGATTATAGGGGCAGCAACCTTAAAGAGGACTGGGTCTTAACCATCTGACCCAGGTGTTTTTTTGTGGTCAAGTTTAAGGAGCTCCTTTAGCACCTCGGACTTAGTGACCGCCTGCAGGGAGAAACTTTGTGGCGGGGCAGGGGAAAAAGAGGGAGGAGCATCGGGGCTTGTCGCATTTGAAGGGTTGGGAGATGAGGAAATGTTGGACAGGCAAGGAGTCATGGCTTACTCAAATAGGAATCCTGACTTAATGAAGTGGTGATTAAAAAGACTCTGGGTTAGAGCCCAGGCTCTGTCGCAGCCGGCCGCGACCGGGAGGCCCATGGGGCCCAGTAATTGGCCCAGTGTTGTCCGGGTTAGGGAGGGTTTGCCCGGCAGGGATATCCCTGTCTCATCGCGCACTAGCGACTCCTGTGTCAGGTCAGGCGTGGTGCACGCTGACTAGGTGCACGGTGTTTCCTCCGACACATTGGTGCGGCTGTCTTCCGGGTTGGATGCGCACTGTGTTAAGAAGCAGTGCGGCTTGGTTGGGTTGTGTTTCAGAGGACGCATGGCTCTCGACCTTCGCCTCTCCCGAGTCCGTACGGGATTTGCAGCAATGAGACAAGACAGTACCTACTAACAATTGGATACCACGAAATTGGGGAGAAAAGGGGGTAAAATTAAATTTTAAAAAAGCTCAGCCATGTGCTTCTTGTTAGTAACAACCACATCAACTTGAAGGGACATGGGCAACGATGAGGAGGAGGGTTTATTCTCCAGGTCTTTAATTGTTTTCCAGAACTTCTTGGGGTTTGACCCACAGAGAGAGAACTGCAGTAACTAACTTTGGCCTTCCGGATAGCCTGAGTGCACTTATTTCTCATTTCCCTGAACGAGAGACAGTATGCGAGAATGAGTGCCAAGCCTTTCGTCAAATGCAATTCTTGAGGTGGAGTAACTCTGCAAGATCACGGTCGAACCAGGGGCTGAACCTGTTATAAATTCTAATTTTCTTTATGCGGGCGTGTTTGTTAACAATATCACTGGGGGGAAAAAAGACGGTACAGGCGTCTTCGACAGAGGGGATCAAGCTGATTCTATACCAATTTACAGAGGCCTCTTATTGCCACTTTGAAGACTTATGATTGTCAAGCAATTGCTACACACGCCACTCTCGTGAAAAGCAAAGAGCAGAAGGATAGAATTATAAAAATGTTCTCTCTCTCTCTACTGCAGCAGTGACGTTCGGATCTATATGGATCCTTCTGGACAAGTCAGTCAAAATGGCACATACCCGATACCCATAACAATCATATCAGATCCTACCCAGACCCTTGACATTATTTAGAAATCTGGATATCGGGTATTCGGGTACAGGTGGATCTGTGAAGACCGCTACTCTAGTGCACACACTCGCAAATGCACACACACTCACACATCAATATCAACCTGCGTGTAGGACATGTTGTCAGGACATTAGTGTGATTGTCCACACTTCATTTGATATTACACCACCCATTTGATGCTGTCTAAAAATAGCCCACTGAGCGGCTGTTTTGGTTTCTATGATGATTACAGCCATGTCCTAATCCACACTGTCAAACGCTGTGAGGTGGCATTTTCTTATTGGTCTGCACTTCTGAGGTACATTTTCTACTGTCTGGACATCCTTGTTTTTTAGGGGGGGGGGGGGCAGACAGGGATAGAAGAAGAAAGTGACAGAGAGAGGAGGAGAACAATTTAGCCTAAAAAACAACAAGCCGAATGTACTAGAGTTGTTCTGACACTGCCATCACCCAAGGGAACTGAGCCAGCCCTCTTTATCCTCTGGCACTGTGTACTTCACACACACTCTCTAATGCTCACAAACACACACAACGGAAACAATGCACCGACTCTCACATAAAATCACAAATGTATGCTTGCGCATACATGCAGGCGCGCACACACACAGTGCCTAGCATCTCTCATACAGTAAAAGGATGATGTATTAGAAGTGTCACTTGTCACCATTGGTTTCTGGCTGCCACGAGGACACAATGTGAATATCACTGGCCGGTGGAAGAGAGGAGAAGAGACGAGGTGGGAGAGGGGAAAGAGAGAGAGGGTGACAGGGGATAAGGGTGAAGAGAGGGAGATGGGGGAGACGAAATAGACAGCAGTATAGGAGATGGGAGAAAGAGATCTTACTGCCCCTACCACCAGAGCAAACCTTGTGTCACACACTCACAGACATTAGGACAGCATTAAACTAATCTGGCTGTGTTGATGACAGCACCGTGTCTGCAGCCTTCCACCTTATTGAATTGGCAATGACCTTTGTGGTTTTATTGGTGATTAATGGATTATCCCTGCTCGTCTGTCGGTTGTTTGTTTGTCTGCTGACCACAAAGTCAATGCTAAACCCTGTTTAAAATAAAGCCGTGTGTGTGTGTGTGTATAGATCTGGAATGGGGCTAGATCTCCATAGACACCGGGTTGAGGAGGGGTGTGGTGTTCAGGATAAGGTGACCCACTTACCTTCTCTCTCTCTCTCTCTCTCTCTCTCTCTTTCTCTCCCATAGCGGACACGCCCATCGAGGAGTTTACTCCCACCCCTGCCTTCCCAGCCCTCCAATACCTGGAGTCAGTGGATGAGGGAGGAGTGGCCTGGCAGGCGGGGCTTAGGACCGGGGACTTCCTCATTGAGGTAAGTGTGTGTGTGCATGTATGCAGTTTTATGTGAGAGTGAGTGCATTGTGTGTCTGTGTGTGTGATATTGTGTGATTGTGTGTATCATACTACTATTCACTTCCTGTCCCTAACAGAGTTCTTTCTTCCTGCTTCTAGAAGCAATGAGATTGGTTGTAGAGATCCATTTTGGGATGAGTGAGAGCTGACTGGTGATGATATCTGTTGGCGCTTGAGTTTTTGGTTCATCTTGATCTTAGGTCCCTCTTTCATTTACAGACTGCTATTTACCTGGTATTTATTTAAAAACCACACACTAGTATGTTCATTATGTAATAATAATGTTACAATTAAATGTGTCTTTGGGATTATTCCAACATAGCCCGGCTTTGCAGCTTTTGATACCAAGTAGTTACCACTTGTCCTGTTTCTGCCCAATGCATTGAGTTTCGGAGGGCTTTTGGATCAGACCAATGATTCCCAAACTCTGGGTCAGGATCCACCACTAAGTCAATGGTAGTCCCCTGTCTGGTGGCAGATGAACATGTGATTGTGTCCAGTTGCATTGGTTTGTTTATTTGTGTTGAAAGGCTTTAGGGGAGTCACAGCCAAGGATGTGGTGGGAAAAAGCTACATCCAGGTAGTGATAGCCAGCTTAGGCTAGCATCACACGATAACATGGCCTTCCTGAGACCTGAAGTTCTGTTTTTTGTGGGTACTTTTTGTGGTCTGTTTGTGTGTTCTGTTTTTTTGGGATATTGGTTATGATGGTGCTGTTTGAGAATTGTTATGAACATGGTTGTGAATCCCTGTTGGGCTGCGTTGCATACTGTATGTGTGTGTAACGAGTGCAAACAGTGCAATTGTAATCAGTGCACGTGCTGTGGTTGGGGTTTGTCTTGGCTCTTGCTAAATAGAGCATCTCTCCCTCTCTCTCTGCCTCCATCTCTATCTCCTCTCTCTCCCTCACTCCTCTCTCATGAGCTGTTACACACACAGCCCCTATCTTTCCCCTCATCTCTCTATTACAGCATCTTAAACACAGATTACCCACTGGGCAAAAACTGGTTGAATCAATGTTATTTCCACATAATTTCAAACCCAACAATCAATGTGATGATGTTGTGACAACGTGGAAAACTGATGGGATTTGCAAAAAGTCACAAATTTGAGGGCGGCAGGGTAGCGTAGTGGTAAGATTGTTGGACTAGTAACCGAAAGGTTGCAAGTTCAAATCCCCGAGCTGACGAGGTACAAATTTGTTGTTCTGCCCCTGAACCGGCAGTTAACCCACTGTTCCTAGTCTGTCATTGAAAATATGAATGTTCTTAATTAACTGACTTAAATAAATATATTTGCTCTCAAGCTTAGCCTTTTGTTAACAACACTGTCATCTCAGATTTTCAAAATATGCTTTTGAACCATAGCTAAACAAGCATTTGTGTAAGAGTATTGATAGCCTAGCATAGCATTAAGCCTAGCATTCAGCATGCAACATTTTCACAAAAACAAGAAAAGCATTCAAATAAAATAATTTACCTTTGAAGAACTTCAGATGTTTTCAATGAGGAGACTCTCAGTTAGATAGCAAATGTTCAGTTTTTCCAAAAAGATTATTTGTGTAGGACAAATCGCTCCGTTTTGTTCATCACGTTTGGCTACGAAAAAAACCTGTATCCAGGAGTGTAATTATCGCCACAAGCTCATTAGCATAACGCAACGTTAACTATTCATGAAAATCGCAAATGAAATGAAATAAAATAAATATATTAGCTCTCAAGCTTAGCCTTTTGTTAACAACACTGTCATCTCAGATTTTCAAAATATGCTTTTGAACCATAGCTAAACAAGCATTTGTGTAAGAGTATTGATAGCCTAGCATAGCATTAAGCCTAGCATTCAGCATGCAACATTTTCACAAAAACAAGAAAAGCATTCAAATAAAATAATTTACCTTTGAAGAACTTCAGATGTTTTCAATGAGGAGACTCTCAGTTAGATAGCAAATGTTCAGTTTTTCCAAAAAGATTATTTGTGTAGGACAAATCGCTCCGTTTTGTTCATCACGTTTGGCTACGAAAAAAACCTGTATCCAGGAGTGTAATTATCGCCACAAGCTCATTAGCATAACGCAACGTTAACTATTCATGAAAATCGCAAATGAAATGAAATAAATATATTAGCTCTCAAGCTTAGCCTTTTGTTAACAACACTGTCATCTCAGATTTTCAAAATATGCTTTTGAACCATAGCTAAACAAGCATTTGTGTAAGAGTATTGATAGCCTAGCATAGCATTAAGCCTAGCATTCAGCATGCAACATTTTCACAAAAACAAGAAAAGCATTCAAATAAAAACATTTACCTTTGAAGAACTTCAGATGTTTTCAATGAGGAGACTCTCAGTTAGATAGCAAATGTTCAGTTTTTCCAAGAAGATTATTTGTGTAGGACAAATCACTCTGTTTTGTTCATCACGTTTGGGTAAGAAAAAACCCGAAAATTAAGTCATTACAACGCAAACTTTTTTCCAAATTAACTCCATAATATCGACAGAAACATGGCAAACGTTGTTTAGAATCAATCCTCAAGGTGTTTTTCACATATCTATCGACAATAAATCATTCGTGGCAGTTTGGTTTCTCTTCTGAAGAAAATGGAACGCGCATGGACCTGGAGATTACGCAATAATTTCGACGGAGGACACCGGGCGGACACCTGGTAAATGTAGTCTCTTATGGTCAATCTTCCAATGATATGCCTACAAATACGTCACAATGCTGCAGACACCTTGGGGAAATGACAGAAAGTGCAGGCTCATTCCTGGCGCATTCACAGCCATATAAGGAGACATTGGAACACAGGGCATTCAAAATCTGGACCATTTCCTTTATGAAATTTCATCTTGGTTTCGTCTGTAGCATTAGTTCTGTGGCACTCACAGATCATATCTTTGCAGTTTTGGAAACGTCAGAGTTTTCCTTTCCAAAGCTGTCAATTACATGCATAGTCGAGCATCTTGTCGTGACAAAATATCTTGTTTAAAACGGGAACGTTTTTTATCCAAAAATTAAAAGAGCGCCCCCTATCTCGAAGAAGTTCATGTTTATCAAAGTTTCAAATATTCAACTTCTCAGATGTATTCAGATTAAGTTTTTAAATGCAGTTCTCCAAATTCAAATTCAAAACCAGAGACAACATCCTGCTACTTTGCCAGCCAGGAACGGTAGGGGAGAACAGATAGAAGAATCAAATGCTGTCTGTGGTAAACAGAAACTCCTGGTGGTTTCTGAAGCCAATGTACCCTTGCCGGAGACTTGAAACTAACAGTAACACATTTCTAACTCAAGGTTCTCAAGGTTCTCATGACATAAGCACAGATCACCAAACCACACTCTTTTATTGAGTAACCTTGCTGTCACAATGGTATAAAGGGTTGGGAGACAGGCGCAGGAATGTGTAATAGTTTTTTTTATTACAACCAAATTACGGCGTGCCGTGTAAAGTCACGGGGACAAAGACCAAACAAACACCATCAAAACACAGGGTTGAAACCCAAACAAAAGAGCGAGGAGTACCTCGAATAAATAACATAAGCGCACGATGATTAACATGCGGGACGAGACCCGTAATCATCTACGCAATCCACAATGGCACGAAAGCCAAGACACACAGCACAGGTACACACAAGCACCAACGGACATTGTAACAATAACCGACAGGACACTGGTAAACCAAGGGCACCCTTATACAATTACTAATCACTGGGAATAGGGGCCAGGTGTGCGTAATGAAAGTTCCGGAGGGATCCGTGACACTTGCTGGACATTGAATATTTGTATTAGTCTAGCAGGTGTGGATCTTTGAAACTCACTCAGCCTAAAGAGTCGCCCCGTGCACAATATGAAGAAGGTATTTTTCAATAGCATGGTGGGTTGGAATGCTTTAGAAAGGTGACCATGTGTCTTTGTGAGGCAGAGGTCATGAGTTTGAGCCTCTGTTTTTGTATTTCTATTTATTAGGGATCCTCTTTAGCACTTACATCACACATAAAACAATAGATAGAACAGTACATCATATAACATTATTACACCACTACATATCTACAATACAAAATGTATAACACCACCATACAACAATATTACAATGTACGTGTGTGTAGAGTGCGTGTGCTAGAGTTTGTGTGCGTGTGTGTGTCTGTGTCTCTTCACAGTACCCCCTGTTCCATAAGGTGTACTTTTATCTGTTTAAAAAAAATCTGATTCTACTGCTTGCATCAGTTTCCTGATGTGGAATAGAGTTCCATGTTGTCATGGCTCTATGTTGTACTGTGCACCTCCGAAAGTGTGTTCTGGACTTGGGAATTGTTAAGAGACCTCTGGTGGCATGTTTTGTAGGGTATGTATGGGTGTCCGACAGACAGCTCGGTGCATTCAGTTTGTCAACACTTCTTACAAAAACACATTTCTCCTCCAATTTGAGCCGTGAGAGATTGACATACATATCATTGATGTTACTTCTCCGTGCAGATGTAAGGACCAGCCGCGTTGCCCTGTTCTGAGCCAATTGTAAGAGAGGCTTCCATTAAAGAACACCCTCTGTTTTCTGTTAGACAGGTAACTCTTTATCCACAATATAGCAGGGGGAGTAAAGCCATTACACATGTGTTTTTCCAGCAGCAGACTATGATCAACTATGAACTGAATCAGGGGGAAGCGGTACTCGTTAAGCAAGCAGTGTGTCTTTCCTTACATTAACCTCCATATAGGCTTCAGCTAAGTTGGCTAACACAGTCCTCGGACATACAGGAGACCTAGTTCAAACCCAGGAGGTCACAAAAGCAAGATTAAATAGGGAGCGGAAAGGCTATGACAGGGCTATTCATTTGTATATTCTTATCGGGGTCAAATTGCGTTTTATTTTTGTATCATACTCCCTTCCCACGTGTCCTATGTGGTCTGTGATCATAATAGAGGGGAATAGAAAGGACGTCCATGTCCTGAGTCTTCGCTTTTAGAAGTGGGGTCATAATAACTTATAGCCAAAACAGTTCAAACGCTAGAGCGAAATTCATAGGAAGAAAATACGTTGGCTTCAGAAACCGCCAGAAGCTGTTAACCACAGAGAGCGTTTGATTCCATCTGTTCTCCACTAGCTTTCCTGGCTGGCAAAGTACCAGGATGTTGTCTTTGATTTTGAATCTGGACAGAGATTAGCCATTATACTGACCAGATACTCTAGTGGCAGCTCGAACAATGAAAATACACTTTATAAAAAAAATGAAAGGCAGTCGAGCGGAGGCAAGATCAGGGGGGACCATTCTAGCCAATGAGAGGATAGATATATACATGTGTGAACAACAGGCGCAGCAGTGTCCACTAGTTACCACAGCCACAAAGTCAACATTGCTTTTTGGTTTTAATTTAAGTTTAGGGTTAGGCAATAGGTTAGTAGTGTGGTTAGGATTAGATGTAATACAAATTCTAAATTATGGAATTAAAATACAATTTATGTTGGCACTGAAATCGCTCCATACAAGCCAAGCATTTTGGGTATACTGTACTGAAGGTGGCTGCCACAGCAGTGGTGCTGACAGGGCTAAATAAAATGGTGGTGGTTAGCCCAGATAAAGATTGTTGGAAGATTGCTACACTACATGGTCATTTCTCAAATGTAGCAGCTCCCCCCCCCCCCCCTCTCTCTCTCTCTCTCGTTCTCTCTCGTTCTCTCTCTCTTCCACTCTAATTCTCCCATAGCAGTCCAGGACACTGAATATGGTACAGTACAGTACACAGATGTTCTAACTGTATCTCTCTGCCTGTGTGTGTTTGAATAGAGATAGAGAGATGGGGAGGAAGACTGTAATATAACGCTCCTCTCTCCCGGGTCAGGAGAGTGCTGTGTGTGACCACTGTATGTATGCAAGGGCAGCTGCTACCCTCAACCCCCAGGTGTGTGCGTGTGTGTGTGTGTATGTGCGTGCGTGCGTCAGTCAGATCTCTTCACCACTGCTGCATATTCTGAGCATCTTACTGTCAACTCGGACCTCCTCTAGTGCCACACAAACACAGCTGACACAAGTACAAAGTCTCTTACTATACCATAATTCTACCAGTCATTTTAGCGCATTGCTAATAAACACTTTGCTGTGTGACGTTCTTGCACTGTGAACATGCTACGTTTGCTAGCTAGCTCAGTTCCCTGCTAATATAGCAGTCAACCATGCTTTCCCAACAGACCCCAGGTCTGTGCTCAGTGATATTGATGAGATTACAACCATTGCCCTTGACCCAATTATGCCTGAGTGAGTGGCCAATTTTCTCTCTGACAAGCAGTATTGTGATGATAGCTAGAGGGTCTGGAATAGCCAGCGCTGCAACCTGTTAACTTGTAACCTGCATCCACTTAGAGCTATGGATATGCAGTGTTCAGCAGACTATGTTTGAGATTTAGAATGCTAGACGGAGGCACTATAGCCCTATTCGGTCGGGATTAGTTTTATTGTGGGAGGTCAGGTAATAATGTATTACATGCACAAGCACAAAACACAGCAACCGTAATTTTAGTCCCTTCTCAATCTGCCATGTCAGTAATTTTCACATGGTGGGAGAGTTTATTTGTTTATTCAGATTCCCATTAGCTTCTGCCGAAAGCAGCAGCTGTTCTTCCTGGGGTCCACACAAAAATATAAAACGCGACAAGTAAACAAAACACTGGTGGACTAGGACAATCACACAAATTTCAAATGCAACGATTATACAAACAATGCAACTAGAGAGTAATGTGTGTGTAGTTTGTGTGCGTTAGAGTGTTTGTGTGTGTCATTTCACAGTCCCTATTGTGCAATGAGACGTTGTTTTATTAAAAAAATAATTTGGGAATTTTGCTTTTTGCGTGAATAATTAGAAATGGAAGGGAGTTCCATTCAATCATGGCTCTGCATATATACATTTGCTTTGGACTTGGGGACTGTGAAGAGACCCCTGGTGGCATGTCTTGTGGGGTATGTATGGATGTCTGAGCTGTATGTTATTTATTATGCAAACAATCTGGAATTGTCCTCACAGTAATATTTCTCATACAAACTAGAAGAGAAGCAGTTAATCTCTCATCGACCCTCAAGACGGGCATGCATGTTGTTGATGTTGGTTCTGTATGTGCAGGTATGGACATGGTGTGCTCTGTTCTGAGCCAGCTGCAGCTTTGCTAGGTCTTTCTTTGCTGCAATTGACCATATTACAGACAGTAGTCAAGATGGGACAAGACCAGAACCTGAACAATTAGTACAGTTGATTTTTTTGGTCTAAAACGCAGGACATCTTTTTATAACAGACATAGAATGCCTTCCCATCTTCACACCAACTTTGTGAATATGATTTTGTATTTGTATTTATTAGGTAGCAGCTACTCTTCCTGGGGTCCAAACACATTAAGGCACTTACATCACACATAAAATAAAAGATAAAACACTACATCATATAACATTATTACACCACTACACATCTTCAATAAAACATGTATAATACCACCATACAACAATATTACAATGTACATGTGTGTAGAGTGCGTGTGCTAGCACATGTGTGTGTATGCGTGTGTCTGTACCTGTGTGTGTGTCTCTTCACAGTCACCGCTGATCCATAAGGTGAATTATAATTTTTGGTGTTGATCTGATTCTACTGCTTCCATCAGTTACCTGATGTGGAACAGAGTTCCATGTAGTCATGGGGATTCTGAAGAGACCTCTGGTGGCGTGTCTTGTGGCGTATGTGTGGGTGTCCGAGCTGTGTGCTGCTAGTTTAAACAGACAGCTCCGTGCATTCAGCATGTCAACACTTCTTACAAAAACAAGTAGTGATGAAGTCGATCACTCCTCCATTTTGAGCCATGAGAGTTTGACATGCATATTATTAATGTTAACTCTCTGTGTACATTTAAGGGCCAACCGTGCTGCCCTGTTCTGAGCCAATTGTAATATTCCAAGGTTCGTCTTTGTGGCATCTGACCACACGACTGAACAGTAATCCCAGTGCGACAAAACTAGGGCCTGTAGGACCTGCCTTGATGGTGTTGTTAAGAAGGCAGAGCAGCTCTTTATTATGGACAGACTTTTCCCCATCTTAGCTATTGTTGTATCATCAATGACAATTTACAATCCAGGGTTACTCCAAGCAGTTTAGTCACTGTTAACTAGATTGCAGCTAGCTAGATTGCAATGGAGCCCACTTCGCCTGGAATAGCTAACAAACGTTTCCAGCGCTGTAGAAGCTGTGTTTATTACTCTCTTGTCCAGGACAATATTGACAATCCGTAGTTCCAATGCAGCAATTGTTTGTTTGCGGAGGATTACAGGAATGAGGTAGCTATCCTTAGCAAGCAAATTTCAATGCTTTGCGAACCTTTGGGGAAAATGCAAATTGGAACTTTCTCCTTCTCAACTCCTGTGGCTGGACGCCGCTCGGGCCTGATGGATGTTTCCCCGCCTTGTCATCTGTCCCTATCCGAATGGCCTGTGCTACCTGGAACTTGCCTGCCGAGGTAGTCGTCTCCATCTGCTTTTCCGACAAAGAATAGCAAGAGGATTGTTCCAATCAGTGCTGGTCCCATGTCACAAGTCGTGGAAATCGAAGGCAGCGGCATTCTTCTAAGGGGACTGAAGTGTCTGCGAGAGGTTCGGAGCAGCTGGACATAGGGGATATCTTCACCACACTGGTACCTGATCTTTCTGCGTCTTCATCGCTGGGATTGCCTGTGTCTTTGGCGGCCGTGCTGACTCCAGCAGCGGCTTCGTCACTGAGTTCGGCTCCTTTCCCTCTCTCTGGATCTGACGGACCACTGCCTGCTGTGTAACCTATCGCCGGGAGCAGCGGGCTTGTGCTATGCTGCTTTTCGCGGGACTTTGAAAGGTTTGACGAATTGTGAGTGATGTAGGAATGGGCGGATTTCTCCATTGTATTGGGCAGATCAGTGGTGAGAAATGTCTCAGTCCCTGGAGCAAAAACATTGTGCTTACCCAAGACCACAAATACAGGACATCAATAAGCTGCTCCCGAACATTTTAAACGAGCTTCAGGAAATTTAGTCTAGCATAGTTCATGTGGGATTCAATTACATTATGAAGGGCAGCTCAGAACAGCTGAAGATGGATTTTAAAGAACTGATTGGGTCTCTGCTTGGCACCACCAAACGCCCCATAATATCTGGCCATGTGCCCTCCCTAAATTACTGCCTTGAATGTTTAAGAAGACTATTAGCCCTCCATGGCTACGAGACTATTGCAGCTCTGTGGTTGTGACATTTATTGACAATTTTGATACCTTCTGGAAACAAAGCTCATCTTATAAAGGAGGATGGGATCCACCCAAATCATTTGGAGGATGGGATCACCTAATTTATGTTCCCCTAACTCTATGCAGTAATCATGTGCCTATGAACCAAAGTTATATTGTTAGCACTGAGGTGGTGTGCCCTAGTAGGAAGTGTGTGCAGCTCTCCCTGCACTAACATAAATAATACAAGCATGTGTACTTCTGCTCAGCTTCTCAGTAAAGCAATGAAAACAGTCAAGCATTACATAAAAGTGTTAAAAATAGCCCACATTGCCTCCCGGGTGGCGCAGTGGTTAAGGGCGCTGTACTGCAGCGCCAGCTGTGCCATCAGAGACTCTGGGTTCGCGCCCAGGCTCTGTCGTAACCGGCCGCGACCGGGAGGTCCATGGGGCGATGCACAATTGGCCTAGCGTTGTCCGGGTTAGGGAGGGCTTGGTCGGTAGGAATGTCCTTGTCTCATCGCGCACCAGCGACTCCTGTGGCGGGGCGGGTGCAGTGCGCGCTAACCAAGGTTTCCAGGTGCACGGTGTTTCCTCTGACACATTGGTGCGGCTGGCTTCCGGGTTGGATGCGCGCTGTGTTAAGAAGCAATGCGGCTAGGTTGGGTTGTGTATCGGAGGATGCATGACTTTCAACCTTCGTCTCTCCCAAGCCCGTACGGGAGTTGTAGCGATGAGACAAGATAGTAGCTACTATAACAATTGGACACCACGACATTGGGGAGAAAAAGGGGTAAAAAAATATAATAATACAAAAATAAAAGAGCCCACATTATGTAGCTTACAAAACAAGGTTCATGAAATCAATAATAATTTGCTATTTACAGATGACATTCATATTCTGACATCTCTGAAACTCACTTAGATAATACCTTTGATGAGACAGTGGTAGCAATATATGGTTATATATATAGATCTACAGAAATGGTGGAGGTGTGACCATTTATATTTAGAACCACATTCCTGTAAACTTAGAGAGGAACTTGTGATCAGTACTGTTGAAGTAATATGGCTACAGGTTCATCTGCCTTACTTAAAGCCCATTCTGGTGGGAAGCTGCTTTAGAACACCAAGTGCTAACAGTCAGTATCTGGATAACATGTGTGAAGTGCTTGATAATGTATGTGATATCAAGAGAGAGGTATGTTTTCTGATGATTTAAATATTGACTGGTTTTCAATCAAGCTTAACATTCAAGAAAAAGTTTCATGATTCATATATACATTTCTTGAATCTTGTTTCTTAGGATACATATGCTAATGTTTGCTGTTTTTAGCACTTTTCTGGAATGTTTGATTGTTTTTATTGCTTTACTGGGAAGCTTAGCACATGATTACTGAATACAATAGCTGTAGGATCAACAGAGGCATTCAGGGCAGTTAGCGGGACATACATTAGCTTACTTACGTTGTGTCTGCCAACGCCCCTGGGATAATGTACATTTGCTGCAGCATTATGACACCTCAGCAACACAATGGTAGGGATTAAGTGAGTTGTGCTTGGGTCATTGATAAGTCCAGGAGTCAAGAGGATTCAGCTGGACTCCATCATTCCTGTAGAGCATCTTCTGTTTCCAGAAAGTGTCAAAGTTATCTGTAAAAGTGATTCCAACAGAGCTACTGCAATCTATTAGCCATGCGTGTAATGCCAGTAGCCTGAATCATTCACACTCGTGGCCTAACAATGGTAGCAGACCTAAAATAATTGCCCGCTTTTTTGGAATCTTTCAGTGCTAGAATCAGCTCTTAAAAATTCATTTTCAGAAGTTCCGAGCTAGCCCTCCTAATGTCGTTTGACACCACAGGCTGCTTCCGACCATTCTACGACAGCTGCCGGGAGTTGACGCTGTCGTTGAGCGGTCGGGAATCAGCCTTTTAATGTCCTGTACTCATGCTCCAGGATATCACAGGGTTTTTTGCCCCGGGAACCATTGTGTTTCTTTCCATAGAACTCGAGATGACGACAGCTGGTGCAATGGCTGAGGAGGTTCGGCCATTCTTTCGCCTCGAGTTGTTTCACAAAAGTATTTATTCCCTTTTAGTTTTATGTGTGGCATAAACACAACCCGTCACAATGTTTTAATCTGATTAGGCTACTTCAAAGTCTTCTGTAGGCTACCTGCGCACGTTCGTCCACTCCACTAATTCCAGCATCCAAACTGTGCATTTGATGAATGGAAAGAGGCATCTGTTATAAAACATCAAAAAGATTAATGACATTCAGAGAATGTCAAGCCAAGTCTTCGATAATGGGTACAAGGTAAGGAGGGATGTACTTTCTGTTTGTCAAGAATTTCATACTCTTTGATTGTGATGTTGAAAACGCAAATCATGATGTTGAAGTGCCTGAAGTCGCTAATCAGTATACAGTTATGCTTTGCTTATTGCTTGTGTGGAGCATTGGCACAGGAACATGTTGGTGGAAAATTCATTGCATATATTTTATATAATTAGAAATATAGCATAAAAATGTTGAGAATCTGATTTCCCCCTAGCTGATCATTGTCTGCAGCCTGCTCTGATTGTAGTGTAATGACACAGGCAGGGAGAGTGTTGAGGTCAACGAACCCTTTACCTTCTGGACCGTGCCACAAAAGCATGCTGAAGTGGTTAAGTCTATATACACATTCATTTTAGCATTTATTTATTTTTATTTTTGGTATTAACATTCATTTTTTTGTCAATTCAATGGGGGGGGGTGCATATACAGAGTTTAACAGGCGCTGCACCTAGTTTGGATAATAACATAGGAACAAATTGATGCTTAAATCTAAGTGCTATGTTTTTTGCCCATTGCCTCATTCATGGGGCAATATGACACTTTGTCCTATATGAACTTTTCCAGTGCCTATTTCTCTTTTAAAAGATGAATCCAATGTTAATGAGCCAATGTATTTATAAACTGACACATATGTCAATTAATTAAATGTCTGCATGCAGTTCATAGTTATTATTGATATTATTTACACTTTCCCCAAACTGAAAGACAATATTAAGTTATCCCTAGACAAGTTGAAAAATCTCCACGCCTAGAACAACCTCCATGCTTCCGTTATAATGGTCAATTATGACCGACCAGCTCGATTCAGTCTTATGTAGCTACATTTGAAATTGTGTTTTTTACAATAGATAAAAGTAGAGACTCCGAGCTAGAAAATGGTATATCATACACTACAGCTGAGGAACAATAGGAAAGTAATTCTGCTTTGAAAGTGGATCAACTTGTAACCCCACTTTTGAGAAAATGTCCCTTTTTTGCTACACCGCCAAGAGAGCTCCTCTTTGTCTACACCCATTCAGCATCGTTCACACCCTCTTAAAGCCTTAGCCCCGCCCATCTCTTTAAGTATTCACTAGGCCATGTGTTAAACAGTGAATACGGTCATGTACTAAACAACCAAAGATTTCAAGACCAAAGGCTGGTTTATACTACGTCTATCGACATGTCTGTATACAGTTTGTCCTTCATTATTACTTACAGGTTAAAGGCTAGCTAATTACAGAAAAAGAAATAAAAGCAGGGCATTCTACCAGAGAATTTTAGAATCATTTTAGAATCTCATTTGGCTAACATTGCATCCATATTTGACTTTGGTGCAGATCATGTTGTTCTTCACATTACTGTCTCTGGTAAACACACACCATATCAAATAAAATCAAACGTTTATTTGTCACATGCACAGGATACAGGAGGTGTAAACGGTACTGTGAAATGGTTCCTTGCATAGTGGAGTCTTTTGTTTAGACATGTAGCTAGCTATCTAAACAATGAACCATAATCCCAACTCATAACGTTACTACCCTTCATGAATCTACAGGTAGCTAAAGCTAAACAACTAGGTTCAATGTTTGCTATCTATGTAATATTAGGCTATAACTAGCAATGCAAATGGCTCTGAGATACAAATAGTATTACTACACAGATCATACACGTAACGTTAGCCAGCCAGCTAGCGGGCCAGCCAGACAGCTAACCTTAGCTAGCTAACAGTACACTGTATCTTGCAATGAAAACAACTTTCTGACAAAATTATAAATGGATAATATCTGAAAATGTAGCTAGCTAGGCTCTCTTACCCGTATACATGGATGAACGCTTCTCCCTCTCTGTCAAGGATGCCATGGTTGCCCTTAGTTTGAAGATGTAATCCGGAGACAGATGTTTTATACAACAGCCTTCTGTGTTCTCTTTTCGACTACCTCCGCATTTGCAATCAAATGCCTGAATTTTCTCAATTTCCCAAGCTATCATACTCTGCTTTCACCGAGCATTCCACTGATTTCGAAACTCTGTCCTTCAGAAAGTGGAGAGCTATCTTTCAAAAGAATCTGCATTAGAAAGGATTACCTACACATACTGAGTAGCCTATTATAGACAGAAGCTTGCTACATGGCAGACCAATTCAAACTCATCTCTTGGCATGTCCAGCCCATCCATTATCTCAGCCAATAATGGCTAGCAGGAAGGTTCCTGACTTTTTCCGTGACTAAACCAACTAGGCATGTAATTTAACAATTTTGTTCATATTTACAGATTGCATACAAGTTTGTTATTAAGGCTCATGAAAGTTCACATGTTCCATATGGCATTTCTGCCAAAAATAAATAAATATATATTTACATTATTTTGTTACGTTCTCATCGCTCTCCTGTGAAGTAGTGATGTGCGACATACGCCTAGTTTCCTAAAATGAGTCACGATTTTGAATAAGATAAAAACAAGAATTACAGGGGGCAGTTTGGTAAAACTAATCCCAATTGTCCACTCGAAAAACAAACACACTTGTGCAATAATTACATAACTGACGTTCTATAGTAATACAAGTCCCGTGTAAATTGGGTTTTAGTTGCAACACAATGTACTTTTTTTTTTATACCAACCTAGTGGTAAGGTTTGAGGACTTAAATGACACGCACACTCCAGGAAATGTATTAGGTCATATTGGACTCTTTAGACAAGAGCTCTGTTAAAGCTCAAATTCTGTTGGAGATGCTGTATAAAAAAAAAACAGAAACAATATGACTTAAACAGTATCAACAGGAGAAAGCATTTAAAATTCCTGCCTGTCCCAGCTCAAGACAGATGGTCCGAAGAGACACAGGATGTGTGTCTGCGCTCGCCATTTAGAGGGCCAATCAGGCGGGCTTGTAGCTTCCCTGCTGAAGCACAGGGGTGTAAAATGAACACGGGTTCTCTTCATTTCCCAGGGTGCACCTGGAGCAGCGGCGAGCCATTCCATGCCTTTAGGCAGCTCTACTACTGAGGAGATTGAGACTACAAAGGTTGTCCCACACACACACACACACGCACGCACGCACGCACACACACACACACACGCACACACACACACACACACACACACACACACACACACACACACACACACACACACACACACACACACACACACACACACACACACGAGATTAAGAAAATAATCAGGTGAATCTAGTATTTAGCTCTTAGCATTGGGTCACATCTTGGTTGTTTTGACAACAACATTGATAGACACAAGCTGAGGTTCAGCTAAAGTTTTTGAAACTGGGTTGTGGGAATGGCATAGATGCGTTAATGTTGACAAAAATGTGGTGCTGTTTATTGCCAGACATGAAAAGAGTTGTGTTTGGATGTGTTTCATCCCCTCCCTACATGGCTATTAACTTATAATGGGCATGGTACAGGTATTCCAGACTTGTTACACCCTCACTAATATTCAAATTAGTGTCAGCCGGCTAATGTATTGATCTCTGTGAAACTCATTCCTGGTCTAGAGTCTTCTGGCCCACTAACCTCTCCCAGGGTAACTGTTATTTGTTGCGGGATGTGGTTTTAATGTGGTGAGTTACACTACCCTTCCATTACACAGATCAATACTGTAGCTCTCGGGGAATATCAGACAGCTGAGAGTCACACACACGCTTGCATGCATGCACGTGCGCACACACTCACACACAGTACACACACACATTCTTAAAATAGCATCGGGAGTGGATACGATCGTATCACATAAATAATTTAGTCACACAGACACAATCAAGATCCCGCAGGAACACATTGCTGTTGTGGGAACTCCTTTCATCTTCTTCAAAAAGGCACAGAAACACACACTGTCAAAACCTGGAGAAATAATAAACCGTTAGGATGGCTGTCATATTGCGAGAGATTAAATGGGTTACATTTGTGAAAACACCATAGATGAAAAACACAGAATGTCAACCCAACCCCTTTAATAATAAATGGTACTTGCCTTTTTTCCATACAGCAACACCGCACTCCCACTTAGAAAGGTTACGCAGGGCAACGGTCATCTGGCAACGGTCGGCGCATTGTGCCCGCATGCATAATGCCGATGATAATGATGCACGCAGAGGGAGAAGCCTTCTGAGCATGTGCATCAGAGAGACACTCGGTCACCGGCAGAGAGCGCGGGAATCGAACCTTATCGGTCAGGTCTGAAACCCTGGGCTCAGAGGAAGGAAATAAAGGTTGGAGTAGACCGATGTTATTTCACATCATTCCAAACCTTGTTTGTTGTGTATCACTACACCTTTTATTCAGAGGAGGTTGTGGGCACCTTAATTGGGGAGAACGGGCTTGTGTTAATGCTGGTGCGGAATGAGTGGAATAGTACCAAATACATCAAATGGTTCCCAGGTGTTTGATGCCATTCCATTTGCTCCGTTCTGGCCATTATTATGGGCCATTCTCCCCTCAGCAGCCACCTGTGCTTTTATTATAGATCATTTAATTGTTGGCTGATAGTTCATTAACTTAATCTCATTACAGAAGCTATGGCCTTTGCTTTGGTACCTGATATGATGCATTTTAATGAATAAATATACATCTGTAAGAGTTATAAAGCATTGATTCATATCCATTATATTAACGGCATACTGATGTGTAGTGTAAATGCAACTACAATGATTCACCCTCATCGCCCTTATCATGATGTTCCTTTCTCAAGAATATTCCAAATCATCCTGTGTGTGTGTGTGTACTCATCCTTTGATAGTTCCGTGCTCAGCAGCATGATTCATCAGAATCCAGATTCTTCTAGCTGGAGTTGTGCGTCATCACTACAAGTACACTCATTCAGACACAGAAAAATTCACCATAAATACACAAACAAATACACCACGATGCATACTCACTAAACATTAAAACACACATAATTTCTCTCCCTTAGGCACACAAACACACACAGTCAAACACACAATGATGCACTCACACACTCTGGAAAGCAGGTAGCGTTTAATGAGCCTTACTTTGAAGTCTCCCTGTTCCCACTTTCATCAAGGGAATACACACAAACACACACCATAAGATAAGAGGCTGTGCTTCTAATCTTCCACAAATGTACAGCCCCTCCATTATGGGTTTAACAAGTAACCTGCCTGCATTCAACATAAAAGCCCATCTTACACAAACACACTCATATATTCACACACTCTCTCTCTCTTTAAAATAATACCTTTAATGAAATCTCTGGATCTCACTGTCTCTCTCTCTTCCCGATCTCACTCACTCACTCACTCACTCACTCACTCACTCACTCACTCACTCACTCACTCACTCACTCACTCACTCACTCCACATACACACACAAACACACACTGCTCCCACACTTGTTATCCAAAGACAGTTCTGTAGTGTGTATGCTTTTCTGTACGCTCTCATGCCTGTGGTCCTGTAATAAGGGAGATAACACTAGTGTGAATAGACATTGTGTTTGGTTCTTCTTTGAACGGGCATGACCTTTCTTCGCTGCAGGACAACCAACTTCCTCATAATGATCACTTAAAAGCAAAGTTCAGGATTTCACAACTTAATGTTAGATGGTTCCTCACTCTGAAAGTAGTCTATGGGCCAAGATAAACTGTTATGGTTCAGTTTTCTTTAACACTTGAATGCCTGTGCTTCAAGGGACCCCCCTTCAAGCTAATGAGCAGTCATTCTGACTGGAAGATCTAACAGTGTAATTAATAAATGTCATATATGCTATCCCAAAAATAATAATTTGGTTGTGTTTGTGAATGTCCAAAAATGAGAGGAATTGCAAAAATTCAAATTAATGAAACATAAATGCTGATGTAGTTTTTTTCTTGAGATGTAGGGTCTACTCTCTCAGTGATGACATGTTGTGCTGATAATTGGCCTGTAGCATTGTCACCAGCTTGTTCCATCCAAACGGTGCCGTCCCTTCCTCTCTCCTCTCTCACTGTTTCATTTGGTGGTGGTGCAGGCACTGGCTCAGTACGCACCGTTATGGCTTTTTTGTGCTTAAGCCTCAGAAGTGTAGGTTTTAGGCTGAGGCTCAGAATCAGAAAAATCATCATCAGAGATGTCATGATTCATTTCTTCCCCACCATCTGAGTCGGTTTCATTCAGATTTTCTTTACAAGGTGCAGCATGGGCACCCATTCGTCTTGGTCTTTTTGCTATTGTAAATTATGCATGCTCTCGCTGTGTACTCCAAATAGGCCAGATTAGACTGATAAGACTGCTTGAATTCTGTGGACTGATACAGGGTACCTACCATTTTGAGATTATAATTTTTGTCATCTTTTTTTTATTTCACCATTATGTAACCAGGTAGGCCAGTTGAGAACAAGTTCCCATTTACAACTGCGACCTGGCCAAGATAAAGCAAAGCAGCGCGACACAAACAACAACACAGAGTTACAGATGGAATAAACAAACGTACAGTCAATAACACAATAGAAAAAAAGAGTATATATACAGTGTGTGCAAATGACGTGAGGAGGTAAGGCAATAAATATGCCATAGTAGCGAAGTAATTACAATTTAGCAAATTCACACTGGAGTGATAGATGTGCAGATGATGATGTGCAAGTAGAAATACTGGTGTGCAAAAGAGCAAAAACGTCCATAAAAACAATATGATGATGTAGGAAGATTGGATGGGCTATTTACAGATGGGCTGTGTACAGCTGCAGCGATCGATAAGCTGCTCAGATAGCGGATGCTTAAAGTTAGTGAGGGAGATATAAGTCTCCAACTTCAGCGATGGAGCGCATGCTACGGGTGGTGACCAGTGAACTGAGATAAGGCGGAGCTTTACCTAGCATGGACTTGTAGATGACCTTGAGCCAGTGGGTCTGGCGACGAATATGTAGCGAGGGCCAGCCGACGAGAGCATACAGGTCGCAGTGGTGGGTAGTATATTGGGCTTTGGTGACAAAACGGATGGCACTGTGATAGACTGCATCCAGTTTGCTGAGTAGAGTTGGAGGCTATTTTGTATATGACATCGCCAAAGTCGATTTTACGAGGGTATGTTTGGCAGCGTGAGTGAAGTAGGAAGCCGATTCTAGATTTCATTTTGGATTGGAGATGTTTAATATGTTTACAGTGTAGCCAGACACCTAGGTATTTGTAGTTGTCCAAATATTCTAAGTCATAACCGCCCAGAGTAGTGATAATAGTTGGGCGGGCGAGTGCGGGCAGCGATTGGTTGAAAAACATGCATTTAGTTTTACTAGTGTTTACTAGTTGGAGGCCATGGAAGGAGTGTTGCATGGCATTGAATATCGTTTGGAGGTTTGTTAACACAGTGTCCAAAGAAGGGCCAGATGTATACAGAATAGTGTCGTCTGCGTAGAGGGGGATCAGATATTTTTTTTTTGTTTTCATTTTTTTTTTTCACCTTTATTTAACCAGGTAGGCTAGTTGAGAACAAGTTCTCATTTACAACTGTGACCTGGCCAAGATAAAGCATAGCAGTGTGAACAGACAACACAGAGTTACACATGGAGTAAACAATTAACAAGTCAATAACACAGTAGAAAAAAAAGAGAGTCTATATACATTGTGTGCAAATGGCATGAGGAGGTAGGCGAATAATTACAATTTTGCAGATTAACACTGGAGTGATAAATTATCAGATGATCATGTACAGGTAGAGATACTGGTGTGCAAAAGAGCAGAAAAGTAAATAAATATAAACAGTATGGGGATGAGGTAGGTAAATTGGGTGGGCTATTTACCGATAGACTATGTACAGCTGCAGCGATCGGTTAGCTGCTCAGATAGCTGATGTTTGAAGTTGGTGAGGGAGATAAAAGTCTCCAACTTCAGCGATTTTTGCAATTCGTTCCAGTCACAGGCAGCAGAGAACTGGAATGAAAGGCGGCCAAATGAGGTGTTGGCTTTAGGGATTATCAGTGAGATACACCTGCTGGAGCGCGTGCTACGGGTGGGTGTTGCCATCGTGACCAGTGAACTGAGATAAGGCGGAGCTTTACCTAGCATGGACTTGTAGATGACCTGGAGCCAGTGGGTCTGGCGACAAATATGTAGCGAGAGCCAGTCGACTAGAGCATACAGGTCGCAGTGGTGGGTGGTATAAGGTGCTTTAGTAACAAAACGGATGGCACTGTGATAGACTGCATCCAGTTTGCTGAGTAGAGTATTGGAAGCTATTTTGTAGCTGACATCGCCGAAGTCGAGGATCGGTAGGATAGTCAGTTTTACTAGGGTAAGTTTGGCGGCGTGAGTGAAGGAGGCTTTGTTGCGGAATAGAAAGCAGACTCTAGATTTGATTTTCGATTGGAGATGTTTGATATGAGTCTGGAAGGAGAGTTTACAGTCTAGCCAGACACCTAGGTACTTTTGATGTCCACATATTCTAGGTCGGAACCATCCAGGGTGGTGATGCTAGTCGGGCGTGCGGGTGCAGGCAGCGAACGGTTGAAAAGCATGCATTTGGTTTTACTAGCGTTTAAGAGCAGTTGGAAGCCACGGAAGGAGTGTTGTATGGCATTGAAGCTCGTTTGGAGGTTAGATAGCACAGTGTCCAAGGAAGGGCCGGAAGTATACAGAATGGTGTCGTCTGCATAGAGGTGGATCAGGGAATCGCCCGCAGCAAGAGCAACATCATTGATATATACAGAGAAAAGAGTCGGCCCGAGAATTGAACCCTGTGGCACCCCCATAGAGACTGCCAGAGGACCGGACAACATGCCCTCCGATTTGACACACTGCACTCTGTCTGCAAAGTAGCTGGTGAACCAGGCAAGGCAGTCATTAGAAAAACCGAGGCTACTGAGTCTGCCGATAAGAATATGGTGATTGACAGAGTCACCCGCAGCAAGAGCGACATCGTTGATATATGCAGAGAAAAGAGTCGGCCCGAGAATTGAACCCTGTGGTACCCCCATAGAAACTGCCAGAGGTCCGGACAACAGGCCCTCCGATATGACACACTGAACTCTGTCTGCAAAGTAGCTGGTGAACCAGGCAAGGCAGTCATTAGAAAAACCGAGGCTACTGAGTCTGCCGATAAGAATATGGTGATTGACAGAGTCACCCGCAGCAAGAGCGACATCGTTGATATATGCAGAGAAAAGAGTCGGCCCGAGAATTGAACCCTGTGGTACCCCCATAGAAACTGCCAGAGGTCCGGACAACAGGCCCTCCGATATGACACACTGAACTCTGTCTGAGAAGTAGTTGGTGAACCAGGCGAGGCAGTCGTTTGAGAAACCAAGGCTGTTGAGTCTGCCTATAAGAATATGGTGATTGACAGAGTCGAAAGCCTTGGCCTGGTCGATGAAGAGGGCTGCACAGTACTGTCTTTTATTGTTGGCGGTTATGATACCTTTTATGATACCGTTTAGTACCCTGAGCGTGGCTGAGGTGCACCCGTGACTAGCTCGGAAACCAGATTGCACAGCGGAGAAGGTATGGTGGGATTCGAAATGGTCAGTTTGTTAACTTGGCTTTTGAAGACTTTAGAAAGGCAGGGCAGGATGGATATAGGTCTGTAACAGTTTGGGTCTAGAGTGTCACCCCCTTTGAGGAGGGGGATGACCGCGGCAGCGTTCCAATCTTTAGGGATCTCGGACAATACAAAATAGAGTTTGAACAGACTGGTAATAGTGGTTGCAACAATGGCGGCGGATCATTTTAGAAAGAGAGCGTCCAGATTGTCTAGCCCAGCTGATTTGTACGGTTCCAGGTTTTGCAGCTCTTTCAGAACATCTGCTATCTGGATTTGGGTGAAGGAGAAGCTGAGGAGGCTTGGGCAAGTAGCTGCGGGGGGTGCGGAGCTGTTGGCCGGATTTGGGGTAGCCAGGACGAAAGCATGGCCAGCCATAGAGAAATGCTTCTTGAAATTCTCGATTATCGAGGAACACTGTCAAAATACCAGCAACAGTGTGTGAAAACCTTGTGAAGACTTACAGAAAACGTTTGACCTCTGGGTATATAACAAAGTATTGAGATAAACTTTTGTTATTACCCAAATACTTATTTTCCACCATAATTTGCAAATAAATTCATTAAAAATCCTACAATGTGATTTTCTGGATTTTTTTTCTCATTTTGTCTGTCATAGTTGTAGTGTGCCTATGATGAAAATTACAGGCCTCTCTCATCTTTTTAAGTGGGAGAATTTGCACAATTGGTGACTAACTAAATACTTGCCCCACTGTATCTGTTCTTAGTTCTACATTTTTTGAAAGGGGCATGCTTATTTAAGATGGTGAGGAAATTACGAACAGGCACCCTCTATTGACGGGATGAGGTCAATATCCTTCCAGGATACCCGGGCCAGGTCGATTAGAAAGGCCTGCTTGCAGAAGTGTTTTAGGGAGCGTTTGACAGTGATGATGGGTGGTTGTTTGACCGCGGACCCATAGCGGATGCAGACAATGAGGCAGTGATCGCTATCAGAATGAAAACACCTCCATTAATTTACGAACAGATAGTCAATTTGTGCCACATTTTAGACTACTGATAGATCAGCGATATTTGAGATTATTTTGTTGTCAAATAACTGAAAGTGAGCGGTTGTAATCTGAATAAATGGAAAATGGCCATTTTTGAACATGGGGTGAGACAATAAGCCCTTTTAATTTTGTCTGGCTTGCCATACCAAAAAAAAATGGAATATTTTTTGCTCATATAATTTAAACAGGACGCTAGGTGTAGGCAAAACCATAAGCAAATAGGTCAACTGTGATATGACTAAAGAGTTAATCAGGGTGATTTTCCTTTCCATGGTAGCAAGATCTTAACTATTTTTGCTAACTTTCTATAAAAATGTATTGGAGTGAGATCATTTCAGACCATTTTATTGGTAAACTACATGGTAATGTAAAAGTTGTATTTTGTAGTGATCCAATACGTAATATACAGTTGAAGTCGGAAGTTTACATACACTTAGGTTGGAGTCATTAAAACTTGTTTTTCAACCACTCCACAATTTTCTTGTTAACAAACTATAGTTTTGGCAAGTCGCTTAGGACATCTACTTTGTGCATGACACAAATAATTTTTCCAACAATTGTTTACAGACAGATTATTTAACTTATAATTCACTGTATCACAATTCCAGTGGGTCAGAAGTTTTTATACACTAAGTTGACTGTGCCTTTTAAACAGCTTGGAAAATTCCAGAAAATGATGTCATGGCTTTAAGAAGCTTCTGTAAGGCTAATTGACAACATTTGAGACAATTGCTAGTGTACCTGTGGATGTATTTCAAGGCCTACCTTCAAACTCAGTACCTATTTGCTTGACATCATGGGAAAATCAAAAGATATCAGCCGACCGAAAAATTGTAGACCTCCACAAGTCCGGTTCATCCTTGGGAGCAATTTCCAAACGCCTGAAGGTACCTGTCACGACTTCCGCCAAAGTCGGCTCCTCTCCTTGTTCGGCCGGCGTTTGGCAGTCGACTTCACCGGCTTTCTAGCCATCGCCTCTCCATTTTTCATTGGTCCATTTGTTTTGTCTTGTTCCCTGCACACCTGGTTTTCATTCCCCAATCACACTGCATGTATTTATTCCTCTGTTCCCCCTCATGTCTTTGTGTGAAATTGTTTGTGTTATGTGTTAATTGTTGACGCGCGAGACTGGTTTGCTTTTTCCGTGTTGTTCACGAAGATGTTTTTTGTTAAACATAAATTATTGTTACTGTTTTGCGCGTTTTGCACTTTTGCCTATGGGCTGGAGGTTTTGACGCAGTTGTGTCCGTCTGTTGGTTTCTCCTGCCTCAATAAAGTGTGCTCCTGTTCACAACTCTCTGCTCTCCTGCACCTGACTTCGCTACCAGTATGCACACACCTGACAGTACCATGTTCATCTGTACAAACAATAGTACGCAAGTATAAACACCATGGGAACACGCAGCCGTCATACCGCTCAGGAAGGAGACGTGCTCTGTCTCCTAGAGATGAACGTACTTTGGTGTGAAAAGTGCAAATCAATCCCAGAACAACAACAAAGGACCTTGTGAAGATGATGGAGGAAACAGGTACAAAAGTATCTATATCCACAGTGAAACGAGTCCTATATCAACATAACCTGAAAGGCCACTCAGCAAGGAAAAAGCCACTGCTCCAAAACCGCAAAAAAAAAAAGCCAGACTACGGTTTGCAACTGCACATGGGGACAAAGATCATACTTTTTGGAGAAATGTCCTCTGGTCTGATGAAACAAAAATAGAACTGTTTGGCCATAATGACCATCGTTATGTTTGAAGGAAAAAAGGGGGATGCTTGCAAGCCGTAGAACACCATCCCAACCGTGAAGCACGGCGGTGGCAGCATCATGTTGTGGGGGTGCTTTGCTGCAGGAGGGATTGGTGCACGTCACAAAATAGATGGCTTCATGAGGAGGAAAATTATGTGGATATATTGAAGCAACATCTCAAGACATCAGTCAGGAAGTTAAAGCTTGGTCGCAAATGGGTCTTCCAAATGCACAGTGACCCCAAGCATACTTCCAAAGTTGTGGCAAAATGGCTTAAGGACAGCAAAGTTAAGGTATTGGAGTGGCCATCACAAAGCCCTGACCTCAATCCTATAGAACATTTGTGGGCAGAACTGAAAAAGCATGTGTGAGCAAGGATGCTGACAAACCTGACTCAGTTACACCTGCTCTGTCAGGAGGAATGGACCAAAATTCACCCACCTTATTGTGGGAAGCTTGTGGAATGCTACCTGAAACATTTGACCGAAGTTAAACAATTTAAAGGCAATGCTATCAAATATTAATTGAGTGTATGTAAACTCCCGATCCACTGGGAATGTGATGAAAGAAATAAAACCTGAAATAAATCTTTCTCTCTACTATTATTCTGACATGTCACATTCTTAAAATAAAGTTGTGATCCTAACTGACCTAAGAACCGGGAATTTTTACTAGGATTAAATGTCAGCAATTGTGAAAATCTGAGTTTAAATGTATTTGGCTAAGGTGCATGTAAACTTCCGACTTCAACTTGTGTAAGTAAAATCAAATCAAGCTTTCAACACACATCTGATTATTCATTATGAATAGGATTTATTTCTGGTCTGTGAGAAAATCTAAGGGGCTTTTATATAATTATAATGCAGGGTTAATAATAATAATAATCGTTAGCTCTCGGAACTCATTTAGAGGCGGCTTCTATCTTCAATATGATTTAAATGATTTATTATCCAAATGTTTAAAGTGTGTATGGGCGACGGAGAGAATGCATTTGACTGTTTTTAATATTATGGCTGTCAAGAGGAACAGAAAATTGCGTGTCAATTCATAAACCATCGAAAATCTCTTCCCAAATATTTTGCAATCTATATGGCACAGCTGTGAATTTTACGAACAGTCAATTTGTGCCACAGTTTAGACTACAGATAAAAAACTCCCCCTTGTGATAGTGTGGTGCAATGACAGAATGCCACCATCTACCACTAACGGCCATGGCATAAGCTCAAAACTTCTAAAGGAAGAACCACTGTATATACCTTTCAGAATATTTCCCCTAATGTTATTAGCCTACCTCCAGTAAGTTCTGTCTTCTTAATTCTAATGATATTCTTGAATAATATATGACTAGAATTGTATGCAGAAGGCTTTCACTTCTCAACACGAAGATTGAATGGTTATGGGGGTCTGAATAAATATCTGCTATAGCCTACCGCCATCGCCTTTTTGCTCCTCTTTCAAACTACCCATGAGTTCTATTGGCTGCTGTATTTAACATTCAGCAAAAAAAGAGGTTACGCCCCTTTTTTAATAGTCTATTAGAATAAGAAATGCAAAAAAAAAATAATGTCCAGTAAGCAATTCTAGTCTAGCTTTTCCTGCATGGGACTCCCAAGAGCTAAGGAAAAAACATTTAAGGAGAGGCCAGCGGAGCACAGGTGCTTGCGTATTGCGCAAGATATAGAGGCTATAGATTAGAAGCATATTATGCATAACCCATCAATAATTAGCTAAATATAAGGCTAATACAGCATAGAATGTATTAACTGAAAGGAGGTAGGGTAGGACATTTATAGATAGGGCTACATATCAATCTAGAACAGGATTATCTATTTTGGATGCAATTTGAATGGAGTTGATGGAGAGAGAGAAGGACTGCGAGAGTGCAATGCTATTCGAGTGATAGGCTGTTTTAAAACTCTGCAGCTACAATTTAAAAAAGCATCATCTTTACCATTAAAATACAAGGTGACCCCCGAAAGCCAGATGGAGATGATGAAATTAGACACGCAATCTGTCTTTATATTACTGTAGCATATGCTATGCTACATCAAATGTAGGCCTACCGGATGATATGAATACTCTAAGTCTGCATGCATTGTGAACTACGCTCCATACTGAGATGGGCTGTCTGTCCCCAACATGAGTGTTGATTCATCATGCAGAAACCAGATTTAGACATCACATATAGCCTAATTTAACAGTTCCATTTCACACCATGCTGTTCATATGAATAAGTTATTATAAATGTACCAGGAAAAGGGAGTGGCTTTATTGGTCACTATAAACGTGTTTAGCAGATGTTATTGAGGGTGTAGCGAAATGCTTGTGTTTCTAGCTCCAACAGTGCAGTAATATCTAACAAATAATATCTAACAATTTCATAACAATACACACAATGCACACAAATCCAAAGTAAAGGAAAGGAATTAAGAATATGTAAATATTTGGATGAGCAATGTCGGAGCGGCATAGACTAAGATACAGCAGAATATAATAAAATATATACATATGAGTTGAAGTGGCTTAGAAGTGTGGTTAAAGTTAGTGTTATGGTTAGGTTAAAATCAGATTTTATGACATTGTGGATGTGCCAGCTAGTGACCATAGCTAGTAACCGGGTTCCCGCCATACAACGCTAGTTAAGATGTGGTTGGAAAAACTCAAACTGGTACCCAGGGTTGGGTAGATTAGTTTCTAAATGTAATCAGTTACTAGTTGCCTGTCCAAAAATGTAGTCAGTAACATAACTTTTGAATTACCAAAGCTCAGTAAAGTAATCAATTTAGTTCCAGTTACTTTTATACCTCTTCCCCCTAAGAGGCGCAGGTTCGCGTTTTTCATCTTGAATCTTGTTCTGGAGTGTGGTCACTAGCTGGCACATCCACAATGTCATAAAATCTCATTTTTAACCTTAATCCTAACCTTAACCACACTTCTAAGCCTAATGCCTAACGCTAACCTTAAAATGAAGACAAAAAAACACATTTTTGTTTTCATTAATTGTTACAATATAGCCCATTTTTCCACCATCTAGTGGAAATCGCTCAGTTCTGCCGCAAGGACAAGACTCACCCCAATAAATGTCAACCTGCTTAAGAGGCATTAGAAGAAGACAATAATGAACATTACCAATTGAAGTACATCTGTTGAGGGATAAATCAATGTTAGAGTTTACATAGCTGGCCATAAATGGTGTTGCATTTCACCTTATGGGTTGGTTATGTTCTAACCCATTGTTTTCTACTACAGATAATAATACGATTAGGTTATATCTTTACATAAAGAAACAGAGTCTGTTAAATGTTCAGTCATTCCAATAATAAGACCCCTTGATATTCAAGGAAATATGGAAATATAGATTAGCCTAATTGTTTTACCTGAGCATAACCCCACAACGGAGGACTTATTAGCCTATTCTGTTGTTCATGATTTTGTTGTCATTAAGCACTGATTGGACTCATTTCTTCGAGTTGAAAAATAAATGCTGCTCTCGGAATGGCATGCTACCGAGTACTACCGAAAGTGCTATTGTATTTGCATGTGAAAAATGTATGTCATATGCTGCATTTGCTACAGGCCTATATATTGTTTACATTTTTGTTGGTGTCACTATAATATCGCAATAATTTGCAGGTGTTACGTCTATCAAAGGTGTGCGAGTTAGAGCATGTGTCCATTCCCACTGGGCAAAAACTGGTTGAATCAGCATTATTTACATGTCACTCCAAACAAACAATTCAACGTGATGATATTGAATCAACATGGGAAACTGATTGAATTTGCAAAAAGGCAAGAACGTAAGGGGATTTAGTCCTTTTTTCACCCGACTTTTAACCTAAATCCAATGGCATGGTGAATTATTTGGTTGATTTGACATTGAATTCACGTTAGTTGACAACTTAACCAAATATAAATGAAAACTAGAAGTTGAACTGACGTCAGTGGATTAGGCCTATAAAAAAAAAAATATTCAGCATTAGTTAGATTGAGCAATAAAATCCCCATTCGTGGTCTTCTTAAATTTAACTGGTTTTCGACAGAATATAGCACAATACCACGGGGAGGTTGGAAGGGACGAACTCCCTCAAACTTGTTATAGGCAGGGATCCGCACTATGCAGCTGTTGCAAGAGGCGGCAGGTAGCCTTGTGGTTAGAGCGTTGGGCCAGTAACCGAAAGGTTGCTGGTTGAATCCCTGAGCTAACAAGGTAAAAACAAGCACGGTAGCGCACACCAAGCCAACACCTGCTAGCCCACAATAATTCCTACACAGGCTAGCCCACACCAACTCAACACCTGCTAGCCCACAACAATTCCTACACAGGCTAGCCCACACCAATCCCATGTAAGTCCAACATGGGCTAGCCTACACCAGTCCAACACAGGCTAGCGCACATAAACCCAACACAGGCCAGCACAACACGGAATAGCCTACACCAACCCACCACAGGCTAGCCCACACCAAGCCCAATGTGGGTTAGCCCGCACCAAGCTCACACCAGCCTGACACAGGTTAGCCTAGAATAGCCAAACACAGGCTATCCCTTATCAGCCTTACACAAGCCAGCCCACACCAAGCCCAGTTAGAGGCAGGTACTCATTCGAATGTTTGGGGGGCGTGGTTTGCACACAGTTCTTTTTGTGCAGCCGTTACTGTGAATGTCATTCCAGTTTTAGTATTGTGTGATCCCCATTTGTTAAAATGTTGAATAGTTCAACAGTTTCTTTTGTAAAAAATATATGTAAGGAACAACTTGATTGTCTTTCTGATACAATGTATCAAATTCCCTAAATATCTCTTTTTCTCACTCTCTCTCTCTCTCTGTCTGTTAGTATCACATGGGGTCTGTGCTCTGGCATTACAAGTGAACGTGGTGCCTGTGATTACTGTTGCCATGGTTTCACTCACACACATTCTGATCTGGAATGTCTGAATGGATTAGGTTTCCATGGTTACTGGACCAAATTCACACTGTCATATCTGTTTTGTGTTATACTGTTTAATGTGTGTGTTTGTGTGTGTGTGTGCATGTGTGTGTGTATGTGTTAGAGCACAGATATATAAATATGTGTATTGTAAGAGTGTGTGTTGTGTGTGTTGTTAGGTCAACCAGGAGAATGTGGTGAAGGTGGGCCACAGGCAGGTGGTCAACATGATCCGTCATGCAGGGAACAGCCTCATCATCAAAGTGGTAACGGTCAGCAGGAATATGGACCCTGAGGACACCGCACGCAAAAAAGGTACTACACCACTTTATGCTATGCTAGAAAAAGGTACGCACCACCTCAGTAGCAGCACAATGCTGCCCCAACAACCAATACTCATGCGAAAACGCTAAATGGATGTTGGGTGTTGAAATGTGCCAATAAAGGCCAAATTCCTAATGAATTTTTCTGTCTCTGCCTCTCACTCTCTCTATCTCTCTCCATCTCTCTCTTTCTCTTAGCCCCCCCACCGCCAAAGAGAGCCCCCACAACCGCCCTGTCTATGCGCTCCAAGTCTATGACCTCTGAACTGGAAGAACTAGGTAAGGAGCAAGCTGATAGGCTCTCACAAAGGAGTCACTGAGACGAGCCTCTTTAACCACGCCCTCTTTTCGATCTTTCCCTTCTGTCCCTATTGGTTTGTTATTTATCTGCCATTAGTGGAAGTCAGTAAAGGTAAGGAGTGGAGCTGAACATACAGTATGTAGCATACTGGTGTGGGAAGGGCATCTAATATTCAACATGCTGATTCATTGACATTTTATTCATCTTTTGAACCTGAAGCTAAGCTGTAGTATTGGTTCAAACCAAAACATCCTGTTAATTATGTTAACCATGTATTGTTTTAGATTGTCATATCTTTTGCTATTATTTATTACGGATTTCTCACAGTGATTTGCTGCGTCATTGCATGAGGAGCGGTCGTTTGTGAAAATACCTCCACAGATCATTTACTTTGCTTAACTACCATGGAAACGAGTATCTGGCTAGTTGTAAAGATGACATTAGAGTTGCATTAGCGTCTTCGAGTTAGAAAGACACGGTTGTGTGGTTGTGTGTGTGTGTGTGTGTGTGTGTGTGTGTGTGTGTGTGTGTGTGTGTGTGTGTGTGAGAGAGCGTATATCTGCGTGTGTGGGTGTGTGTCTGCGTTTGTGAGTGTGTGTATGCAGGTGTGTATGGGTGTATGTGTGGTGGGCTAAGATCTCATTTGAGGGCCCTTGTGTTGAATGGGAGCGCAGTGTGATGGTAATGTGTTCTGACAGAGGGAACAGTCAGCGCTTCTGAGACGGGTTGCTTTAGAACACTGGTGAGAGGAGGAGGAACTGGTGGGCAGCTAGGGACGCACGCTATGCTATAGCACCACCCTGCTAACTCAGCTAGGGGAAAGGGAAACATAGAAAGAAGAGGAGGAGGAGGAGAGAGGGAGAGAGAAGAGAGAGCTCAAATACAAGGAATTGGGAGAAAGTGAGAAACAGAGAGGGAAATGGGAGGGAACCAGGGAGAGAGAAAAGAGAGAGAGAGAGAGGAGACCGGGAGGAAAGACAGGGAGAGAGAGAGAGAGATAGAGAGAAACAGAGAGATGGTCAATGGGGATGAAACTTGTGGTGTTAATTTTGGCCGCTATTTTAAGATGTAGTTTTAGTCTTAGTCACATTTTAGTCATGTCATCCTTCGTTAGTTTTAATTAAATTCGGGACAATTTCGGTGTAGTTTTTTTTTGACACATCCATTTTAGTCACATAATACTTTTTTTCTATTAAAGCTGCAATATGTAACTTTTTGGGTTACCGGACCAAATTCATATAGAAATGTGAGTTATAGATCTGTCATTCGCTTTGAAAGCAAGTCTAAGAAGCAGTAGATATGTAATAAGTTGGCTATTTCTATGCTTCCTGTTCCTAGGTTTAGTTTTTGCGTCTTTTACTTTCGGTTTTGCGCACCAGCTTCAAACAGCTGAAAAATTTTTTTGTTATGAAAAATATATTTTGCTGAATTTTAGATGGTACTGTTAGCAGTTGATGTTATTATTCAATAACACAAACCCCAAAGCAAGTCAGGGGGAGAGGAATAGATTTATTTGAAAAGGACAAATCATAGATGTTCTGCTAGGAGGTAGATGATAGATGTTCATTCTCCCTGTCCTCAGCTTTTCTCCACAGAAAAAAGAAACAGGATGTAATTTATAACCCCCCACCCTAGCCTGGGGTTGACTTCCATCATGTGCACTTTCAGATCGTCTCGTCCAACTAGATCTACTATCCACTTGTATACCTTAGCTGCCAACATTGATATTGTGGCAGATTGCCATTCATAATTAACCATATAGACCAGGGGTGAGCAAACCTTTTGCTCAAGGGCCACATTTTGAAATTCAACTGAGGGGGGGACCAATTGTTTGTTAAAATCAATTTGCGGCGGTCTAAGACACTGCATCAAAGTGCTTGAGGTGTCACTACAGACCCGGGTTTGATCCCAGGCTGTGTCACAGCTGGCCGTGACTGGGAGACCCATGAGGCGGTTCACAATTGGCCCAGTGTCGGTTTTGGCAGGCTGAGATTTCCTTGTCCCATCGCGCTCTAGCGACTCCTGTGGCTGGCCTGGCACATGGATACTGACACAGTTGCCAGGTGTACGGTGTTTCCTCCGACACATTGGTGCAGTTGCCTTCCAGGTTAAGCGAGCAGTGTATCAAGAAGCAGTGCGGCTTGGCAGGGTCGTGTTTTCGGAGGACGCGTGGCTCTTGACCTTCACCTCTCCCGAGTCCGTACGGGAGTTGCAGCGATGGTACAAGGCTGTAACTACCAATTGGATACCACGGAATTGGGGAGAAAAAAAAGGGTAAAAAAAAATGTATGTGTGTATATATATATATATATATATTTTTTTTAATATATATATTATATCTCGTGGGCCGGATTGAAGCGCCCGGCAGGCAGTACTTTGCCCCCCCTTGATATAGACCATAAAGCCTTGGCTACAGGTTAAACCATTTACATCTCAGATGTATTCCCCAGGGGGTAAATAACAGCAGTTTCCTTGAAGGGGCTAGAATTTGAGCATTTACAAAAATACCAGAAGTATTACTGTACTCCTAATATTCAATATATAGCATTAGTTTTTCCCTTAGGAAAAAAGCAACCATGACTCGCATTTGGGAAACGTGGCGTAAGAGCTGCAGCACAAGATGAATGAATAACAGTGCACATGGGAAAATAGAGCTTTTGATGTGATCAAAGCAAAAATAGCCTACATGAAAGTAAGAGAGAGAGTAAACATTGTTTCTAGTTGAGGGTAGTTACAAGTCAAGTGTCCTGGCTTCTCATCAGTTCATAAGATTGACTGGGAGAGCCAGGCAGATCAGCTCAATCGGACCTGCCAACTGAAAGATGTCAATTCTGTCAATGAGAGGATTGGATGAAATATTATGGATGCATTCATGCTTAGGATTGGACAAAACAGATAACAATTTACTTCATGTCAAATTAAATGTCCATTACTCTCGTGTGGAATTCTGGTTTCGTCACATTTTCATCGGCTAAAATGAAAAGTAACTTGTTGTAGTTTTTTTCCAGGGCCTCTTGTCTCGTTATTGTCATAGTTTTTGTCTGGAAAAATAGGTAGTTGACAAGTGTTTTTCATCATAGTTATTGTTGACGAAATTAGCACTGTGTGCAAGGTAGGAAACAGGAGAAACACTTAATACATCAATAACACTACTGAACGACCACAGTGGGAGGAAAGGAAGAGAGATGATTGAGATAGAGGGAGCAGATAAATGAAGGGAGAGGGGAAAGGCTGGGAATAGAGAGAAGAGGAGATGTGAAGAGAAAGAGGGAGATTTTTCTGAACTGAAAGTGTCAGGCCAGTTTCACTTTTACAGTACTTCCCTGATCTCAGTTGACACATGCATGAATTCTACTACTAATTTTGCTATTCATTGCTATTTTAATACCGTCTTTTCTTTGCTGTATCGGATAGAAAATGTCATAAAGTTCTATCTTTATGGCTGCTCATTACAAATTCGGTATTTTGCTTTTCATGCTTATACATTTACAAAAAGTATGTGGACTCCTGCTCGTCAAACATCTCATTCCAAAATCATGGGCATTAATATGGAGTTGGTCCCCCCTTTGCTGCTATTAACGGCCTCCATTCTTCTGGGAAGGCTTTCCTCTAGATGTTGGAACATTGCTGCGGAGACTTTCTTCCATTCAGCCACAAGAGCATTAATGAGGTCGGTCACTGATGTTGGTCGATTAGGCATGGCTCGCAGTCGGCGTTCCAATTCATCCCCAAGGTGGCTCTGTGCAGGCCAGTCAAATTCTTTCACACCGATCTCAACAAACCATTTCTCTTTGGACCTCGCTTTGTGCACAGGGGCATTGTCATGCTGAAACAGGAAAGGGTCTTCCCTAAACTGTTGCCACAAAGTTGGAAGCACAGAATCGTCTAGAATGTCATTGTATGCAGTAGCGTTAAGATTCCCCTATACTGGAACTAAGGGGCCTAACCCGAACCATGAAACAGCCCCAGACCATTATTCCTCCTCCACCAAACTTTACAGTTTGCACTATGCATTCGGGTAGATAGCGTTCTCCTGGTATCCAACAAACCCAGTTTCATCCATCGGACTGCCAGATGGTGAAGTGTGATTCAACACTCCAGAAAACGCGTTCCACTGTTCCAGAGTCCAATGGCGGCGGGTTTTACACCACTCCAACTGACGCTTGGCATTGCGCATGATGACCTTAGGCTTGTGTGTGGCTGCTTGGCCATGGAAACCCATTTCATGAAGCGCCCGACGAACAGTTATTGTGCTGACGTTGCTTCCAGAGGCAGTTTGAAACTCGGTAGTGAGTGTTGCAAGCGAGGTGTTGGGTGGTCCTTTGCATGGGGTGATGTAGGTTTCAGTCTTCCAGATAGATGACACAGACACAGGAAACTTGGTATAAAACTCTAGTAACAAAATGCAATTGCAGACAGAGATTCACATACAGAATACCTCAGTAGTCTATAGTAAAGATCTGTGTGGTGAAACAGGAGACATCCCTCCTTATACTAGTTGGTGTGGACAATCTACCGTCAATCATACCTTAACATTGTTGCATTGGATTAGATACAAAGTATCTAAGATGAGAAAAACATGTCTAGACTGTGGTTTCTCACTCTACTTTCTCGGCCTTGAGGCTGCGTGACTCAGCAGGTGCAGGCAGTTCTCAGCCTGAGAACTAAAGCACTACATCTCCATTCCCCAGTACTTTTCCATCATTGCGCATTGCAAGTATACAAAGGTCATCACATATATACAGTAATCATGGCATTGGTGTAGCCCCACACCCGACCCCCAGGGTAACCCCCAACAGAGGACAGTCAATTTTTACACGCTACGTGCTTCAGCAATCAGTGGTCCCGTTCTGTGAGCTTGTATGGCCTACCACTTAGTGGCTGAGCCGTTGTTGCTCCTAGATGTTTCCACGTCACAATAACAGCACTTACAGTTGACTGGGGCAGCTCTAGCAAGGCAGAAAATTGACGAACTGACTTGTTGGAAAGATGGCATTCTACTGCAAATGTTTATGTGCTCGATTTTATACACCTGTCAGCAACGGGTTTGGCTGAAATAGCCGAATCCACTAATTTGAAGATGTGTCCACATACTTTTGGCCTTGTTGTGTACTTTTCATCAGACCCGGGTCAAATACACATATCAAATACAGAACACTCTTTCTCTATCCCTCCCAAGCCACACTAAGGAAAAAGAAAGGTGGTAAGTTACGTAGGCATGTTTCACACAAAGTACAGTATGTTGGATGGATGACTTGAGCACTAACCCACAAATCACTGACTTGTATGGCTTGGTTTTATTGACTGTATTAACTATCTTTTTTTATTATATTTACAAAGTGGTTTGTTTCATTTACAAATGTGTTTTCCTCCTGAGAAAGATACCTACTCAGTATGTCATTGTCTGGTAATATTTGCATGATAAAGTCAGTACAACAAGCAGGGTTGGGGGCAGTTCCATTCAAATTCCGGTCAATAGACCCAGTCGGTATTAAATAGAAAGTAGCGATCCTGTCCGACTGTGGGGAAAACAACCTGTGGATAACTAGGTTACCCCATTCAAACCAATTTAGTTGTTGTCTGCTTGTTTTAGTTCATTCCAAAACTACATTTAAGAAAAGTACGACATGTCTGAAGATTATTTTTCAACATTGCCTGCTCTCTAGCGTTCTCACTACTTACACCATGCCCCCAAACGTCCGTGTGCACCTTCGTGCGCAAATTGATTTTGTCCCCCCACACCAAACGCGATCACGACACGCAGGTTGAAATATCAAAACCAACTCTGAACCAATTATATTAATTTGGGGACAGGTCTAAAAGCATTAAACATGTATGGCAATTTAGCTCGCTAGCTTGCAGTTGCTAGCTAATTTGTCCTATTTAGCTAGCTTGCTGTTGCTTGCTAATTTGTCCTGGGATATAAACGTTGAGTTGTTATTTTACCTGAAATGAACAAGTTCCTCTACTCCGAAAATTTATCTGCACATAAAACAGTCAACCGAGTCGTTTCTAGTCATCTCTCCTCCTTCCAGGCTTTTTCTTCTTTGGACTTTATATCACGGTTCGCATCTAACTTTCATAATAAGGTATATTACCACAAGCGACCGACCGACCTCAGTTCATCTTTCAATCACCCACGTGCGTATAACCAATGAGGAGATGGCATGTGGGTATATATGCTTCCATAAACCAATGAGGAGACGGGAGAGCCAAGACTTGCATCGCGTTCAAGCATCACAAATAGAACTGACTTCTATTTTAGCGCACGCGAGCAATGTGGGTGCAATGATTGAATAACATGGATGTGTAAATGTATTTTGCAACACGACACGAGCGGTGTGGTCAGCACGCGACACGAGCGGTGTGGTCAGCATGTTAGAAAAACTTCCATCATGCACCTTTTCATGACGATGCTGCTAGCTACCAACCGGATCATTAAGCTAGCCAAGATCAACAACACAAACAAACGGACTATACAGCTACAAGTAGTGGGTGGAATTACAAACAGACTGTACTAAACAAGTTAAATGTCTTACCTGTGATTCAATGTTTTTCACACATAGCCTACTTGGACACCGCGTCTCCACATTTCCCGCTCTCCCACACCGAATAGCCTGAAGCCACAGGGCTCTTCTCGTAGGCTTTATTTCCCTATGTGGGAGCATTGCGAACCGTAGGTCGGCATTTTTAACCTGGCTACATGTACTGTACATTGAACAACACAGCAGCTTTTCAGCATGTTCTGTTATTTCTGTATAACAAAACATCCACATTGAAGTTGCCTCTTTTACAATGGGGGTCAATGGGAAGGAATTTTGTTTTTCCCCAATTTGTGGCCGTGGTCGAGGGTAATTCCTTATTATTACGTGAATACCGACTGACTATTCAAAAAGTAAACGAAATTCCAATTCGGAATATCAGTGCACTTCCGGAATTGACTGGAAATTAAATGGAATTGACCCCAACCCTGACAACAAGTACTGTAACTTACAGTAAGTAGTAAGTTGATTTGTCATTGAATGTAATTGTTTGCACCAATGAGAATGCATGATTTTATTCCAGTCTAATCTCTGTGCATACTGAATGGACATCAGACTCAATAATGTGACACCATGGTATTGAATTTCAAACATTGCTTATGTCAGACGCATCGTCACATAGGTGAAATGTTGAACTTTGGTTTATTCAGGTAACTCATGAACTATTAAATGGATAGTTCACCCCAAAATCAAAGTTTGTCAGATGTTTTCACATCTCAAAACTAGTCTGTAAAAACTGGAGTTCATGCCATCTGTTTTGTTGATCCTGCAACATGAATTATAATAAATCTGTAGGCTTCAATCCTATATGATTAGAAAAGTTGGCAACAGATTGGCAATAATGTTATATAGCAGGATCTACACAGCATAACAGATTGCATGGGATAAGGATGAAATTGGAGTGGTTTTGAATGAAGTGGCATCAGTAACTGAATCTATACACATCATGCCTCAGAAAATGGCCAGATAGAAGAAGTCACCCATAGTTTCAGAATATATGTGTATGTCTGTATGATTCTGTGTGTGTGTGCGTGTGTTAGAGGTTGTTAGTAATCTAAGTCCAGGTTAAGGCTGATTCCACTCTCTTCCCTCTGTGTGTAGATGGTCAGAAGAAGAGGATATGTTTTCAAGTCACTCTAAGTACAGTAACATCCCAAATGCATGGAGGCTTTCCAAAAACAAATACAACTAAATATTACATAATATAAGTTTAAAGGCTTGCACGGCTTCAAAGGCTGGCCTCTTACCAAAATTACATGTTTTTTATTTTATTTTATTGTGTTCATTCTTTCTCTGTTTCAGCCTCAATTTAGTTTGGAAACTGAGGAAGGGGTCATGAAAATGACTGGCTTGCAACCGCATTTGGCCCGTGACATTTTTAGGATTAAAGAAGTCCCGCCCTATTTACCCTGTCACTCATAGGGGGTGGGGTTTGTTTTGCAGATAAAGTGGACGAGGTGTCACCTTCCCAGAATGCCGTGGACACGAAGGTGGCCACCATTAAGCCACGCCCCTCCAGCCGCAGTTTGATCACGCCTACTGACATGAATGTGAGTTACTCCACACAGTATAATATATGCCATTTAGCAGACGTTTCTATCTAAAGCATGGTATTGATTAATACTCTAAATCTACCCAACTCTGGTTTACAGTCCATGTACGACCGCCAGGGGGGTGTGGCAGTGGTACCATCCACCATGCCAGGCAGTCCTAGAAGGGGGGCATTCCTGGGCATACTTGCCAAGGGTGGCACCATGAGGAGACAGAAGTCCATAGGTGTGTGTCTAATGTATGGCCCCACTTTACCATGATTACCGTTTCCAGAGAGTAACTGGCTTCATTAAGTGTGATGTGAACAAATTAGAGTGATCCACTTGCCAAATTGTGCTCTGAGGCGACAGTATATTACCCATACGCTGAAACCACAGTCTATGATGAAGCAATAGTATTTCATAGAAACTAATTCTATCCATGTTCCATCCAATTCATCACGCCACTCAGAGCCAATAATAGCCCAAAGGCAGGTCTGTGTGTTATGACTGCGCTAGCTTCAGTAGCTAGTAACTTCAGTATATGCAGTAGCTTGAGCATACTTTGTAATATTTGGAACATAGAAGGCAATCCTCACACCTGACCCATAGACAACTTTCTAAAACTGATTACAGAATTTAAAAAGTTAAGTGAACTCTCCCAAAAATGTATCTCGATAAGAAAGATGAAATGGAATAGAATCACACATGTACAATTGACAGATCTCTCTTTCTCGCCATCTCTCATTCTCTCACTTTATTTCTCCCTCTCAGGTATAACAGAAGAGGAGAAGACGCTCCTCACCCCTCCCCCACTCAAGTTCACCCGCAGCCTCTCCATGCCCGACACGTCCGAGGACATTCCCCCTCCCCCGGCCATCTCCCCCCCGTCTCCCCCCTCCTCCTTCAACTCTCCATCCGTCTCCCCCACGCCACGGGGCTTAGGCACCAACCGACCGGGCCTCACGCTCAACTCCGCTGGAAAATGTTCCAACACCACTATCCTTGGCAACCGCACAGTAGATGTAGGGACGTTAAGGCGAGGTTATCACCGCCAGAGCTCAGAACAGTACGATAGTAGAAGCAGAGGACGGGCACCCGTGCCCGAGAACCCATACTCGGAGGTGGGCAACAAGGCGCTGTACGTGCCTGCCAAGCCGGCGAGGAGGAAGGGCATGCTGGTCAAGCAGCCCAATGTGGAGGACAGCCCAGAGAAGACCTGTTGTGCCCTGCCCTCAGACGCCATTTCCATGCCGACCACACCAACTGAGAGGACCTTCTCATCCATTCCCATCCCCACCATCATCGTCAAGGAGCCGTCCACCAGTAGCAGTGGAAAGAGCAGCCAGGGCAGCAGTATTGAGATCGAGCCCACCACGCCCGAACACCCACCCTTAACGCCCGGGGCAGGGGGCAGGGGACTGAGGCCTGAAGACCCCATTGTCAACAACCCCTTCGCGGCTGCCATCGCAGGGGCAGTGAGGGACCGGGAGAAGAGGCTGGAGGCGCGGAGGAACTCGCCCGGCTTCCTCTCCACCGACATGGGGGATGAGGACTTGGGAGACCAGGCCCCATGCCTACTCCAGTCCAAGTCTATCGATGAGGGGATGTTCAGTAATGATGAGCACCTGCAGAGGATAATGGCTCCCCCGCCGGCCTCCACCCTGCTGCGGTCACAAGAAGGGGGTGACCGTGGGGGTAACGTGACAGACTTCAACACCCCTGAGCCCACCCAGGTGGTGAGGGAGCCCCTGACCGCGCGTACTGGCCAGTACCCCAACCTGGACAGCCCCGTCAGTCTCCCGGCCACTCCACCCAAGACCTACAGCTCCAACGGAGGAAGGGACTACCTGCACCCCGTCACAGGTAAGGCCCTGGACCCTAACTCGCCCCTCGCCCTGGCGCTGGTGGCCCGGGAAAGAGCCATGAAGGAGCAGACACAAACAACCATGGCGACGCAAGCCCCACCCCCTTCTCAACCTCAACCGCTCCCCAAGAGCGATGCCCCCCAGTCCCTCCCTCCCAACCCCCACAAACCTAGCCTCAATCAGCCCCTCTTCATCGATACCAAACTCCGCTCCAACACCGAGGCAAGCTTCGCTACCTCCACGACAACTCTGGGGCGAGGCAGAGTGGTAGGCCTGAGGAGACAGATGACGGAGCAGAAGTACGAGTCGGATGGAGCGAGGGAGGAGAGGCAGCAGGCGGAGCAGGATGGGAAGAGCATACAGATCGACGTTGTGAACACGTCACAACCGCAGAAAGCTGCCGGGCTGCTGATGGTGCACACCAAAAACAGCCCAGAGGAGGAAGACAGGGGGCAGGAGAATACACCAGCCCAGGACAACAGCATCCCCAGTGAACTGAGAGACCCCAACCAGCCAAAACCCCCCACCAACAGCCACAGTTCCATGCCCCTACCCCCTGTGCCACGGGGGAAGAGCATCACGGCTGGGGGGTCGGTGGACGAGCCAATCAAGCTGCCCTTCCGCATGCCCCCTCCCCCACTGGCCTCAGTGGACATCGAGGAGGTGGAGGAGTTTGTCTTCTCCGAGCCCTTGCCGCCACCGTTGGAGTTCGCCAACAGCATCGACATCCCTGAGGACCAGGCAACGGCCATCGCTGAGTTGCTCAAGCAACGAGACCAAGAGAGACGCAACGGTATGGGGGACAGGGGGCCAAATCCACCCCCATACTACACCCACGCCCCGTCCCCTGTCGGCCAGTTCCGACGGGGAAGCGGGATGTCCAATTGCGTGCCCCCACCCTCCTATCCCCCTCCGCCCCCCAACGGTGGCTTTGAGCAAGGTGTCACTGACTCAGGCATCGAGGAGGTAGACAGTCGCAGCAGTGGAGACCCCTGTATGGAGACTACCAGCACAATTTCCACAGTTTCCAGCATCTCTATACTGTCGTCGGAGGGCGGGTACAACAGTGCCCTGGAGAACACTTCTATGGTCTATACTGATGGCCAGGCTTACCTCGATGACCGACCCCCCGTTCCCCCCAAGCCCAAAAACAAGCCCATCATCAACAAGAACACTGCACTTTACCACGACGTCCTCATGGAAGAATCCCTGGACTCCTTCGGGGCGCCCCCTCCTGTCCCTCCTCCTCCACCCGGGTCCATGTCCCCCCCGAATCTTCCCAGGACTCCCACCCATCGGTCGTCCAAGCTGTGGGGCGAGCCCCCGGAGCTAAGGAGCCCACCCACGTCCGACCCCAAGGCCACGGTTATCAACGAGTTGAGCTCCATCTTATCACAGATGTACCGGCCCAAACCGGGGGACTCCTTCGACTCACCCACCACAGGGGCCAGGGGCAGCTTTGGAACTAGGTAACACATAAATCTACCTTTGACCTTTAACACTTACGCTGACACATCTCCCCTTTGACCTTTAAACAAACATCCTACCCTCCATCTCCAAAGAGCCAAGCTGCGGGCATTAAGAATATTAGATGGTCATAATCTTCTCTTTTTATATAATCATTTGCTGATCAATTATTCCCTCTAAAACAGCTAGAGAATGAGCTGATGTGTTGCTAAGAACAACCAATAGTCATTTGGGAACATAAGCCTAGCTAGCTACTGTCATCTCTTTAAAGTGCTACTCTAGCCCAAGGATTTCCAAAATCGGTCTTCGATGTCTTCGATTGTTACTACTCAGCTGATTGAAATAACCAACTCATCATCAAGCTTAGATTATTTGAATCAGGTGTGTAGTGCTGCGGGGGAATGGACAGGACCAAGTTTGCTCTAGCCCATCCTCTCGTTAGTAATTCTACTTTCTGGTATATTTCCTCAGTTAGCCATAATGATGCAGTTAGGGGATACCCAAGACACCTGCTACTGGGTCCTTCCACCAATAGAGTGCCTTTTGGGTACTGTAATTTGGTCAAAAATAAATAACTTTTTTATACAATTTGTATTTCTAATTTTAACATTCTGTCATAAGGAGTACATGTTCAACTTCATAAAAAAGGTGTTCCCATCTCAATAAAACAATTTTACTAGAGTAAGTGCCAGTTCAAGTAACATGGTTGACTGTATCTGGGTTAAATATTTAATCTTAAATCAGATATAAATTCTATGTGAGAATGCTATTAATTGACTACAGCTCAGCATTCAACACCATGGTGCCCTCAAAGCTCATCACTAAGCTAAGGACCCTGGGACTAAACACCTCCCTCTGCAACTGCATCCTGGACTTCCTGATGGGCCACCCCAGGTGGTAAAGGTAGGTAACAGCACATCCGCCACGCTGATCCTCAACACTGGGGCCCCTCAGGGGTGCGTGCTCAGTCCCCTCCTGTACTCCCTGTTCGCTCATGACTGCATGGCCAGGTACGACTCCAACACCATCATGAAATTTGCCGATGACACAACAGTGGTAGGCCTGATCACCGACAACAATGAGACATCCTATAGGGAGGTGGTCAGAGACCTGACCGTGTGGTGCCAGGACAACAACCTCTCCCTCAACGTAAACAAGACGAAGGAGATGATTGTGGACTACAGGAAAAGGAGGACCGAGCACGCCCCCATTCTCATCGGCAGGGCTGTCGAGCAGGTTGAGAGCTTCAAGTTCCTTGGTGTCCACATCACCAACAAACTATCATGGTCCAAGTACACCAAGACAACTGCTTGGCAAACGACCCCAAGGCACTACAGAGGGTAGTGCGTACGGCCCAGTACATCACTGGGGCCAAGCTTCCTGTCATCCAGGACCTGTTTACCATGCGGTGTCAGAGGAAAGCCCTAAAAGTTGTCATTATTATTTTTCACTTTAGTTTATTTAGTAAATATTTTAAATATTTTTAGTAATTTTTAAATAAAACTCTTTCTTGAACTGCATTGTTGGTTGCGTCGAGCCATCCCGGATCCGGGATCGTGACTACAGCCTCAAGCCCATTACCATAATGCAATGTTAACTATTTATGAAAATCGCAAATGAAATGAAATCAATATGCTAGCTCTCAAGCTTAGCCTTTTGTTAACAACACTGTAATCTCAGATTTTCAAAAATATGCTTCTCAACCATAGCAAAACAAGCATTTGTGTAACAGTATTGATAGCTATTGCAGGCTAGCGTAGCATTTAGCGTTAGCATTCAGCAGGCAACATTTTCACAAAAAACAGAAAAGCATTCAAATAAAATAATTTACCTTTGAAGAACTTCGGATGTTTTCAATGAAGAGACTCAGTTAGATAGCAAATGTTCAGTTTTTCCTGAAAGATTATTTGTGCAGGAGAAATCGCTCCGTTTTCTGCGTCATGTTTGGCTACCAAAACAAAAAGAAAATTCAGTCATCATAACGCCAAACTTTTTTCCAAATTAACTCCATAATATCGACTGAAACATGGTAAACGTTGTTTAGAATCAATCCTCAAGGTGTTTTTCACATATCTCTTCATGATATATCGTTCGTGGAAGTCTCCTCACTCCTCTCAATCACTGGATGACTGCGTGCAGCTTGTAGATTACGCAGCAATTTCAACAAAGGACACCGGGCGGACACCTGGTAAATGTAGTCTCTTATGGCCAGTCTTCCAATGATATGCCTACAAATACGTCACAATGCTGCAGACACATTGGAGAAACAATAGAAAGGGCAGGCTCATTCCTGGCGCATTCACAGCCATATAAGGAGACAATGGAAAACAGAGCCTCAAAAATTCTGCTCATTTCCTGTTTGAAGTTTCATCTTGGTTTCGCCTGTAGCATCAGTTCTGGGCCACTCACAGATAATATCTTTGCAGTTTTGGAAAAGCTGTCAATTATATGCATAGTCGAGCATCTTTTCGTGACAAAATATTGCGCTTAAAACGGGCACGTTTTTTTATCCAATAATGAAATAGCGCCCCCATAGCTTCAAGAGGTTAAGAGTTTTTAAGTAAGCATTTCACGATAAGGTGTTGTACCTGTTGTATTCAGCACATGTGACATATACAATTGTATTTTATTTTATACTAAGCCTTCTGCCACCATTACATCAACTACGGCATCAACCTTATTGGCAATGGCCAGAGCTCCTGATAGCACAGCATGTTTATGCTTCCTCCTCAATAAGACCATTGAAAACTCAGTAGTTCTGCCCATTTGACAACTTGGCTAGTGCCCCTTTATGGAGGTCCAACATAACATACACACCTACAGCACACCTATATTATATAGATAATGTCAGAGACTTAGCTAGCATTGTGGCTATAGTTAGCCATAGCTATCATTGTAGTTAGCACATAGCTAGTGTGACATTGTAGCTAACGTTGAATGCTCAATTCAGAGGACTTAGCTAGTATTGCAGCTGAAACCATCTATAACAGTGCACAACAAAAATAATTTTGCAAGCATTGGGCTAAAGCTAACCATATCAGTAGATATAGTAGATAAGGTAGTTCCATGAAAAGAGTGCCTTTTGAGTCCCTTTTGATATTTTAAGTAGAACGTTTGAACCAATATTGAATTTTGAAATCCTGTTATATTAAATAAAGTGCCCTTTAATATAAACCACACGGAGAATTCAATACATCTGATTTATAATATAAATCAGCATTGTCCACCGTCATGTTTTTCCGACTTCTAGGAAGATTTTAACCCACTTAACCCAAACATTTTTTGTTTTGTGGTAGAAAACTGAATGCTAGAAATGTGTTCACAATTTAATTTCTTGCATTCAATTGCCCCTTCCTGTTGCACATATCAAGCTCCCCTTCCCCCTGTCACAAAGGGATTTCCAGTCAAATCAAATATCCTTTGTCTTGATAATGTTGAGGGAGAGGTTGTTATCATGGCACCACACTGCCAGGTCTCTGACCCCCTCCCAATAAGCTGTCTCATCGTTGTTGGTGATCAGGCCTATTTCATCAACTATCAGGCCTATTTCATCAACACTGTTGTGTTGTCAGCAAACGTAATGATGGTGTTGGAGTCGTGCTTGGCCATGCAGTCATGGCTGAACAGGCAGTACAGGGGATGGATGGAGCACGCACCCCTGAGGAGCCCCCGTGTTGAGGATCAGCATGGCAGATGTGTTGTTGCCTACCTTTACCACCTGGGGGCGGCCTGTCAGGCAGGAAAGGGCAGTATGGAGTACAATAGAGATTGCATCATCTGTGGATCTTTGGGGTAGTATGCAAATTGGAGTGGGTCTAGGGTTTCTGGGATAACGAAGTTGATGTGAGCCATGGTCAGCCTTTCAAAGCACTTCATGGCTACAGATGTGAGTGCAGGTTACCTTGGTGTTCTTGGGCACAGTGACTATGCTGGTCTGCAGACTCGGTCAAGGACAGGTTGAAAATGTCAGTGAAGACACTTGCCAGTTGGTCAGTGCATGCTCGGAGTACACATCTTGCTAATCCTTCTGGCCCTGCGACCTTGTGAATGTTAAACTGTGTAAAGGTCTTACTTAGAATGGCTAAGGAGAGCGTGATCACACAGTCGTCCGGAACAGCCGGTGCTCTCATGTATGCTTCAGTGTTGCTTGCCTCGAAGCGCGCATAGAAATAATTTAGCTCATCTGGTAGGCTCGCGTTACTGGGCAGCTCGCGGCTGTGCTTCCCTTTGTAGTCTGTAATAGTTTCTGTAATAGAATCCCAGAACATATTCCAGTCTGTGCTAGCAAAACAGTCCTGTAGCTTAGCATCTGCATCATCTGACCACTTCCGCATTGAGCGAGTCACTGGTACTTCCGGCTTTAGTTTTTGTTTGTAAGCAGGAATCAGGAGGATAGAGATATGGTCAGATTTGCCAAATGGAGGTCGAGGGAGAGCTTTGTATGCGTCTCTGTGTGTTGAGTAAAGGTGGTCTAGAGTTTTTTCCCTCTGGTTGCATATGTAACATGCTTGTTCAAATTACGGATTTAAGTTTCCCTGCGTTAAAGTCCCAGGCCACTAGGAGCGCAGCCTATGTATGGATGAGCATTTTCTTGTCCACGTGACTTAAGAGGTCCAGACAACTTTTTGCTAAAGAATACAGTGATGAGTAATAAAACTGTCTCCTGTGATAAAATGAAGGGCACTATATGAAAAACGGCATCCAGAGGTTTAAGAGTAGAGGCAGCTGCACTTTGATAAATAGTATCCACATAATCAAGAACATTTGAAGGTTGACTGCACAATCGCCCAGAGAGAGACAAGATATTTTTCTGTTACCTCTGAGAATGTCATTAAAATACATTTCAATTCAAGAAGCTGTATTTATATATTGGCGTGTGTTAGGTTTTCATTTTGACAGATAATACAAGAGGGTTCCATGTAGCTTTGAGGTCTTTCTGGGAACTGTTGGGTCTAATAGATTAATGAGTCCTCAGTGTTTGACTATGGAATGTGTTAGAGCCAGAAGGGAGACAGTGGCCTATATAGCTACCTGGTTGGGGGGAGGGGACGATCCACCAGCCTAGTGAGTTACTTCTCCAGTGTTTGTATTTTTTGTTTTTTTAGATCAGCTTTAATATTGCAGATATACTGTGGCTTTTACCAATGTAATTGTCTGCATAATTTCCACTCGTCCATATTTTTTTTTTGTGTATATACAGTACCAGTCAAACGTTTGGACACACCTACTCATTCAAGGGTTTTTCTTTATTTGTACTATTTTCTACATTGTAGAATAATAGTGAAAACATAAACTATGAAATAACTAGTATGGAATCATGAAGTAACCAAAAAAGTGTTAAACGAATCAAAATATATTTTATATTTTACATTCTTCAAAGTTGCTTTGATGACAGCTTTGCACACTCTTGGCATTCTCTCAACTAGCTTCATAAGGTAGTTACCTGGAATGCATTTCAATTGACAGGTGTGCCTTGTTAAAAGTTCATTTGTGGAATTTCTTTCCTTCTTAATGCGTTTGAGCCAATCAGTTGTGTTGTGACACAAGGTGTGGTTTTCAGAAGATAGCCCTATTTGGTAAAAGACCAAGTCCATATTATGGCAAGAACATCTCAAATAAGCAAAGAGAAATGACAGTCCATCATTACTTTAAGACATGAAGGTCAGTCAAGAATATTGCTTGGGCCAAGAAACACGAGCAATGGACATTAGACCGGTGGAAATCTTTCCTTTCGTCTGATGATTCCAAATTTGAGATTTTTGGTTCCAACTGCCGTGTCTTTGTGAGACGCAGAGTAGGTGAACGGATGATCTCCACATGTGTATTTCCCACCATAAATCACAGACAAACTGAATTGGTCCACTCACACTGACAGCGTCGTGAAGAAGGCGCAGCAGCGCCTCTTCAACCTCAGGAGGCTGAAGAAATTCGGCTTGTCACCAAAAGCACTCACAAACTTCTACAGATGCACAATCGAGAGCATCCTGGCGGGCTGTATCACCGCCTGGTACGGCAACTGCTCCGCCCTCAACCGTAAGGCTCTCCAGAGGGTAGTGAGGTCTGCACAACGCATCACCGGGGGCAAACTACCTGCCCTCCAGGACACCTACACCACCCGATGTTACAGGAAGGCCATAAAGATCATCAAGGACATCAACCACCCGAACCACTGCCTGTTCACCCCGCTATCATCCAGAAGGCGAGGTCAGTACAGGTGCATCAAAGCTGGGACCGAGAGACTGAAAAACAGCTTCTATCTCAAGGCCATCAGACTGTTAAACAGCCACCACTAACATTGAGTGGCTGCTGCCAACACACTGTCATTGACACTGACCCAACTCCAGCCACTTTAATAATGGGAATTGATGGGAAATGATGTAAATATATCACTAGCCACTTTAAACAATGCTACCTTATATAATGTTACGGCATACGCCATCGCATAAGGTTTGCCCTTAGTGGGACTATCGTTTGTTTTTCAACAGGACAATGATCCAAAACACACCTCCAGGCTGTGTAAGGGCTATTTGACCAAGCAAAGTGATGGGGTGCTGCATCAGATGACTTGGCCTCCACAATTACCCGACCTCAACCCAATTGAGATGGTTTGGGATAAGTTGGACCACGGAGTGAAGGAAAAGCAGCCAACAAGTTCTCAATATGTGGGAACTCCTTCAAGATTGTTGGAAAAGCATTCCTCATGAAGCTGGTTGAGAGAATACCAAGAGTGTGCAAGGCAAAGGGTGGCTACTTTGAAAAATCTAAAATGTAAAATATATTTTGATTTGTTTAACACTTTCTTGGTAACTACATGATTCCATATGTGTTATTTCATAGTTTTACTATTATTATTTAATGTTTTTATTTTTTATTTCACATTTATTTAACCAGGTAGGCCAGTTGAGAACAAGTTCTCATTTACAACTGCGACCTGGCCAAGATAAAGCAAAGCAGTGCAACAAAAACAACACAGAGTTACACATAAACAGATGGACAGTCAATAACACAATATAAAAAATATATGTACAGTGTGTGCAAATGTAGAAGAGTAGGGAAGTATGTTTCTAAATAGGCCATGGAGGCAAAATAATTGCAATGTAGCATTAACACTGGCGTGATAGATGTGCAGATGATGATGTGCAAGTAGAGATACTGGGGTGCAATGGAGCAAGAGGATAAGTAACAAAATGGGGATGAGGTAGTTGGGTGTGCTATTTACAGATTGGCTGTGTACAGGTACAGTGATCGGTAAGCTGATGCTTAAAGTTAGAGAGGGAGATAAAATACTCAAGCTTCAGTGATTTTTGCAATTCGTTCCAGTCACTGGCAGCAGAGAACTGGAAGGAAAGGCGGCCGAAGGAAGTGTTGGCTTTGGGGGTAACCAGTGAAATATAAAATCAAATCAAATTTTATTGGTCTGCTGGAGCGCGTGCTACGGGTGGGTGTTGTTATGGTGACCAGTGAGCTGAGATAAGGTAGGACTTTACCAAGCATAGACTTATAGATGACATGGAGCCAGTGGGTTTGGCGACGAATATGTAGTGAGAGGCAGACAACGAGAGCATACAGGTCGCAGTGGTGGGTAGTATATGGGGCTTTGGTGACAAAACAGATAGCACTGTGATAGACTACATCCAGTTTGCTGAGTAGAGTGTTGTAGGCTATTTTGTAAATGACATCGCCGAAGTCAAGGATCGGTAGGGTAGTCAGTTTTACGAGGGTATGTTTGGCAGCATGAGTGAAGGAGGCTTTGTTGTGAAATAGGAAGCCAATTCTAGATTTAATGTTGGATTGGAGATGCTTAATGTGAGCCTGGAATGAGAGTTTACAGTCTAACCAGACACATAGGTATTTGTAGTTGTCCACATATTCTAAGTCAGAACCGTCCCGAGTAGTGATGCTAGTCGAGCAGGAGGGTGTGGCAGCAATCAGTTGAAGAGCATGCACTTAGTTTTACTTGCATTTAAAAGCAGTTGGAGGCCTCGGAAGGAGTGTTTTATGGCAATGTAGAAAATAGTAAAAATAAAGAAAATCCTTGAATGTATATATATATACTGTAGCCTGTAGCTCAGGCCCTGAAGCAAGGATATGCATATTGTTGGTACCATTTGAAAGGAAACACTTTGACGTTTGTTGAAATGTTAAAGCAATGTAGGATAATATAACACATTAGATCTGGTAAAAGATAATACCAAGAATAAAAAAAAAAAAATTAAATTGTACCATCTTTCAAATGCATGAGAAAGGCCATAATGTATTATGCCAGCCCAGGTGCAATTTAGATGTTGGCCACTAGATGGCAGCAGTGTATGTGCAACCTTTTAGAATGATCCATTGCATTTCTGTCCAAAATGTTGTATCAAGACTGCCCAAATGTGCCTAATTTGTTTATTAATAACTTTTCATTTTCAAAACTGTACACTCTCCTCAAACAATAGCATGGTATTATTTCACTGTAATAGCTACTGTATATTGGGCAGTACAGTTGGATTTACAAGAATTTAAGCTTTCTGCCAATATCAGATATGTCCATGTCCTGGGAAATTGTCTTGTTACTTACAACCTCATGCTAATCACATTAGCCTACATTAGCTCAACCGTCCCGCAGGGGACCCACCATTAAATTAAACTGGTATACTTTTTTATTTGTCACAAATTTCTTTAACCAATTTTGGTCTTTATTGCAAGGTCGACAAACAAGTTCCTTACCTTCTCCCCCTTCCACTTGCCTCCTCCATTTTTGCGGTAATGCTGCAATCAGTTGGTTGTAATTATGGATAGAGCAGACATTTCCATATATTTTTGCTAACTGCATGTGTGACATAACTCCACCAGTCCTATTTATGATATAATTTAGATTATACAGTTGTCTTTTAATTTATATTTTTTTTTATCAATTAGTATATTTGAGTTTAACCATTGTATTTGTTTTAATATTTGTTCTGTCGTTTCTGGTGGATTAAAGTGAAATTCCAACCAGCTTTCTATGGCTTGTTTTTAAAATAGCAGTATTTTGGAGATGATTTATTTTTCAAATAATGGAAAGTGAGAGGTTGTAATCTGAATAAAGGGAAAAGGGCCATTCTTACTAATCTGCTAGAGAACCAGTTTGGATTTAAGTATAGCTTTTGTATAACTGAAGCCTTTAGTGAAAGGTCAAATGCTCTAATATTTTATAATTTCTGCCCTCCGAGTTCATATTCATTATATAAATATGCCTGTTTAATTTTGTCTGGCATGCTGTTCCTAATAAAGTGTAATATATTTTTCTCATATAATTAAAAAAAAACAAGTAATTAGGTGGCCACAAGTAAATAGATAAACTGGGATATGACTAAAGAGATAATCAGGGTGATTTTTCCACAGTCAGGTATTGTCCTTTCCATGGTAGCAATATTTTATCTATTTTTGCTAACTTTTTATTAAAATGTATTTTAGTGAGATTATCTATTTATTTCAGGATATAAATACTTCTCCAGTGTTTGCAGATCTGTTTGTTAACTAGGCCTATCCCTCCAATGGACTGACCAGAGCTTCCTTCCACTATATTGCTTACAGCTGGTTCGCCACATATCTGCAAACAGAAGAGATAAAGGCTAAGGAAAGGTTGGAGGTGAGGGAAGAGTCAGGTATATGGGACTGGCGTATTCTATCCATTTCAAGCTAATTTGAATAAGTTGGACCAATGATATTGACCGAGTTTTCCATAAAACTTGTTTTATGGAAAACAGATTCATTACATAGTGTAGGTTAAAGGGAAAGATGGCACTGTACTGTATAGTACAGCCTGAGGGAAGGAGATAGATCATATAGAACACTTGAAGTGAGGAAGCGTGTGAGGGATTAGGTAGCAGAAGGGGCAAGGTGCCCTGTAGCTGAGCACATGGAGCAGATGGATATGAAAGAGAGGGTGGCCTATATTATCAGTCCCTCTCTGTCTCAGTCTCTGGCCTTCCATCTCTCTTTATGTCTCTGTAGCTTTCTCTCTCTGTCTGTTTCTTTTTGTCTCAGTTTCTCTCCCCCTCTCCTCTCTCTGATTTAGACAGGTTCATAAGAAACAGTCTCTCTCCGTCTTAAGCACTCAGCACAGCAGAATCAGCCCAGATGAACGCCACTACATGAAGGATTTGCTCTTTCTCCTTTTTAGCATTCTTACATTTTCCCCTTCACTTTATCCCCGTCTTTTAGGTTCACAGATTAGTGCGCCAACGAACGAATGGGGTTGCCTAGCAACGAGTTGATGAGAGCAGCCTTGAGGCCCGCTGGAGTGATGTCAGTCCGATTATAGTGTGGGGGGTGGGTGGGGCTAACCCTCAGTAGAGTTCAGTGTCATCACAGTGTGCACATCCACATCATGTGCAACATCCTTTGCTAGGCCACGGTTACATAACATTTCAGAGTGGGTGATTGTGTGTGTGATTGCATGCAGGCATGCGTGCATGTGTGAGGGTGTGTGGTGAGATGGAGAAAGAGTCTCATGACTGTTTTTGTGTGTGCATTCGTGTGTACAGTACAGTATATCTACAATGGTTCAATTCACTGCACTAAGTTGAAGCATCCAGTACTAACTCTGTAGAAAATGGCTCAGATGATATTGTGTATGATCTCTAATGACACAGTCAAAGACGACCCATTTATATACAGTAAAACCATTCAGCTTCTGGGCTGTTATATCTACTATGGAAGGTTGGAGCGATAGCTTGGTCATTAAACTCGATAAGCAAGTCAGAAGGTATCATTTCTGCTTCCATTGCTGGACAATGTTTGGTGTGTATGTGTGCAATGTGTGGTCCAGGGTATGTTTTGCTCTGTCACAGTTGGGTATTGATACCCTCATCCCTCTCCCACCTCATCAGCCTGATGGTATTGATTGCGATCACAGGTCTAACATTGTTCCGTTAGAAATGGATCAGTGTGTCAGATAACGAAGCATCAACTTTTATTATGCAAAGCTGCTCAAGTGCATTCACAGTATATGTGAAATAGACCGGACTATGACTATTAGAGGAAATTACGAGATTTGACCTCTGATCTGTGAAGTGAATTTTTAGTGTCCCATCTTCACAAGAAGGTTATCACATTGGAGTGAGTTGTCAGTTTAGAAGGACATATGTTCATTCCCTGCATTTTGTCACATTTTCTGTCTCACTTTGTGTGTGTGTGTGTGTGTGTGTGTGTATGCATGATAGTGTTTGTGTCTCTCCATGTGTTTTGTTGTCTCATCTTTTCATGTGTCCTCTGTTTCACTCCATTCTCCTTACTCCATCACGATGACTTCATGTGGAAAAGCTGGTGCTGAAAAAACAAGCTGTAAGTTTTACCCGTGGTGCAAAGTGCTACAGGTCCAGAGGGGGGGACTGGTGCTTTCACTTTGCCAAATAACGCCCTTGCCCATTTCACTTCCCCTCCCTAACTTCCCTCAGGGTTATCCATATAGTACGAGGGAAAGAGGGGACAACCAACCTGGTCATCAAGGGCTGCTGTGTCTTCTGGTTTTGTCCAGACTTAGGAGTGTAATTACAGTATATTAAATTACTTCTACACATATATTAGTCAACGAATTAGCAGGCATTGCAGCCCTTCAGAGCCCGATCAGTATGGAACCACAGAAGGAAGTTTAGAGGGGGAATTGAATGAGGGTGTTAATCTGAATTGAATGGGGCATAGTTGTGTGTGTTTTTGGGGAAGGTGATGGGTTTGCCCTTTGTGTCCCTGCTCTCACTTCATCCGCCTCTTCATCCATCTCCCCATCACATCACTCAATCTGGTGCTGCACAAATCTCTGTGGTCTGTAGGGGACCGATACGTACACTACACACGACTACACTGTTCCAAAAAAATATTATATTGACATTAGATTGCAAACCAGATCTAGGTTCTCTCTTCTGTCCCTCTTGTGCTGTCAAGCCCACTGCATGTTTGTGTTAGGTATATTTTTTTGTGAGTCGAGTGATACTGTGATGCTCATGCCAGATGGTCAAGTGGTATTCTTCTGGAATGGACTGCTGTACATGAGAGTAATAATCACTTCATAATGATTATTCCCAGCTGAGCTGACCTCAAATACTGTATAGTCCTCATCCTCGATATGTTGCATTGTTGTTCTATGTACAGTTCAACTACCAAAAGGCATGTTTGTATGAACGCATGCACATAGATGTACTCTCTAAACGCTCACACACACACACACACATTCCCGAGATAGAGAGTGAATCACATTAGGACATGCTCTGTGGACTTAGTGCTGCAAGCTTCCCTCTGGCCTCCGTGCAGTCTTGAGTTTTTTTTCTACATGCTCTGTTGTGTGTGTGTTCCTGGTTATCTGCGTTCTTCTCTTAAACAGAGTTATTGTTACTGTTTTGTTAGACTTCAGTGCAGCTTTTGACATTATCGATCATAGTCTGCTGCTGCGGAAACGTATGCCTTTTACACCCCCTGCTATAGGTCAGATGCCACAAAGAGGGACTTAGGAAAATAACAATTGGCTCAGAACAGTGCAGCACGGCTGACCCTTAAATGTGTGCAGAGAGCTATCATTAATAATATGCATGTCAATCTCTCATGGCTCAAAGTGGAGGAGAGATTGACTTAATCACTACTTGTTTTTGTAAGAAGTGTTGACAAGCTGAATGCACCGAGCTGTCGGATTAAACTACTAGCACACAGCTTGGACACCCTTGCATACCCCACAAGACATGCCACCAAGTCCAGAACAGACTATGGGAGGCACACAGTACTACATGGAGCCATGACTACAATGGAACTCTATTCCACATCAGGTAACTGATGCAAGCAGTAGAATCAGATTTAATTAACAGATAAAAATACACCTTATGGAACAGTGAGTACTGTGATGATTCACACACACAGGTACAGACACACGCACACAAACGCTAGCACATGCACTACACACACACACACAGTACATTGTAATATTGTTGCATGGTGGTATTATAGATTTTATATTGTAGATATGTGGTGGTGTAATAATATTTAATGATGTACTGTTTTATTCTTTGTATTAACAATCTCAAAAAAGTATACTTTAAGAATTTTATTCCTCCATTTTTTACTGTGTTTAGCTCACATAATATAATAAATGTGGCCAAAACTAATGTAGGCATTAATAAATGCATTTCTATAGCTTCGAAAATATTTTTTAAAATGGTGCCAAGATGTAGTCACGGTGGCTTGAACACAGCGCCTCCTACAGTCATCTAGTGTACAGTGCATTCGGGAAGTATTCAGACCCCTTGACTTTTTCCACATTTTGTTACCTTACTGCCTTATTCTAATATTGATTAAATAAAACAAAATCATCATTCTACACACCATACCCCATAAACAGGTTTTTAGACATTTTTACAAATGTATATATTTTTTAAATAAATACCTTATGTAAATAAGTATTCAGACCCTTTGCTATGAAACACGAAAATGAGCTCTGGTGCATGCTGTTTCCATTGATCATCCTTGAGATGTTTCTAAAACTTCATTGGAGTCCACCTGTGGTAAATTCAATTGATTGGACATAATTGGGAAAGGCACACACCTGTCTATGTAATGTCCCACAGTGCATGTCAAAGCAAACACCAAGCCATAAGGTCGAAGGAACTGTCCGTAGAGCTCCAAGACAGGATTGGGGGACGGGTACCAAAACATTTCTGCAGCATTGAAGGTCCCCAAGAACCTGTCCTCCATCATTCTTAAATGGAATAAGTTTGAAACCACAAAGACTCTTCCTACAGCTGGCTGCCTGGCCAAAATGAGCGATCGGGGAGAAGGGCCTTGGTCAGGGAGGTGACCAAGAACCAAATGGTGACTCTAACAGAGCTCCAGAGTTCCTCTGTGAAAATAGGAGAACTTTCCAGAAGGACAACCACCTCTGCAGCACTCCACCAATCAGGCCTGCTAGAGTGGCCAGGCGGAAGCCACTCCTCAGTAAAAGGCACATGACAGCCCATTTGGAGTTTGCGAAAAAAGGCACCTGAAGGACTCTCAGACCATGAGAAACAAGATTCTCTGGTCTCATGAAACCAAGATTGAACTCTTTGGCCTGAATGCCAAGCGTCACTTCTGGAGGAAACCTGGCACCATCCCTACGGTGAAGCATGGACCCATCATCATCCCCGCAGCATCATAGTCAGGATCGAGGGAAAGATGAACAAAGCCAAGTACAGAGAGATCCTTGATGAAAACCTGCTCCACGACGCTCAAGACCTGGGGTGAAGGTTCACCTTCCAACAGGACAGCAACCCTAAGCACACAGCCAAGACAACGCAGGAGTGGCTTCGGGATACATTTCTGAATGTCCTTGAGTGGCCCAGCCAGGGCCCGGACTTGAAACAGATGAAACATCTCTGGAGAGACCTGAAAATAGCCGTGCAGCGAAGCTCCCCATCCAACCTGACAGAGCTTGAGAGCATCTGTAGATAAGAATGGGAGAAACTCCCCAAATACAGGTGTGCCAAGCTTGTAGCGTCATACACAGGAAGACTCGAGGCTGTAATCGCTGCCAAAGGTGCTTCAACAAAGTACTGAGTAAAAGGTCTGAATACCTTATGTAAATTTGATATTTCAGGGGATTTTTTTATACACTTCTAAAAACCTGTTTTTGCTTTGTCATTATGGTGTATTTTGTGTAGATTGATGAGGGGGAAAAACGATGTAATACATTTTAGAATAAGTCTGTAACATAACAAAATGTAGAAAAAGTCAAGTGGTCTGAATACTTTCCGAATGAACTGTAACAAGCTACCGATCAAGTCAGAGTACCTAGCTTGTCTGTCTTAGCTGTTATGCCTGCTGACAAGGTTGACAGACTTTAGAAAAGCAAGCAATTAATAAAATATACTGAATAAGACTCACATTCCTTTAAATCTTTACCCAGATTTTAGCAGAGATGCAAAGAAGCATATTTAGTTTATTTTACAAAATAACCACCAGTCAGGAGGATTCAGACAGCTCAAGTGGTATGCTTAAATATAACATATTTTTTACACAAAATGTATCATAATGATTATTGCTCTGGATTACAGGAACAAACTTTTTCAGGTGTTTGAAAAATGCTAAAGATGGACCTCCTAATTGGCAAGTAGTAGACTGTAAAATACCAGTGAAGTAAAGTATGGTTTAGGTAAAAATCCACTGACAACACTGCACCCTAGTGGCTTTTTCAAGTATTTCAGTAGAATTCAGTACTTAGAGCAGTAAGATACTTTATGTTCATGAACTTCATGTTTATTTTGAAAGTTCTCAGTGATACCCACTTCCACACCAAGCCTCAGCAGGTTTACCACATGTCAAGGTCAGCAAACACTACATCCGTTTTACACCAGCCAGGTCTGAACGCACACACACATATCCTGTAGTGGGGGGTTGGTTGTGAGTCACATGTGGAGGGGGAGGAGTTTGCTTCTTGCTTGAGGTTTTTATCTGGCCAAGTTTCTCTAGGTTGCCATGGTCTTCTTTGGTTGCCATGTTCTGATCATTATGGTCTGGATTAGTTTGGTACAGCCACTCTATACCATAGTTCATCACTGTGCCATATGTATGTTAGGTTCTCATTCTCTCTTTTCTCTCTCTCTCTCTCTCCAGCTCTCCAGCCTCAGGAAGCCAACGGAACTCCAGCGTGTCCTTCAGCCTGCCCCCCTCCTCCTGCACACCTCCTTCCAGCCTGCCCCCTCACCTCTGCAGCCCCCCGGACACCTCGTCCCTCTCCTCGCCCCCCTGCCCCTCCTCTTTACCCCACTCTGCCTCGCCCAGCCTCAGCGACCTCTTCGGCCTGCCCACCCCACCCATGGGGAGTACGAGTGGCTTCGGCAGCATGGGCGGTAGCCTTGGTGGAGGGTCCTCGTGCGGTGGCTCGCGCTCCCCCTCGCCACTGACCCTAATGCAGGCCGTAGCCACCTCGGGCAAGCCCTTTGCCTCCAAGCCCGTGGAGCTGTGGAGCAAGCTGGACGTGGCCGACTGGCTGGACAGTCTGAATTTGTCGGAGCATAAAGACGCCTTCCTGGACAACGAGATCGAGGGCGCCCACCTGCCCTCGCTGCAGAAAGAGGATCTGATTGACCTGGGGGTGACGCGGGTGGGCCACCGCATGAACATCGAGAGGGCCCTCAAAATGCTGCAGGACAGATAAAGTCAGGGGGTGTGGATTTATCTGAAACACTCTCTGTCCTACCTGTTCTCCTTTTCTGTCTGGGACGATTTAGGAATCGGCCTCTGACTCCTCCCTTCCTGCCTTGACTCTGTGGCGTGTTTGTGTTTGATCATTCCCATTCTGCTTCCCGAGTATCAGGGGATGTCGGAACCCTGAAGGAACTGCATCAATCCAGAATGGAGAAAAAGTGGGGGAAATCCTGTATCCTTTTAGGGATGCTCTTGTCACCACACTTTGAAATATTCTTGAAACGTAGCCCTCAAACACTTTGAAATACTGATAGAAATCCAACTTGGACATTTTTGGAATACTAAAGACTACAACTCCCAATTTGCTTTGGAATACTCAATACTTTTTCAAGCTCCCACAGTGCGGGTGTTTGAAACCAGCTGAGCTGGTTGGCGCTCCTTTTCTATCTTTGCTAGAGTTTCTTCAGAGAATATTTCTTCACTAGAGTCAAACCGTGGGTTATGTTTATGGATGCATCTGACGTTGTAGAGACATTTGAAAAACATTAGAAACGAGAACCTTTGCAGAAATGTTTAGCTTAATCCTAAACCATATCACTCGCTGCGAGCAAACGCACGCACGCACGCACGCGCGCGCGCGCACACACACACACACACAGACACACACACACACACACACATCCGATGGCCTTCTCCTGAGAGAAACATAATGATGTGTTAGTCTTTTCTAATGCATGGCTGGAGGGGCTCTACTGTAGCAGGCACCACTGTCCCCTTCACATCCCTGTTCACTGTTGAAGGTGTGTGTATTTGCGTTTTGTCAAAGACATGTTTGTGAGGTGTGTGTGCGCACGCTGTGGGAGGTTTGCTAAATGGGTTTTAGAAAGACATGAGTGAGAGTGTAAGGCCTATATTCAATCAAATCAAGCGTTAAGCAGTGCTAGCCGACACCCGCATAGCTGATGTTTTGGCAGTGTCGGAGGTGTAACTGTGTTGGAGCTGTCAAATCGGTGATCATTGTCACGAAGCCTCACCCATTTATTTATTGTTAGAAGTTCAAAAAGAGAAAGTGTATGCTATATAGAAATCATATAGCACACAATAATACGCTCAAATTGAAAACCATGAAACAAAATAATTGAGGATTTCTATCAACCTAATCAAGGTGTAGACTGCATCTCACATTCCGGTGTTCGAACTTGTAAACAGGGCTGCGTGGGATTTATCTTAATGCGATTCTGTGCAGCCAATGGCAATGTCTGTTTTAGGTATAATGCCAGGAGCCGCTTGTGGATTTGACAGCTCTAACACAGTTCCACCTCCGACACTGCCAAAACAACCCTACGCTGGTGTTGGCTCGTGCGGATCTGATATAATCTAGCCCTAAGTGTTGGCGTCATGTGTGTTTTCATCGTCTTCCACACACTTGACAGTGACCCGGACAGGAGTGGAATGCCAGACCCCTTACTCCCTACCCCCGAATCAACCAGCCTCCCTTCAGGCCTATGACAGAAATAATCCACCTATCACAACAACAATTTTCCTGCCATAATATCACGATCTCTCTCCTCTCTATTCAGCCATCTTTAATCATGTCTAATCACTGAGTGATTCCTTTCACAGATCAAACATTGTTTTTATATTAATACCAGTGTGTACTGTTGTGTTATAGGTGAAGGTTTAAAACAATTTGTTGACAATGATTCTCTGCGAGTATTTGAAGACAACCATTTAAAGGATGAGTGCAAAGTGGGTGTTACTTTGTGATCTGTGTTAACATAGGACACTGTGGTTGACTGTGTGCTTGTTTTTAGACAGCTAACTTATACTGTGCATTGCAGGGGCCAAGAATACTATAAATAATATAAATTCACTCAAATCTGCTACCCAGACATTCACACAATCACCGAAGAGGATTTTTTTTATAAATGTAAAGGAACATTTACAAAGTTTGTGTATAATCAGTGTTTGCATTGCCGATGAATCACAAAATGTATTTATTGACAAGAAGAGGTGTTAGTTCTACCTGGTGTTTCCAGAGGGAAGAAAATAGGTGTAACACAGCAGCACCAACTGAGCAGCTATTAGAGGGGTATGGTTTGATCCAGCCAATAGGCTTTCGATGATGCATTTGGTCCCTGTTCATTTGAGAATGAGAGGGAGAGTCCTCCGTAACACTTTACTTAAGCCTGCAGGTAGAAGGCTTGCTTATCAGAAGTTATAAAGTATTATTACTACAGGCTTCAAGTAAAGTGTTACAGAGTCCTTTTCTCAACACCAGGGATGTGTTGAGAAAAGTAGAACAAGATTATCTTCCAATCAAAGCTCCCATCTGACCGCCAATCAATTGTCTCCATCCTTTTTCATGAAACACCGTTATGTCAATGTACCCAGGAAGTGTTTGGTGGCATTGATTTGAAGTAAATTGAATATATTTCTTGTTTTGAATGTGTATAAAGGAATGATTTAAAGAAAATAGTACATCTACAGAATAATTAGATGTATAATATTTCTAAACGGTTCAGAGAGAATTTCTATGAAAGACTATGGCCATTGCATCCACCCTCAGAACTTATTTTCTTATTTCCACTCAATCCCTGTTTTGTGTTTGGATAGTGCCTCAAATAGCTCATTATTCTCTACATAGTGCCCCATTTCTGGCCTCTCTGCCTCTGAACTAGATTAGAACTACCCCAGAATGGACTGCAAAGAGAAGTGTGGAAGCCATGTATGCCACTGTATCCCCATGACCTATATATTAGAACATATCACTACAAAGTGAACCGTATTTTGGTGGTCATTCGAGGACATATCCCATGATTCGATCAGTTCACAGTGATGTTCTATGAACATAACCATGATTGTTTGGATTGTGTGCAATTTAGGGTCTCCTGTAGGGCAAAAAAAAAAAGAAGCTACCTTGGTGAGATTCCTTCTTCTGTCTCCCGGTCCCTGTGTGCAACTGTATGGTAATGAAGGGAATGGGGGGAAACAAGGGAATACCAGGCCGACAGAAAGACTTGCAGGAGTTATAACACTGCTATAATCCATTCATTATTTTAAAAAGAATCAACAGAAGTGACATAGAAAAAAAAGCACAGTATTTTTATGATTTATATAGAATTCTATGGAATTTTATAAAAAGACATTTGGAGAAAAATATTCAACTCTGAAGTGTGGTTTGCCAAAAAGTGAAGAAGAAAACAACTATATTATATATAAATATATATTAATAGAAATTAATATCAGATTTATGAGGAAACTAAGAAGCAATATTTATACTGAATGGATATCCTTGGTTGTGGTTTTTTCCCAGTTTTAAGATGAACTATCGTTATATATTATCACCTGTTGATATTATGAACACTGATAGATGAAGTGGACAGAAGACATTTGTCCAATCAAAATATATTTTATATACTATCCTCTGGCCATCACCTGCCTATCTTGAATATTGTAATTTTTGACAATTCCAAATCGCTTAGTCTGTATAAAATGTGTGTATAAATGACTGAAACGCTTTACATTTATACATATCCTCACAGTCCACTGGATTGAAAATTGTCCAGATGACACTTTTATGCTCAACATATATAGAAATGTACAAAAAAAGATTAGTTGTGACTGTTGATTTCATGGAGAGAAAAAAACAACATATCACTAAGCTAATTTATATGTGGAATAGTAGTAGTATTAAGATGCTATACAAATCATCACTGTGTGACTATAAGGCTATGTACATAAGGACTGGCATGGCTCACTATCCCCCCTACCATCACAACACAGTCCTTCACTTACCCATCGGCAACTATTTGGATACTTTTCCTATTTTCTCTTCTTATTTTTTCTCTTCTCTTCTTTTTTTTTCATTCTACATAAATACCAAGACGTTTCCGTCTCTTTTGTGTATATTTGTGTTCATGTTCTCTATGTTGTAATTCCTCATGCGTAGAGTCGACTATCGAATTATCAAAAATGAAAAAGAAAGAGAAGTTCCTTGTAACTGCACTCTTCCTTCCCCCAAAATCCTCAATACTTCTTGTATGGCAACCAAAAGTTACTGTAAGAAATAAATATAATATTGCACTATGGTTGTATTAATTTAATTCCCGATTTGCCTATTTTTGTGTTTGTGCTTCTTTGGATCCGTCTCGAAGGACCATGAAAAAGAGCTGCACCTCCCGAGTCCACTACAAGGTATCCCAGTCATGACCCCACTGTAATGGGGGTCATGCTGCCGCTCAACAGTATAGCTTCCTTCCTCACGAGCCCTTACTACTACATGTGAACACCCTCTCACTACACAATTTGATGGCACGGGTGGTGACATTGCAAGCTGTGGAGCGAGGTTAACCAATTCACCTCAGCTAGCACTGTTTTTCTATAGTCGTTGGCAAACTGGACGTCCAATATTGGATATCCTTTTTTTAATTCCTTTTTTATGTGCTTTTCTCTCTGCGTATTCTCACCTTGAACTTAAGCATGGGAACCGGGTGCTATACACCTGCTATTCATTGTGGGTGGAGATGGAATAAATTAAGGTGTGGCGGAGGTGTGTCTATACGTAGATAATCCATATTCTGACCTTGACTTAAATCCTTAATAATTCCACCACCTTTAAATCACAATCAAATTGTATTGGTTGCATACACATATTTAGCAGATGTTATAGCGGGTGTGGTGAAATGCTTGTGTTCCTTAGAGCTCCAACTGTGAAGTAATATCTTAACAATACACAACACACACAAATCAAAAAAAGCAAATAATAATGGAATTAAATAACATAGAAATATTAGGAAGAGCAATGTCGGAGTCCAGAGTGTGTCAGACCCGTTTACTTTTTCCACATTTTGTTACGTTACAGACTTATTCTAAAATTGATTAAATAGATTTATAGATCAGTCTACACACAATACCCCACAGTGACAAAAGAAAACGTTTTTGTATCTCTTTTTTTCTTACAAATTAAAACTGAAATATCAGTATTCAAACCATTTACTCAGTACTTTGTTGAAGCACCTTTGACACCGATTACAGCCTAGGTTTTTCTTGGGTATGACGCTACAAGCTTGGCACACCTGTATTTGGGGAGTTAATTCCATTATTTTCTACAGATCCTCTGAAGCTCTGTCAAGATGGATGGGGAGCGTCTCTGCACAGCTATTTTCAGTTCTTTCCAGAGATGTTCGATCTGATTAAAGTCTGGGCTCTGACTGGGCCACTCAAGGACATTCAGAGACTTGTGCCGAAGCCAGTCCTGTGTGGTGGTTGTCCTTCTGGAAGGTTCTCCTATTTTCACAGAGGAACTCTGGAGCTCTGTTAGAGTGACCATGTGGTTCTTGGTCACCTCCCTGACCAAGGCCCTTCTCCCCTGAATGCTCGGTTTAATTGCATGGCCAGCTTTTGGAGTCTTTCTGGTTCCAAACTTCTTCCATTTAAGAATGATGGTGGCCACTGTGTTCTTGGGGACCTTCAATGCTTCAGAAATGTTGGTGTACCCTTCCCCAGATCTGTGCCTCGACAGAATCTTGTCTCAGACCTCGTGGCTTGGTATTTTCTCTGATATACACTGTCAACTGTGGGACCTTATATAGACAGGTGTGTGCCTTTCCAAATCATGTCCAATTAATTTAATTTATCACAGGTGGACTCCAAGTTGTAGAGACATTTCATGAATGATCAATGGAAACAGGATGACGTGAGCTCAATTTCGAGTGTCATAAACAGGGTCTGAATACTTTTGTAAATAAGGTATTTCTGTTTTTGATTTTTTTCAAAATGTCCAAAAATGTCTAAAAACCTGTTTTCGCTCTGTTTTCGCTTTGTCATCATGGGGTATTTTATGTAAATTGCTGAGGATTTTTTGTTATTTAATCAATTTTAGAATAAGTCTAACGTAACAAAATGTGGAAAAAGTCAATGGGTCTGAATACTATCCGAAGTCACTGTATATACAGCACCAGCCAAAGGTTTGGACAGTTTTTCTTTATTTTTTACTATTTTCTACATTATAGAATAATTGTGTAGACATCTACACTATGAAATAACACATATGTAATCATGTAGTAACTAAAACATTTTTTTTTTTTATCTAAATATACTTAATATTTTATATTCTTTAAAGTAGCCACCCTTTGCCTTGATGACAGCTTTGCACACTCTTGGCATTCTATCAACTTGCTTCATGAGGAATGTTTTTCCAACACTCTTCTCACATATGCTGAGCACTTGTTGGGTGCTTTTCCTTCACTCTGCGAACAACTCATCCCAACCAGAGGTCAACCCAATCTACTTCACTCTCCTTGGTCAAATAGCTCTTACACAGCCTAGAGATGTGTTTTGGGTCATTGTCTTGTTTAAAAACAAATGATAGTCCCAGTAAGATAGGATTGCATATCACTGCAGAATGTGTGACTTGAATTTGAAATAAATCACAGACGGTATCACCAGCAAAGCACCGCCACACCATCACACCTCCTCCTCCATGCTTCATGGTGGGAACCACACATGCGAAGATCATCCGTTCACCTACTCTGCATCTCACAAAGACATAGCGGTTGGGCACCAAAAATCTCAAATTTGGACTCAACAGACGAAAGGACAGATTTCCACCATTCTAATGTCCATTGCTCATGTTTCTTGGCACAAGCAAGTCTCTTATTATTATTGGTGTCCTTTAGTAGTGGTTTCTTTGCAGCAATTCGACCATGGAGGCCTGATTCACGAAGTCTCCTCTGAACAGTTGATGTTGATATGTGTCTGTTACTTGAACTCTGTGAAGCATTTATTTGGACTGCAATATCGGAGGCTGGTAACTAATGAACTTTCATCATAGCGCTTGATGGTTTTTGCGACTGCTCTTGACGAAACCTTCAAAGTTCTTGAAAATTTCCGGATTGACTGACCTTCATGTCTTAAAGTAAAGATGCTTATTTTCCACAATAATTTGCAAATAAATTCATAAAAAATCTTACAATGTGATTTTCTGGATTTTCTTTCTTCTCATTTTGTCTGTCATAGTTGAAGTGTACCTATGATGAAAATTACAGGCCTCTCTCATCTTTTTAAGTGGGAGAACTTGCACAATTGGTGGCTGACTAAATACTTTTTTGCCCCACTGTATATACACTGCTCAAAAAATAAAGGGAACACTAAAATAACACATCCTAGATCTGAATGAATGAAATGTTCTTATTAAATACTTTTTTCTCTACATAGTTGAATGTGCTGACAACAAAATCGCACAAAAATTATCAATGGAAATCAGATTTATCAACCCATGGAGGTCTGGATTTGGAGTCACACTCAAAATGAAAGTGGAAAACCACACTACAGGCTGATCCAACTTTGATGTAATGTCCTTAAAACAAGTCAAAATGAGGCTCAGTGGTGTGTGTGGCCTCCACGTGCCTGTATGACCTCCCTACAACGCCTGGGCATGCTCCTGAAGAGGTGGCGGATGGTCTCCTGAGGGATCTCCTCCCAGACCTGGACTAAAGCATCCGCCAACTCCTGGACAGTCTGTGGTGCAACGTGGCATTGGTGGATGGAGCGAGACATGGTGTCTCAGATGTGCTCAATTGGATTCAGGTCTGGGAAACGGGCGGCCCAGTCCATAGCATCAATGCCTTCCTCTTGCAGGAACTGCTGACACACTCCAGCCAAATGAGGTCTAGCATTGTCTTGCATTAGGAGGAACCCAGGGCCAACCGCACCAGCATATGGTCTCACAAGGGGTCTGAGGATCTCATCTCGGTACCTAATGGCAGTCAGGCTACCTCTGGCGAGCACATGGAGGGCTGTGCGGCCCCCCCAAAGAAATGCCACCCCACACAATGACTGACCCACCGCCAAACCGGTCATGCTGGAGGATGTTGCAGGCAGCAGAACGTTCTCCACGGCGTCTCCAGACTCTGTCACGTGCTCAGTGTGAACCTGCTTTCATCTGTGAAGAGCACAGGGCGCCAGTGGCGAATTTGCCAATCTTGGTTTTCTCTGGCAAATGCCAAACGTCCTGTACGGTGTTGTGCTGTAAGCACAACCCCCACCTGTGGACGTCGGGCCCTCATACCACCCTCATGGAGTCTGTTACTGACCATTTGAGCAGACACTTGCACATTTGTGGCCTGCTGGAGATCATTTTGCAGGGCTCTGGCAGTGCTCCTCCTGCTCCTCCTTGCACAAAGGCGGAGGTAGCGGTCCTGCTGCTGGGATGTTCCCCTCCTGCGGCCTCCTCCACGTCTCCTGATGTACTGGCCTGTCTCCTGGTAGCGCCTCCATGCTCTGGACCCTACACTGACGGACACAGCAAACCTTCTTGCCACAGCTCGCATTGATGTGCCATCCTGAGCCACTTGTGGTAGCATGAGACGGAGTCTACAACCCACACTAGAGTGAAAGCACCGCCAGCATTCAAAAGTGACCAAAACATCAGCCAGGAAGCATAGGAACTGAGAAGTGGTCTGTGGTCACCACCTGCAGAACCACTCCTTTATTGGGGGTGTCTTGCTAATTGCCTATAATTTCCACCTGTTGTCTATTCCATTTGCACAACAGCATGTGAAATGTATTGTCAATCAGTGTTAATTGAGCTGTTCTTGCCATTATATGGACTCTGTCTTTCACTAAATAGGGATTTTTTTTCACCTTTATTTAACCAGGTAGGCCAGTTGAGAGCAAGTCCTCATTTAAAACTGCGACCTGGCCAAGATAAAACAAAGCAGTGTGACAAAACAACAACACAAAGTTACACATGGGATAAACAAACGTACAGTCAATAACACAATTGAAAAATCTATATACAGTGTGTGCAAATGTAGTAAGATTAGGAAGGTAAGGCCATAAATAGGCCATAGTGGCAAAATAATTACAATTTAGCATTAACACTGGAGTGATATATATATACCAACCCTACCCTGTCACAACATAACTGATTGACTCAAACGCATTAAGAAAATAAATTCCACAAATTAACAAAGCACACCTGTTAATTGAAATGCATTCCAGTTCCTCCCTCACAAAGCTGATTGAGAGAATGCCAAGAGTGTGCAAAGCTGTCATGAAGGCAAAGGGTGGCTACTTTGAAGAATCTCAAATGTAAAATATATTTTGATTTGCTTAACAATATTTTTGTTACTACATGATTACAAATCAAATCAAATGTTATTTGTCACATACACATGGTTAGCAGATGTTAATGCGAGTGTAGTGAAATGCTTGTGCTTCTAGTTCCGACAATGCAGTAATAACCAACAAGTAATCTAGCTAACAATTCCAAAACTACTACCTTATAGACACAAGTGTAAGGGGATAAGAATATGTACATAAAGATATATGAGTGAGTGATGGTACAGAGCGGCATAGGCAAGATACAGTAGATGGTATTGAGTGCAGTATATACATATGAGATGAGTATGTAAACAAAGTGGCATAGTTAAAGTGGCTAGTGATACATGTATTACATAAAGATGCAGTAGATGATATAGAGTACAGTATATACATATACATATGAGATGAATAATGTAGGGTCGGTAAACATTATATTAGGTAGCATTGTTTAGAGTGACTAGTGATATATTTTACATCATTTCCCATCAATTCCCATTATTAAAGTGGCTGGAGTTGAGTCAGTGTGTTGGCAGCAGCCACTCTATGTTAGTGGTGGCTGTTTAACAGTCTGATGACCTTGAGATAGAAGCTGTTTTTCAGTCTCTCGGTCCCAGCTTTGATGCACCTGTACTGACCTCACCTTCTGGATGATAGCGGGGTGAACAGGCAGTGGCTCGGGTGGTTGTTGTCCTTGATGATCTTTATGGCCTTCCTGTGACATCGGGTGGTGTAGGTGTCCTGGAGGGCAGGTAGTTTGCCCCCGGTGATGCGTTGTGCAGACCTCACTACCCTCTGGAGAGCCTTACGGTTGTGGGCGGAGCAGTTGCCGTACCAGGCGGTGATACAGCCCGACAGGATGCTCTCGATTGTGTATCTGTAGAAGTTTGTGAGTGCTTTTGGTGACAAGCCGAATTTCTTCAGCCTCCTGAGGTTGAAGAGGCGCTGCTGCGCCTTCTTCACGATGCTGTCTGTGTGGGTGGACCAATTCAGTTTGTCTGTGATGTGTACGCCGAGGAACTTAAAACTTACTACCCTCTCCACTACTGTTCCATCAATGTGGATAGGGGGGTGTTCCCTCTGCTGTTTCCTGAAGTCCACAATCATCTCCTTAGTTTTGTTAGACGTTGAGTGTGAGGTTATTTTCCTGGCACCACACTCCGAGGGCCCTCACCTCCTCCCTGTAGGCCGTCTCGTCGTTGTTGGTAATCAAGCCTACCACTGTTGTGTCGTCCGCAAACTTGATGATTGAGTTGGAGGCGTGCGTGGCCACACAGTCGTGGGTGAACAGGGAGTACAGGAGAGGGCTCAGAACGCACCCTTGTGGGGCCCCAGTGTTGAGGATCAGCGGGGTGGAAATGTTGTTGCCTACCCTCACCACCTGGGGGCGGCCCGTCAGGAAGTCCAGTAACCAGTTGCACAGGGCGGGGTCGAGACCCAGGGTCTCGAGCTTGATGACGAGCTTGGAGGGCACTATGGTGTTAAATGCCGAACTGTAGTCGATGAACAGCATTCTCACATAGGTATTCCTCTTGTCCAGATGGGTTAGGGCAGTGTGCAGTGTGGTTGAGATTGCATCGTCTGTGGACCTATTTGGGCGGTAAGCAAATTGGAGTGGGTCTAGGGTGTCAGGTAGGGTGTAGGTGATATGGTCCTTGACTAGTCTCTCAAAGCACTTCATGATGACGGAAGTGAGTGCTACGGGGCGGTAGTCGTTTAGCTCAGTTACCTTAGCTTTCTTGGGAACAGGAACAATGGTGGCCCTCTTGAAGCATGTGGGAACAACAGACTGGGATAGGGATTGATTGAATATGTCCGTAAACACACCAGCCAGCTGGTCTGCACATGCTCTGAGGGCGCGGCTGGGGATGCCGTCTGGGCCTGCAGCCTTGCGAGGGTTGACACGTTTAAATGTTTTCCTCACGTCGGCTGCAGTGAAGGAGAGTCTGCATGTTTTAGTTGCGGGCCATGTCAGTGGCACTCTATTGTCCTCAAAGCAGGCAAAAAAGTTATTTAGCCTGCCTGGGAGCAAGACATCCTGGTCCGTGACTGGGCTGGTTTTCTTTTTGTAATCCGTGATTGACTGTAGACCCTGCCACATACCTCTTGTGTCTGTGCCGTTGAATTGAGATTCTACTTTGTCTCTATACTGACACTTAGCTTGTTTGATTGCCTTGCGGAGGGAATAGTTACACTGTTTGTATTCGGTCATGTTTCCGGTCACCTTGCCCGCGAATGCTGCCATCAATCCACGGTTTCTGGTTTGGGAATGTTTTAATCGTTGCTATGGGAACGACATCTTCAACACGCAAGTTCTAATGAACTCGCTCACCGAATCAGCGTATTCGTCAATGTTGTTGTCTGACGCAATACGAAACATATCCCAGTTACATGTGTTATTTCATAGTTTTGATGTCTTCACTATTATTCTACAATGTAGAAAACAGTACAGATAAACCCTTGAATGAGTAGGTGTCCAAACTTTTGACTGGTACAGTATATATATATATGTATTTATATTATAAATATATATACTGCATGACCAAAAGTATGTGCATATCTACCCATCGATCATCTCACAGAATTATGTCGAGGCACAGATCTGGCGAAGGGTACCAAAATATTTTATGCAGCATTGAGAAGAGCCTTGGTCAGGGAGGTGAACAAGAACCCGATGGTCACTGACAGAGCTTCAGAGTTGAACCAACCCACTCCTCCCTCTAATAACACTGGTCCAAGCCAAAGACAAGCCCAAATCCCCTTCATGCTGGCAGCTAGTGGGAGGATGACTGAGGAGAGGGTGAATGAGTGCCACCTAGCCATGACCAAATTCATAGTGAAAGGCCTACACCCGTTTGCAACAGTGGAGTCCAAGGGCTTTAGGTAACAGTCTGTCAGTATATATTTAGTTGTATTCATTTTCAGGATATAGTAGTATAGAACGGTTGTATGTTAGTCCCATCACTCCACAATATACAACGCAATAATTCAATAATGATAATTCAACACATGAAAACTCCCTCCAGGAGTTACCTCAGTGACACATTAATTCCTACCTGGTATGGTGTAGAAAAGGACAATGTGATCACTGAGCTGAAGGACGTGCCAAAGCTGGCCATCACATCAGATGGGTGGACCAGCCTCTGTCAAGACTACTATCTCACTTTTACAGTGCACTACACAAGCCACGGTAGTGTAAAACAGAAGGTCCTCCACAAAATCTACAAAATTACTTCCATTTGATAAATGGGCAGCCCGAATCAGAGCAGTGGTCGTGTGGTTCAAGAGTTCCTCAATGCTCAAAACAGTCTTGAAGGAAAAGCAGTAGCTCCTTGGAAAGAAGCCAGTTCAATCTATTGAAGTATTATTTTGAAAATCCTACATTTAACAATTTAATTCAATATTCAAGTGTGCGGTAATTAAATGTATGTTGTTTTTTGTTGTTGTTTCAGGCCTTCCGCAACACTCACTCATCCTTGATGCCAAGACCAGATGCAACTCGCTCTATCTAATGATAGAGAGATTCATGGAGCACCCAAGCAGCAGCCTTGGACCCACGACTGCGAAAAGCAATGACCAAATACAACCTGAACCGTCTGAAGGACGAGTACTTCCATAAGGCTGAGGAGTTTGTCCAGCTCATGAGACTCCTCTATACATCCACACTGTGTGTGACATGTGACAAGAATGCCACCTGTGGACAGATCATACCCATTTTCCAATAATTGGAAGAGCACTTCACTGTGAAGCATGAAGATATGTTTGTGGCAACCATCAAAGAGAAGGTGTAGGAGAACCTCTCCGAGCGCTATCAGGATGAGGACATTCAGGCCTTCCTGCATGAGGCCACAGTAATGGACACCAGATTTAAAGGGAGGTCGGTGAGTGACGACACCTGGGACGGGCTGAGGAAGGCAACTGTTGAGGCCAACGTGACAGGGAGCAACACCAGGGCTGTCAGAGGAGCCTGATCAGAGAGACACAGAGCACCAGCAACAGGAGGAGGAGTCTGAAGGAGGAGAGGAAATGGAGGAGACAGTCCCTCCATTGTACAAAACAAGGAGATCCTTGGAGGAGCTGTTCTCAGAGGAGGACAGGGAGTTGAGGTTGACGATCCAACAGGCCCCCTCGTCCCTCACCGAGAGGTCGAGCTCTACAAAGGCCTGCCTCCCATCCCCATGGCTGAAGATCCTGTGACGTGGTGGTGGGAGAAGAGCTACTCACAAACATTGTAACAAGCTACCTCTGTGCTCAAGCGTCCTCAACCCCTAGCGAGAGGGTATTTTCGACTGCAGGGAACACAATAAGCCAGGAGAGGTCCCAAATTCTGCCAGAGAAGGGAATATGTTGATCTTTCTCCAGAAGAACTGCTAAGAACTATTAGTCCTTTTGCAGCCTACCTGCATTCCCCTGCTCTATACCACTGTATTTTCTTTTGCAGGAAAATAATGTTTTTCATTTGTTTTTACAATTCTATCATCACAACATTAGTCTAAAAGTGATTTGTTCAAAACATTGCTGTTTCTTTTGATGTAAAAAATGGTTTCTTTTACATTTCAGGAAATAAAGCAATGTTAATTCTGTCCTTAATGTGTTTCGTTTTTTTTCCGTAAAAAAATAAATAATAACTGATAAGTATACCATTGAAGTACCAGATCATTAAGCAGTATCGGTAAGAGTAGTAATACCGTTAAAATCTTAACGATACCCATCCCTAGTCAAGAAGCAGTGTGGCTTGGTTGGGTTATGTTTCGGGGGAAACACGGCTCCCGACCTTCGCCTCTCCCGAGCCCGTACAGGAGTTTCTGCGATGAGACAAGACTGTAACTACCAATTGGATACCACGAAATTGGGGAGAAAAGGGGGTAAAGTAAAATGTTTAAATATATATTTTTTAATCTAGATATTTTATTTATGTATATGTATTATAAAAAATTAACACTATTCTCCATGCACTGTAATTTGCAACTTGAAAAAGAGCTAGGTAAATGAGTAATCCGTTTGGATAAGGGAATTGTAAATACAAATTACACTTGTTTTAGATATATAGTGCTTTCAGAAAGTATTCATACACCTTGACGTATTCCACATTTTTTGCGCCTTTCTCACACGTTTGCAGTTTTGCATGTTATTTTGGCATTAATACGTGTCACATATTAGTTTGTAAACAATGTAAAAAAAAGTTCCTCTCTCCAGTGTCTGTGTTCTTTGACCCATCTTAATCTTTTCTTTTTCTTTGCAACTCTGCCTAGAAGGCCAGCATCCCGGAGTCACCTCTTCACTGCTGACGTTGAGACTGGTGTTTTGCAGGTACTATTTAATGAAGCTGCCAGTTGAGGACTTGTTCTCAAACTAGGCACTCTAATATACTTGTTCTCTTGCTCAGTTGTGCACTGGGGCCTCCCACTCGTCTTTCTATTAGAGCCAGTTTGCGCTGTTCTGTGAAGGGATTAGTACACAGCCTTGTACGAGATCTTCAGTTTCTTGGCAATTTCTCGCATGGAATAGCCTTCCTTTCTGAGAACAAGAATAGACTGATGGGTTTCAGAAGAAAGTGCTTTGTTTCTGGACATTTTGAGCCTGTAATCGAACCCACAAACCCAACGACTCATTGGAACACAGGAGTGATGGTTGCTGATAATGGGCCTCTGTACGCCTACGTAGATATTCCATGAAAATATTTGTTGTTTCCAGCTACAATAATAATTTACAACATTAACAATGTCTACACTCTAGCTCTGATCAATTTTGTTATTTTAATGGACAAAAAAAGTGCTTTTCTTTCAAAAACAAGGACATTTCTAAGTGACGCCAAACTTTTGAACAGTAGTGTATATTGAAGTATCGTTGATCGAGATTATGGGGAAATTATCAGATCAAATGTGAGAACACAACAGTTCACCTGATACAAGACTAAAGTTAGAAATGTATCAATGGCACAGAACCGATTTGTCCTACCGAAAAATGTATCAACCCCCTACAAAGGTCAATTTATTTTTAATCCACATCATAATCAAGTCAACCTTACAATAGGTCATGATTTATATTATTCCAAAAGAAAGACACATATACAGTATTTGTTCATCAACATCTTTATGCTTTCGTTAATAAAATAATGATTAAAAAAAAGACTCATTCAAAATGCAGGTGTTTATTTCAACTACATTTAAGTTGCGCACCCCCAGCTCCTCAATCACAGGTAAAACCTTGCTGAGATGATCAATGTATTTGTTCCATTGTCAGTTTCTCAAGCCAAAGCATCTTGATGGCCTTCACCAGATCATTTTTGCCTGTAGGCTTGGCAGAATTACAGATTGTTTTCAGTTGATGCCAAACAAGTTCAATCGAGTTTAAATCAGGAGACCTACATGTAGAGATATACTGTAGGCGAGGTGAGACACTAGTGTTGAGTAATGTGCTTTGAAAAAGTGTTGTACTGTAGGTCTACTTACTCTGCTGGCATCTTGGCAGAGTGTATGCCCTCATTTGCAATGCAAATCTGGTCAGCAGTGTGTTTTGGGTCATTGTTATAAAGTCAGCAACAAAAAAAAACTCACTGTCAACTCCGTTTATTTTCAGCAAACTTAACATATTTGTATGAACATAAGATTCAACAACTGAGACATAAACTGAACAAAACTGAATAAACTGAATAATGTGTCCCTGAACAAGGGGGGGTTCAAAATCAAAAGTAACAGTCAATGCAGCTGGTGGCCACACCTGATACTAAGTACTGCAGTGCATCTCCTCCTCATGGACTGCATCAGATTTGCCAGTTCTTGCTGTGAGATGTTACCCCACTCTTCCACCAAGACACATGCAAGTTCTGGGAGGGAATGGCCCTAGCCCTCACCCACCGATCCCAGATGTGCTCAATGGGATTGAGATCCGGGCTCTTTGCTGGCCATGGCAGAACACTGACATTCCTGTCTTGCAGGAAATCATGCACAGAACAAGCAGTATGGCTGGTGGCATTGTCATGCTGGAGGGTCATGTCAGGATGAGCCTGCAGGAAGGGTACCATATGAGGGAGGAGGATGTCTTCCCTGTAACGGACAGCGTTGCGATTGCCTGCAATGACAACAAGCTCAGTCCGATGATGCTGACACACACCGCCCCAGACGATGACGGACCCTCCACCTCCAAACCGAAACCGATTACAGGCCTCGGAGTAACGCTCATTCCTTCGACGATAACCCCCGGTGAGACAAAACCGTGACTCTTCAGTGAAGAGCACTTTTTGCCAGTCCTGTCTGGTCCAGTGACAGAGGGTTTGTGCCCATAGGCAACGTTGTTGCTGGTGATGTCTGATGAGGACCTGCCTTACAACAGGCCTACAAGTCCAATCTCTCTCAGCCTATTGAGGACAGTCTGAGCACTGGTGGGGGGGATTGTGCATCCCTGGTGTAACTCTGGCAGTTGTTGCCATCCTGTACCTGTCCCACAGGTGTGATGTTCGGATGTACCGATCCTGTGCAGGTGTTGTTACACGTGGTCTGCCACTACGAGGATAATCAGCTGTCCATCCTGTCTCCCTGTAGTGCTGTCTTAGGCGTCTCACGGTACGGACATTGCAATTTATTGCCCTGGCCACATCCGCAGTCCTCATGCCTCCTTGCAGCATGCCTAAGGCACGTTCGTTCACGCAGATGAGCAGGGACCCTGGGCATCTTTCTTTTGTTGTTTTTCAGAGTCAGTAAAAGGCCTCTTAAGTGTCCTAAGTTTTCATAACTGTGACCTTAATTGCCTACCGTCTGTAAGCGGTTACTGTCTTAACAACCTTTCCACAGGTTCATTAATTGTTTATGGTTCATTGAACAAGCATGGGAAACATCCCTTTACAATGAAGATCAGTGAAGGTATTTGGATTTTTACTAATTATCTTTGAAAGACAGGGTCCTGAAAAAGGGACGTTTCTTTTTTTGCTGAGTTTAGCTACAGTATGTGCTACAGCATAATCAAAGTGAGGACAATGGGAAGTGTGTATACTTATGGCCTATTGTAACCTGGAGTCACAACTTTCCAGTACTCCTCACCCCACCCTAAATGCTGCCCTTAAAATAATTACCATTAAAAATGCCTGTTTATCTCAATGTTTTCATTGAGACCAAAGAGAACAGACTGTGTCCACTCGTGGACATAGAAAGAAGCTGGCTTGCTGAAAACTATGGCGCTACCGGTACATGTTGAAGAGGGTGAGGGATAACAGACACACCTGTGAGCTCTGGAACTCCACCTCCGACAGGCAGAGGCAACATACTTGGCAGGTTCGTCAGGTCGTCGGTTCACCATGACATTTCCATTCCTCTTCTGACAACAAAACTTGATGAACTGCTCACCATGAGTGATACCACGAGTGGACACAGAACACATACTGGGATGGATCCCGAGGCAAATTTGGCTTACCAGTGAACCTCAGAGTATTCATCATGAACTGCGTTTCCGAAGTTTCTGTCCATGAGTGATGCAACCCGAAAAATTATTTGAGACAGAGTTAATGAGTATTTGAGGTCACCGAGAAAGTCTGGGCATTTATTTTATTTAACTAGGTAAGTCAGTTAAGAACAAATTATTATTTTTAAATGATGGCCAAAACAACCAAACCCTCCCCTAAACCCAGATGACACTGGTCCAATTGTGCGATGCCCTATGGGACTACCGATCATGGCCGGTTGTGATACAGCCCGGGATCGAACCAGGTTCTGTAGTGCCACCACTAGGCACATTGATAAGGGAAAGCAGGCTAAGGAATTAAGCATACAGTATATAGGCTACAGTAAACATTTCATTGTCCTGTTGGTTTTAGCCTCACTGCACAGTAGCCCATAAACATAATTTTTATTTTTAAAAAACTTTCAAAATGCATATCTAATTCAATAATATATTTCTACCACTATCGATGCTGTTATTATTTTTAGAATACAGTTCTCGGCTGACAGTAGTGATGGACATTGGTCACAGATCACGCATTGATGAGCCATTAAATTGGACGATAGCCAGCCGAAATCCTCATAGCAAATGGGTGATCGAAACTCATTTGTATCTGGCCACCCAGACAAACCCCTACAAATATGCCAATTTATTATAATCCACATAATTCACCCTACAAAAAAAAAATACCAACATTTCTGTCTGAAAGTACATTTGAAGTCCTGCTTATCCGTTTATAGAATAATTAGCATTATTTTATTTCTCAACTGGTAATTGAAGCGTGCCTCACATTCACCATTCAAGTGCAGGCAACAGGCTATCAAAGCGTCACCCAAATGCTTTACAATGTGAGCTGGAGGCATTTTGAAAACATGTTTTCAAACACTTGTATTTCACAAGTGTAGCAGGTCTGCAAACAACGTTTCCCACTCCGAGAATGATAAATGACCTGTAATTAATACATTCATTAAAAACATTGGAATACAAAAGAAGCTAGCCACCCATGATGGGCTAGCAGGACAACAGACTCCGGCAAAGTAGATTTCTATTTTTAGGGACTTGAAATGTATTAAATGGATGTTTGCCTATTAATGATAATGACATTAAGGAGATCAAGAAGGAGTAAGCTCTGCCTGCTTATTAAAGTATCATCTAGCAGTTTTGACATGAATCTTCCAAACAGTGGCTGACGAGCAAATGCGATCTAATGCAAACGTCTCGGCGACATCTTGCCAATGTGCAAACGCTCTCCATACTACATCGGCCCGGTCAGATGTATGTGTGCTGTAATGATGGAATGATAGATTGATACATATTGGCCTAAAGGGCGACTTCATATATAAGTTAAGACAGCTACAGTAAACAGGACTCTTCATCCTACAGCCCTTACATGTCATTTCAATAAAAACCTTGAACCCACGTCCCTGAATTTACCAAATATTTGTATTTTAGACTCTAGCAGTATGCTTACATTAAGATAAATATCATAAAAAAAGACAAAAACTTACTGAGCATTTCATCCTTAAAAACACATGGGGGTCTGATGTGCAGTATGCATATTAACAGTAGAATAGCTGGGACTCAACAAGTAGCCTACCAATATCTGCCAGTCTAATAAATGCATTTATACAAAGATCACAAATAAATCCATTAATATTGTGTTTAGGAAGGTCATAGAAAAACATGATACTAAGACAAAATAATAGAATAGCATGTTTTAAGATGCAATTCTCTGTGCTATCGTAGCTGAGGCTATGGTTGCTTCATATATATAAATGTGTCTGCTTTTCTTTATCTTGGCCAGGTTGCAGTTGTACATGAGAACTTGTTCTCAACTGGCCTACCTGGTTAAATAAAATTATTTTTTTATTAACTTATGCTATTTCAGGTATAGCAACTAAAACGTCTGGCCTGCATGAACCTATGTAAGATTATTTGGGAAAGTAAGCAAGCGCCAACAAGCTTCATAAAGTCCCCCTCAAAGGCATCTTCTGGTGGATTCAATGACCATTAACAGCATTGAGGCCGACAATGGCTGACAGTAAAATACTATGACGTCATGCACTAACATGCTGTACCATACCGCAGCAACTTTTATGAGGAACCGCTGTACATTTCAAAAGTGCTGAACAAATAGTTATATTGACGATGTCCGTCTTAACACAGTCATTGTCTTAATCGAAATGATTGGATTGCCTCTCTCCCCGTTCCCTTATGCCATTGTTTGTACATCTCAATTGTCAGTAGAAACCACATTTGTTTAAGCAAGTCAGTCATATCAGCTAAGTTTATTTTTTAAAGCAGTAAATGAAACTGAATTAACAGTTTTGGTGAAACACAATGTTTCGCTGACGTCACTGCTACACCTGGCTAAGGATTCTGATCAGGCCCTACACCCAAACAAGGGCACTGCGTTCATCCACCTCTGGCCTGCTCGCCTCCCTACCACTGAGGAAGTACAGTTCCCGCGCAGCCCAGTCAAAACTGTTCGCTGCTCTGGCCCCCCAATGGTGGAACAAACTCCCTCACGACGCCAGGACAGCGGAGTCAATCACCACCTTCCGGAGACACCTGAAACCCCACCTCTTTCAGGAATACCTAGGATAGGATAAAGTAATCCTTCTCACCCCCCCCCCCCCCTTAAAAGATTTAGATGCACTATTGTAAAGTGGCTGTTCCACTGGATGTCTTAAGGTGAACGCACCAATTTGTAAGTCGCTCTGGATAAGAGCGTCTGCTAAATGACTTAAATGTAATGTAATGTAAATGATTCACTCCATGGTGCTGAAAAGAAAGATCTGCTGTTGGGACAGCTTTATGTAGGCCCTAACAGTTTGTGGGCACCGTTTGTCACTGTTATAGTGCAATTAAGTCAAATGTTAGTCAAATACACATTTTTAGCAGATGTTATTGTTGGTGTAGTGAAATGCTTGTGTTCCTAGTTCCAGCAGTGCAGCAGTATCTTACAAATCAAAGTGTGTCACGTGCGCCGAATACAACCTTACAGGGAAATGCTTACTTACAGGCTCTAACCAATAGTGCAAAAAAAGGTATTAGGTGAACAGTAAGTAAGTAAAGAACAGTAAAAAGACAGGCTATATACAGTAGCAAGGCTACATACAGACACCGGTTAGTCAGGCTGATTGAGGTAGTATGTACATGTAGATCTGGTTAAAGTGACTATGTATATATGATGAACAGAGCGTAAAAGAGGGGTTGGCAGGTGGGAGAATGCAGATAGCCTGGTTAGCCAATGTGCGGGAGAACTGATTGGTTGGCCCAATTGAGGTAGTATGTACATGAATGTATAGTTAAAAAGGTACTATGCATATATGGTAAACAGAGTAGCAGAGGCGTAAAAGAGCACAATGCAAATAGTCCGGGTAGCCATTTGATTACCTGTTCAGTAGTCTTATGGCTTGGGGGTAAAAACTGTCGAGAAGCCTTTTTGTCCGGTACCTCTTGCCATGCGGAGTAGAGAGAACAGTTGATAGCTGGGGTCTTTGACAATTTTTAAGGCCTTCCTCTGACACCGCCTGGTGTAGAGGTCCTGGATGGCAGGCAGCTTAGCCCCAGTGATGTAGTGGGCCTTACGCACAACCCTCTGTAGTGCCTTGCGGTCAGAGGCCGAGCAATTGCCGTACCAGCGAGTGATGCATCCAGTCAGGATGCTCTCGATGTTGATGGCTTGTTGATGATGGCTATTTTACAGTCTGATGGCCTTGAGATAAGTAGATCAATTGATGTATTGTTTAGTGTTGTGGGTTGGCTGGCATGCTTTTTTTGTTTGCCAGATGCTAAAATGCACACGGATACCTTGTAATCGCGGAAGACAAATGGGAAACCAGTCATATGTAAGTAAACTGAAGCATATGAACATAACAATCCCACAGTAAAGTTTATGAAATGCTGTGCCATTATGCAACATTTACATTCTAGGGCCTTTTAACTTGCAGGGATGGGCACTCTCGAATGTCTTAATTATAGGCTACCAACCTTTTCTGTTTCCTATTTTCAGTGGTGTAAAGTACTTAAGTAAACATACTTTAAAATACCAGTATTTTTTTTTTTGTAAATGTACTTTACCATTTGTATTTTTGACAACTTATTTTCCTTTAGGAATGTAGTGAAGTAAAGTACAATTCACTCCATACATTTTCCCTGGCAACCAAAAATACTCATTACATTTTGAATGCTTAGCAGGACAGAAAGTGGTCCAATTCACACACTTATCAAGAGAACGTCGCTGGTCATCCGTACCACATATGACTCACTAAACACAAATTCTTAATTTGTAAATTATGCGAGTGTTGGGGTGTGACCCAGGCTAATTGTAAAATATTGTGCCATCTGGTTTGTTTAATATAAGGAATTTGTATTATTCATACTTTTACTTTTGATACTTCAGTATATTTAAAACCAATTTTTTTTTGACTCACACTAGTAGTATTATACTAGAGTATATATATACTGGGTGACTTTCACTTGAGTCATTTTCTATTATAAAGGGATCTTTACTTTTACTCAAGTATGGCTATTGGGTACTTTTTCCCACCACTGCCTAGTTCTATCACATTAAATATTAAGTAGACCTAATAACTTATGATCATGTTAAGTATCCCTACATTTCTGTTATTAGTGCGCCTGCCTGCTCAGGAGTCTCACTGGAGACGGACCTGGCTCGAGTGTGATGGCGACTATGTACTGTGGTCATACGGTGAAGTAAACGTTGTTAAACTGAAACCTAGTCGTGTAATTTTAGTTAACAATAACACATATTCAACTGACAATTTACTGTATTAACTTTCTATTTAATTACATTGTTTCATTTACCTTAATTTGCTTCCTCTGTAAACGCCGTCACGGCCAGGTGTTTGTTGCTGAGGATCATTAACAGTTGATATAGAATAAAATACATATAGGCTAATTAAATGGTTATGGAGTGGAGAGCAAACCAAGCAGTAACAGTTTAAAAAGCGAAGCATGGCTCAATACTGCCATTGTACACTATTCTCCCCATTATAAATATATGTACACCAATCTCCAACATTACCATGGGTGAAAGAACCAAATGTGGTAATTTTCAGAAAGAATCAAACCACTTCTCTTTCATGCATAAAGGCTCTCCAAACCGGTTTATGATTCATAAATACTTTCCTAACACTAAATAATCTACAAGATCAGAGTATTTTGAAATCTACCAATTAGTGCTGGAAGAGACAAATCTGACCCCTAATATTCTGAACCCGTTCTCGCTATATATTCTATTGAGTCTGTGGACAAAACTCTAGCAAAAATAAATAAAAGTACACCGTATTTAAAGGGAAGGCTCAAGATAAATGTACTTAAACCCCTATTGAATGACAACTCCACAAGAAAATTTGTTGGCCAGCAAGTGGGAGGGGTTTCAGTGGTTGAATTACATTTATTCAGCGCACAAGGGAACCATGCCAATAAAGCCAATAACGCCCCTTCCTGAAATGAACAGCTTCTGTATAACAAATCCTCATGATGTACATAGTATTTGTAAAGATGAATCGAAGTGACCAAAATACTATCCATACGTTTATTCAAACAATTGACTTACAAAAAAAGAACAAGCAGATAATGTGGCGACTTGAGCAAGTAGAAATAAACAAATATAAAATGGTCACTTTTTATTATAAAACCTCAAATAATTGATTTGATGAGATCCCATCCCCACACACCTACTGAAGTTACACTACTGCATTAGATCACCGTGACATTGGGGTGAGATTGTCATCGGTTAAAATAAATCACTCTGCCTTTTAGAAACAACCACAGTCAAAATCCCCTTATAGCCAAATATTGCTTCAGAGCCTTATTTAGTACTTATAGCCCCCTATAAATAAATATCACTCTTCAGTCACTCAGTCAAATAGTACACATGTTGGTCATGATAAGGATGTCAATGTGGCCCCAGACATAATCCCACATACAGTACATGAACACGCAACAGACATGACACAGAACACGTGACAGACTCCAATCTATTCCGATGTAGACAGGTCTTGTCCACATCGAACACGCAGCGACGGCAGGGATTCGAAAATCTGGTACTTTCTCTACCCAATATATTTCTCAGCGCATCATAAAAACACCTTTCTGTACATCATTTACTTTCAGCATGCTATCTGATATGATCTACCGCAGGACTATGGGCAGGTGAATAAAAAGCAAGACAATTACACTGTTTATTTTCTTCTAATGCTTTCTGGTGTCTTTCATGACAATGAGAAGAGGTGGAGACGAGACGCAACAGAGATTCACACCATCTACGGTGATCGTATTGGCCCCATGATTAAGCAAATGCAGGCCTTACACCAAAAATGTGGGTAACCCCAGGCAAACATCCCGTTTTCAACAACACCTCCTCAAAAACCAAAATCCCCATTTCGGTTTCTTGGCATTATCTGATATCTGCTAACTAAAGCAAACAATAGAGTTCCAAAGAGAAAGAAATCGCCGCAGCTCAGACAATGCACTATGTCAGACCTCTCTCCGAACCAGCTACACACCAATCAATTCACCACTGGTCTGTACTATTACAAAACTGATCCAAAGTGCTAGTTCCCCAATCAACTTCCGGAAGTGGCATTATTTAATCAAAACATAATAAAAAATGTCCAGTTGTGTTTGACATCATACTAGTTCCAAGCTTGTTCTAAAAGCTACTTCATATCGTTATAAAAAGAGGACCCCAAATTCACTATATGCACATAAAGCCTGGTGTTCATTTCTACGTCACCTCTGATCTCGATCTTTGGTGATCGTAATACCTATACTGTGCGTGATAATGTAGCCGCCAGGTCTCAATCGATACCTTGGAAGTTTGAATACATGTCAACGAGGGAACATTTCAATTTATAAGTAAATTAACTAACAGGTGCCAGTGGGGCAAAGCAGCAAGAGTGCCTGGCATGTTATAGAACCAAGAATATAACTAGATATTATAATGGGAGTAGTGTTTTTCTGATGACTTGCTTTACAATAAAAAGGCCTTTCTGTCAAAGTTGGGCTCGCCCGCTTACTCTTGCTCTACTGCGTAGCCGAGCCAGGGTGAGTGTTGTCAGTGATTCTCCTTTTATTCTGAGTCCTTGATCAGCCTGAAGCCTCTTCCCGAGGAGAGAGAGAGAAAGGAAGAAAGACTGGGACAGCTGAAAGACCTGAGAATGTCGAGCACACTTGAAAGAAGCACCGTGATCAACAATATGACAGAGCGCAAGAGTGGATTTAGAAGAGATGGAGGGATGGGGAGACTGTTTGGTGTAGTGGGCGGGCTCATTGCCGAAGCTCAACGTAATTGGCTGGGAAGAGGCCGTAGGCACCCCGGCACACACCCCTCCACCAGCCCTCGTCAATAGTCTCAATGTTAGTGATGATGTCATCAGGGTCGAAGGAGATTTCGTCATCACCAGCTGGAAGGCAGACATTTCATAGCAGTTGACTTCGCATTCCATTGCCCTCATATTATAAATAATGTTAAAAGGGTTTGTGTATATCATGAATGTGTCCGAGTTATTGTATTTTGGGGGTAATTATGAGGAGCTCTTGATCTTAAAAAATAGAGTTTTGATAGATGTGATTAAAGTATAGATTATAGAGGGCTTGGCTCCACTCACCTGCTTGGTAGTCATACAGGGCTACTGCCGTTACCCCCAAGTCCTCACCGTACTCATATCTCTGGGCGTCTGCAGGGAAAAGGTCACAGGTCATTCACAGAAGACACAGGACCACAAAGGGAGATTGTCTATTGGGCAAAATTCAGTCCTCTCCTTGACTCCATCCTCCTCTCCCTCGTGACCTGGAAACCTCTAAATTGTCACCATATATGAATGTCAATTGATTAATAGCTGAACGGAGGAGCATGCGCCTCTCCTCGATACTCTTCTCCGGCCGAGGATACTTAAGTGTATATCCTATGGGGAAAAGTGTTGTAATCCACCACACCCCCTTTGAATCAGCTGTAGTTTTCATGTAGGATGAAATGCACACGATTAAAAACAATACTCTAGCAATCTTTTTATCAATAAAATGTCTGGCACTAGCTCTCCTGTTTTTACTACTTTACACATTTTGGGATTCCTCCCCTGTAAAGGCAATTTGCCTGATGACAAGCTACTGGAGAAAGGGAGTCATTTAATGCATTTGTATCCAAGTTCTCCCTCTTCCCCTACTCACATAATCGAGGAGAGGATGCAAGGAATTGAGCAAATCCAATCGAGATTCTCCCAATGGCTCAATCGCTTAAAAATGTCGTTCACACATCTTCCCTCCTTAAATTTGCACTGATTGGAAAAGACTTGACAGGTGAAAACAATTAGGTAGAAGCTCATCATTAGACTGGCTTTCACCTGGTCAGTTCTTTCAGACCAGTGCAATAGATAGGACAGAATTTTTTTTAATGAGAAAGAGCCAAGCTAGAAATGGGGTTCACAGTGACTCAGCAAATGGCATGTCCTGCTCCTCCCCTCTCACCTCATTCACTCTCATTCTCTCACCTCCTGTCTCGTCAGGACTCTGGTAGAGCGCCTCCTCCTGGACGGGAGGCTCCTCATACATCTGCTCAGCAGAGGAATGGGAGGTGGGCTCCGCCTCGTACAGCTCCTCCCCATTCTCTTCTGCTGCAGGATCCTCGTACACACCAGAGTCCTGACACAGCCAGCCGAGAGAGACAGTCAGAAAACAGCTCCTAACCCCACGGGTAAATTCAAACTCCTCCTTAACTATGAATATTTTCAATCTTTGGGACTTTACCTTCTTTTTCTTCCTCTATGAAAACATCACAGAAAGCATAGTAAGAATGAAGGAAAGTCAAGTGTCAAAGGAAAAGCGAAAAAAGGACTGCGGCATTGGAATAAAAATCAGACCATCCTTGTTCACGCCAATGTCACTAAACTGCATGAAGGACTGATGCATCCATTTAAGGATGTACTCGTCCATATTTTACACAGCAAACTACTGGCAAAAAAAAAAAGTGATGAGCATGTAGGCATGTTAACCGGTTGTCATTCACCTGGTAAACTGGGTCGGCAGCTGCAGGTACAAGCAAAGGTGCGGCTTTCTGGACAGGAGGGGTGGGACTAACAGTAAGGCTGGGCTCGGGAGACGGGGAGGCAGGCTTGGCCTTAGCTGTCTCCTCTATCTTGCGCCACGCCTCCTCTTGCTCCTGCTTCTCCTTGGCCTGGCGGCGAGCTCTCTCCTCCTCCGCCCGCTTCTTGTCCTCCTCCTCCTTCTGCTTGGCGATGTTCTCAAAGCGGGCCTTGATGCTGCCCGTGCTGCTGCCGGCTAGGGAGGGATGACACAGGGGAGGGCAGATCATAATCAAACCAGTGGTTCAAGTTCAGATTTTGCAATGATCTTGACAAACATATTGCACATTTACATACACACACTGGTTTTGTGATTACTTACCAGTTTCCACAGGCTTGGTCCTCTGGTAGGCAGGGCTTGGTTTCTCCACATCCTCAAAGTTACCTGCGCTCTGCCATTCAAACGAGGTGGAGGAGAGTAAATTACAGACAATAGATGAGAATTCCCCGGTCTTTAGATATTAGGTATAGAGACATTGTACCTTGTCCATTCGGTCCTTCTGGATGCCAAACTTCCCTCCGAACCCATGAGAGTAGTCTGTAAACAGCAGAGAATAAATAGTTAGAATGACTTTAATTCACAGATTCAAGTGATAGTTCACCCGTAAAGTGATTTTTTAGGGAACCATCGCATAAATTTAAGAAAGGGTTCAAGTAAAAAAAAGGAATGAAGCTCATGGTATAAAGAAATAGAAATGTAATCTATATTTAACTAGGCAACTCAGTTGAGAACAAATTCTTATTTACAATGACGGCCTACCTGGGAACAGTGGGTTAACGGCCTTGTTCAGGGGCAGAACGACAGATTTTTACCTTGTCAGCTTGAGGATTCGATCCAGAAACCTTCCGGTTACTGGCCCAACGCTCTAACCACTAGGCTACCTGCCGCCCTGACAATGGAGAAAGGGTAGGGCTGGGCAATTCTTTGTGTATTTGTTGGTATCGCGAAACAAATGTGCACTGATAAGCATTTAGCCAGTTGTCAGTTTCCACGATATTCACACTACCTTTCTCTTTAGCCGTAATCTGTAGCCATTGTAGCCTACTTGTGTTTATGTTAATATTTCTGAATAAGGGTTGCGTTACCATACAATAGGAATGTCCAAAATGAATGTATTTATATGCATTTGTAATAGCAACTACACTACCAGTCTAAACTTTTAGAACAACTACACATTCAAGGTTTCTTTACTGCTATTTTTTTAAAACTATTTTCTACATTGTAGAATAATAGTGAAGACATCAAAACTGATGAAATCATGCAGTAACCAAAACAGCATTAAACAAATCAAAATATATCTTATATTTGAGATTCCTCAAATAGCTAACATTTGCCTTGACAGTTTTGCACACATGGCATTCTCTCAACCAGCTTCATGAGATAGTCACCTGGAATGCAATTCAATTAACAGGTGTGACTTTTTAAAAGTTAATTTGTGGAATTGATTTCATTCTTAATGCGTTTGAGCCAATCAGTTGTGTTGTGACAAGGTAAGGGTGGTACACAGATGACAGCCCTATTTGGGAAAATACCATATTAGTCCATATTATGGCAAGAATAGCTCAAATAAGCAAAGAGAAATGACAGGCCATCATTACTTTAAGACATGAAGGTCAGTCAATACGGAAATGTTCAAGAACTTTGAAAGATTCTTCAAGTGCAGTCGCAAAAACCATCAAGCACTATGATGAACCTGGCTCTCATGAGGACCGCCACAGGAATGAAAGACCGAGAGTTACCTCTGCTGCAGAGGAGAGACTTACTTGGGTCAAGAAACACGAGACATGGACATTAGACTGGTGGAAATCTGTCCATTGGTCTGATAAGTCCAATTTGGAGATGTTTGGTTGCAACCGCCGTGTCTTTGTGAGACGCAGAGTAAGTGAACGGATGATCTCTGCACGTGTGATTCCCTCCGTGAAGGGTGGTATGGGAGTGCTTTGCAGGTGAGACTGATTTATTTAGAATTCAAGGCACACTTAACTAGCATAGATAACACAGCATTCTGCAGCGATACCCCATCCCATCTGGTTTGCACTTAGTGAGACTATAATTTGTTTTTCAACAGGACAATGACCCAAAACACACCTCTTGGCTGTGTAAGGGCGATTTGACCAAGAAGGAGAGTGATGGAGTGCGGCATCAGATTGGCTTCCACAATCACCTGACCTCAACCCAGTCGAGACGGTTGGGATAAGTTGGACCGCAGAGTGAAGGAAAAGCAGCCAACAAGTGCTAAGCATGTGGGAACTCCTTCGAGCCTGTTGGAAAAGCATTCCAGGTGAAGCTGGTTGAGAAAATGCCAAGTGTGCAAAGCTGTCATCAAGGCAAAGGGTGGCTACTTTGAAGAATCTAAAATATATTTTGACTTGTTTAACACTTTTTTTGGTTACTACATGATTCCGTGTGGTATTTCATAGTTGATGTTAGTCTTTAATAGATAGTCTTTAATATTTTTCTACAATGTAGAAAATAGTAAAAAATAAGGGAAAACCCTGAAATGAGTAGGTGTCCAAACTTTTGACAAGGACACACACGCTATTGGTGATGAATTTCTATTTTGTCAATATCGTCCGACCCGAGGTAGGTTTGTACAGTAGGGGTGACGTTTTGAAGGGGAACTAGGACGGGTAAAGGACAAAGGCACTTTACATTTACATTTACATTTAAGTCATTTAGCAGACGCTCTTATCCAGAGCGACTTACAAAACAGTGCTGGGACAAAAGAGAGAATAAACTTTGGAAAGAAAAGGAAGGACAGTATGCGGTGCCTTGCTGAGACTCGTGGAGTAGCAAGACCAGTGTGCCCTGGGTTATGAGCACAAGGAGAGGCTGGCCAAGCACCTCTACCCCAAGCCCACAATACACAAACAAGCACATTTACATACAGATATAAACAAGTACACGGATCAGCTGCACTCAGCTGCACTCAGACCAAACACACGCCCATCCGGTCTTACAGTATGAAAACTTTGTTAACAACTTAAACCAAAAGAACCAAGGTGCTAAACACAGCCAGTAAATCCAGCCTGAGCACTACATTTACATGATCAGTCCTTAGTCTGTCTAGCTCCATCTGTTGTCACTTCCTCTATTATGAGCCTGTGGCAGATGCCACGCCACCAGACAAAGGAAGTACTTTAACCTCATTAACTCAATAGTAAAACCATAAAATGACCACATCAGTAAAAAGTGTGTGTGAACATATCCTGTGTGCGTTTTCCTGCTACTAAGGATATGTGTTAGGTGGAATAAAACCCATGTAAACACAGGTCAAACCACCGGTACCTTTCTGCGACTCGTGGAGCTGCAGTTTCTCCTGGTGGTCCCATCCCAGGGCCGACTTGTCCTGTCTGTCCGTCTGCACACCAAACTTGCCACCAAAGCCCTTCACGTAATCTGTGAAGGGCACAGAGAATATTAGAATGGATACTAAAGTGCAATGTAGGTAGGCCCAAGTTAGATAACTCAGTCTGGAAAATTCCAATGGCTGATTGGCATACAGTACATTACCGGATAACATATTTGATAACATTCTGTACTACAAAGATGGCTACCGTGTAGACCCTCAGGGACACGTGTCAGAGCCACCATCTCAACCATTGTGTGACCAACACCTGGGCTGTAAACACTGCCTTGGTGCAGTATGGGTAACAATGGAAGGTCACCTTTCCCTCTCTCTGATACCTTCAGCCTGGGATTGCGTAATCAGGGAGGGAAAGCTAATGATAAGGCAACATGTTTCCAGGCCTTCAGGAGAGTTTGAAAACAAGATTCTACAAAATTCTATTTAGCTAGTAGGATATTTGGGGCACTGTAAGAGAGAGAAAATGAGTTAGTCTGATTAGAGCGGAGGGAGGTGTAGTACATACTCTGCAGATAGACGGCCCCACACTGTCTCGCCTCATCCCTCTTGTTACACAGGCACAATAGGGAAAAAAAGTATGCATAAGGCTTGCGCGGTACACCATACACCGGGGTATTTGGAAAAAGACACGATGATGATTTTCAATAACATCAATACCATTGAATCTATTTCTGTGTTTTAATAAATATGAATATTTTGACCTACTTTTTAAGTAAATGCCTGCAGTCAACTTGTGCAATATGTTAGGAGAAAGATTGAGTTCTTCATTTCACTGGTCACATAATTTCTCATTATGAAGCTTACCAATAGTCCCCAGTCACGTGGTGTTTGTTTACAAGCACAGAACGAGACCAGAGCCTTGAGTCACTCACTGTTGTGCAGAAAGCGCCAGGTGATCAATTTACAGTATGGAATGAATAACTAAAATGTTTGCCAGCTAGATATCTTATAACTATTAAGTTGTCTAAAATGTGCTAAATGCTCTGCAGTTGTGCATTTAATGTGCTAATTTAGTAGCTAATTAGCTATCTGGCTAACTGTTTAGCTTCCTCCAAAATCAAGCAGTTGCTTGGTAACACCAGAGAATCACCTCCTGGATCAAGAGCCTCGCTGTCTAATATTTGCATTTTTTTATTACTTGTATAGTTTAGTTTGGAGACTGTACACAGTGTGAGCAATGCGATTGTTAGCATTCGCTATGAGATTTTACATTTACTTGTTAGCATTTAACCTTTTGGATTAGAGTATCAGTGGGTTTTGAAAACAGGGCCCCTTGTGTTCAGTGCTGGTATTACTGAATATCCCAGTATTGCACACAAGGTCGGGATATGACACTCTGGATACCGCCCAAGCCTAGTGTGTGCATGACAGAGGGACACACCTTTCTGAGACTCGTGCTTCTCGGTTTTGCCCTGGTACTCAAAGCCCAAGGCGCTCTTGTCCACCTTGTCCGTCTCCACTCCGAACTTCCCGCCAAAACCTTTGGTGTAATCTGGTGATACCCGGGAAAGTGGTTGGAAAATAGCAGATATAGTTAATCATAGAAAAAAAAATAGGTTGGGCTTGCCCCCAAGGCAGAGAATTCGGAGTTCAGTCAAGGCACCATCTGGATACACATTCTACAGGCAAGGTGTTAGTCACTGACACACAGCCCCAAAACCAAGTTAAACAGGAACTGCACAGCAGCTGATCAAGCTAAAGCACAACGAAGCACTGAATTTGGCAAGAACACTGAAAACCGGTGGAGCTACAGGATGTACAGATATTTGTTACAAGCCCAGCACTAAAACAACATCAAAAAACTTAAACCGAATTAGGTGTCAGAACTGGGCAGGATGTAAAACCTGCACATCCTGTAGGGTTGTTCCACAAAATGAGTGGCCTTTGATATTTTAAGTAGAAATTGGGCACAAAAATGGAATTTTAAAAAGGCTGTTATATTAAATGAAGTGCCCTTCAAAATAGACCACATGGACAATTGAATTAATACATTTGTTTATATGAATAAAGACCTGCTAAAGCGCCAAATTCAGTATTTTGATGTTCCGTCAACCCTGTGTCACCTCTATGAAGATTTTAACCCACTTAATACATTTTTTTACCCAAGTTTCACCATCACTGTAAAGTCCTAGTTATTTTGTTGCTTGACAAATTCATTTAAAAAAGGCTGTTATATTAATAATTTCTGTTTAATGTACCATACCAGTCAAAAGTTTGGACACCTACTCATTCAAGGGGTTCTTAATGTTTTACTATTTTCTACATTGTAGAATATTAGTGAAGACATCAAAACTATGAAATACCACATATGGAATCATGTAGTAACCCCAAAAAGCGTAAAAATCAAAATATAACGTATATTTGAGATTCTTCAAGGTAGCCACCCTTTGCCTTGACAGCTTTGCACACTCTTAGCATTCCCTCAACCAGCTTCATGAGCTAGTCACAGGGAATGCATTTCAATTAACAGGTGTGCCTTGTTAAATGTGAAATTATGGAATTTCTTTGCTTCTTAAATGTGTTTGAGCCAATCAATTGTGTTGTGACAAGGTAGGGGTGGTATACAGAATGTATCTCTATTTGGTAAAATACCATATTATGGCAAGAACAGCTCAGATAAGCAAAGAGAAACGACAGTCCATCATTACTTTAAAACATCAGTGAATGCGGAAAATGTCAAGAACTTTGAATGTTTCTTCAAGTGAAGTTGCAAAAACCCATCAATCTCTATGATGAAACTGGCAATCATGAGGACCGTCAGAGGAAAAGAAGACCCAGAGTTACCACTGCTGCAGAGGATAAGTTCATTAAAGTTAATTGCCTCAGAAGTTGCAACCCAAATAAATGCTTCACAGAGTTCAAGTAACAGACACCAACAGCAACTGTTCTGAGACTGCGTGAAATCCGGAACTTCATGGTGAAATTGCTGCAACAAAAATAAAACACTACTAAAAGGACACCAATAAGAAGAGACTTGCTTGGGCCAAGAAACACAAGCAATGGACATTAGACCAGTGGAAATCTGTCCTTTGGTCTGATAAATCTCAAATTTGGACTTTGGTTCCAACCACCAAGTCTTTGGAAGAAGCAGAGTAAGTGAACGGATGATCTCTGCATGTATGGTTCCCACAGTGAAGCATGGAGGAGGTATGATGGTGCTTTGCTGGTTACACTGTCAGTGATTTAAATAGAATTCAAGGCACACTTAACCAGCAAGGCTACCACAGCATTCTGCAGCAATACACCATCCCATCTGGTTTGCGCTTTATTTTAACTAGGCAAGTTAGTTAAGAACAAATTCTTATTTACAATGACGGCATACCAAAAGGCAAATGGCCTCCTGTGGGGATGTTGGCTGGGATTACAAATAAACGTATTAAAATAAAAATATGGGAGAGACCTAAGATGACAACACAGCATGGCAGCAGCACAAAACAGGGTACAAACACAGTTGGCCACAGACAACAGCACAAATGGCAAGAAGGTAGAGACAACAGTACACCATACAAAGCAGCCACAATTGTCAGTAAGATTGTCCATGATTGAGTCTGAGTGAAGAGATTGAGATAAAACTGTCCAGTTTGAGTGTTTGTTGCAGCTCATTCCAGTCGCTAGCTGCAGCGAACTAAAAAGACAAGTGACCCAAGGATGTGTGTGCTTTGGGGACCATTAACAGAATGTGACTGGCAGAACGGGTGATGTATGTGGATGATGTGGACTGGAGTAGATATCTCAGTTAAAACCTAAGAAGGTTTTATAAATAAGCAACAACCAGTGGATCTCGTGACGGGTATTCAAAGATAAGCAGTTTACAGAAGAGTATACTGTAGAGTGCAGTGACGTGTCCTATAAGGATTATTGGTGGCAAATCTGATGGGCGAATAGTAAAAAAAAAAAAACATTAGCCGCTCGAGAGCACCCTTACCTGCCGATCTATAAATTACATCTCCATAATCTACGTAGCATGGGTAAAATGGTCATCTGAAACAGGGTTAGTTTGGTGAAGAAGTGATGATAGAGCAGTTATTCCCATACTGGTATGACAAATAAATATATATATATATATATATTTTAAACTCATTTCGATTTTCCAACAGGGATGTATATAGTTTGGGTGAAGGTTTTTTCCCCCTTGCCTGAGTAGCCTTTTTTTAAATAAAAAAAAAGTAAAGCCCGCATCCCAGCTCTACTGGTAGTACTGCTCCTACCAGCAGTACTACATTTACATTACATTTAAGTCATTTAGCAGACGCTCTTATCCAGAGCGACTTACAAATTGGTGCTTTCACCTTATGACATCCAGTGGAACAGCCACTTTACAATAGTGCATCTAAGTCTTTTAAGGGGGTGGGGGGGGTGAGAAGGATTACTTTATCCTATCCTAGGTATTCCTTAAAAAGGTGGGGTTTCAGGTGTCTCCGGAAGGTGGTGATTGACTCCGCTGTCCTGGCGTCGTGAGGGAGTTTGTTCCACCATTGGGGGGCCAGAGCAGCGAACAGTTTTGACTGGGCTGAGCGGGAACTGTACTTCCTCAGTGGTAGGGAGGCGAGCAGGCCAGAGGTGGATGAACGCAGTGCCCTTGTTTGGGTGTAGGGCCTGATCAGAGCCTGGAGGTACTGAGGTGCCGTTCCCCTCACAGCTCCGTAGGCAAGCACCATGGTCTTGTAGCGGATGCGAGCTTCAACTGGAAGCCAGTGGAGAGAGCGGAGGAGCGGGGTGACGTGAGAGAACTTGGGAAGGTTGAACACCAGACGGGCTGCGGCGTTCTGGATGAGTTGTAGTGGTTTAATGGCACAGGCAGAGAGCCCAGCCAACAGCGAGTTGCAGTAATCCAGACGGGAGATGACAAGTGCCTGGATTAGGACCTGCGCCGCTTCCTGTGTGAGGCAGGGTCGTACTCTGCGGATGTTGTAGAGCATGAACCTACAGGAACGGGCCACCGCCTTGATGTTAGTACTACATCTGCACCTGTCGATGACACAAGTTGTTCTGCTCCCACGAGCACTTCCAATGCTAGCATCAGTCATTTTAAATTTGTTGTTAGCCCAGCTAGCATGGACACTGACAGTTGTGAATCTGATGCAGCCGAAGAGCTACTGCCCCCTTACCCAGGAAAGCACCGAATAGACGTTGGACCATCGAAGAGACGCAAATATGATGAGAACTACATTGATTTGGGGTTCACTTCTATTGGGAGTAGTGCCTTTCCTGAGCCACAGTGTATTATATGTGCAAAAGTACTCTCTCACAACTCAATAAAACCTTCACTATTGCGCAGACATTTAGAAACAAAACATGGCAATTTGAAGAATAAGCCACGGGAGATATTTGAGCAAGAATTAAGACAACTTTCGAGTAGTAAGACATGTCTAAAAGCAACAGAAACCATTAATAAGAAGGGGAAGGCGTGTCTTATATGGTGAGTTACCGAGTGGCAAGGACAGGCAAGCCCCATACTATTGTGGATGTCTTAATTATTCCTGTTGCCGCAGATATGGCTGGGACAATGCTGGGGGAAAAGGCCCAAAAAAACTACAACAATGTCTTCATCAAACAACATCAGTGACATGGCAGGAGATGCTTTGAAACAATTACTGCTTCGCATACAAGCCAGTGAATTCTATGCGTTACAGCTGGATGGGCCAGGCATATGTCCATTAAGTTTATGGGGGGGGGTCAATGAAGGAAGACATCTTCTGCAAACCACTGGAAACCAGGAGAGGTTATTTTTAAAAGTACTAGACAGCTTTGTGACATCAAATGGACTTTTTTGGTTACTACATGATTCCATATGCGTTATTTCATAGTTTTGATGTCTTCACTATTGTTCTACAATGTAGAAAATAGTAAAAAATAAAGAAAAACCCTTGAATGAGTAGGTGTCCAAACTTTTGGTACTATATACACGACTGTGTACTCATGTTATGCTACACAAACCTTTCACCATATTTTTCCCCACGAATGTATGTGTGCACGAATGAATGTGTGGGTGTGTCCATGTACAAATTATGTGTGTGTATTACTTGCTACACAAACCTTTCTGGGAGTCATGTTTCTCCGTTTTGCCCTGGTATTCAAAGCCCATTGCAGTCTTGTCCACGCGGTCTGCCTGCACCCCGTATTTCCCCCCAAACCCTGTGGAGTAGTCTGCACATCAAAGCAGGGGGAGGGGTCAAGACTGAAGCAGGGAATGGTGGCTGCAGTGATGAATACTCAAATCAACAACAACAAAAATCAACCCCTAGCCCATACCATCTAGGCACTTCATGTACAGTAGGTCGGGGGTAAAATTCGGATTGACTGTTTGTGAGCAATACGGGTACATTTCCACCTAGTTTGTCAGAGGGCAAGGTGGAGCTGTGGTCATCTTGCTTAATGTAGTCATTTTTGTTTAAGTGCCTTATGAGCTAGGGGTTCAGTCGGGATTGGGCACATAGAGCTAGCAACTAGATGGGGGTGAGGAACAATGGTGGTCACAGCATGGAATCACAGGAGTGCAGCTGGAGCCGGGGAGCACTGAAAGCTAAAAGCCAGGAGCATACTCACTCACACAGCATCGGATGCCACTCACACCCATCCTAATACCATAAAGGTCTGACTGGGCCAGATACTATTACATCCAGATGGTCTACAGAGCAGACAGTTCTGAACTATGTGAAGTGGCTACGAGTGTGTATTCAGAAGGCTCAGGTCAGTTTGGCCTTTTGCCGCCTGATGGATACAGTTAGGATTTGTGGGGACTAAGGATAGTGAGCTGATCTTAGATCAGAGCTAAATTGTGCAACTTCTACCCAGAGTTACAAAACATTGAACTGTTCAACTTGTGTTGTTTGCCTGTTTTAACAGACCATGTAAAATCACCTTTCTGCGATGCGTGTTTCTCAGTCTTCCCGGCATAGTCAAACCCGACAGCGGACTGAAAAGGGAGAGATCTCCATGTTGAAGTTAACAAAGTCACCAGCCAAAGGAGAACGCAGTATTTCTCTGCACCATCATCCAGTATCTTTTCATGCTATTCAAGTATTCTCATCTAAATGACAACTTGAGAGATGGGCACTTACTCAAATTCTATTATTCTATTATTTTCATTCATCCTATAATTGGGTATTCTATTGGGTCCCTCAAACTATCTTACAAGGGAGATCTGTAAAATCGCTATGTGGTCATGGGTCATGAGTTTTTTTTTCCTGACCATAGAGCCGAATGTGACCATGATTAGCGTACCTTGTCGACACGGTCGCCCTGCACTCCAAACTTCCCCCCAAAGCCTTTGGATGTGTCTGTCTGAGAGCAGTGCTTGGACAGCTTACTCTGGTACTCATGGCCCACCGCAGACTGGGGGGGGGATAAGAGAAAGAGAGAGGTGAATAAATGCAAACAGTGTGAGGCTGACTGCTGGGTATGCAGTGGTTTGATCAGGTGTTGACAGCAGAGTCACACACAGAGTGGGGTAAACAGTGCTGAGTCATAATATTGACAACACATTGAGCAGTGTGCAGGCAGAAAAAAAAATGCCCCCCCCCCTGCCTGCTCACCGTCACATCCTGTTCTCACACACACACACAAATGGTAACAGTGCACACAAACAGAGAGAGAGAGCATGAGAGAGGGCTAGAGCATTGTGGATAACACAATTCAAACGGCAATGATGAGCTCAGCTGCTTTTGCCACAAATCACAGTCAACGCACGGCAACATTCCTGTGTGCGCATGTGTAAAAGTAAACAATTGGCAATTTAGGCCAATCAGATGAGGTTAAACTAATTCCGTTCCAAAATAATGTTCCTGCGCTCCCTCAGGAGACGGTTGTAATAGCGATCAGCTGTTGGTCCTGGGCTTTGAATCATTGGATATTCAGCTTTTCTACAGATGTGGTCACCAAAATAAAATATAATCAAATTGCTGTGGTCCGACGGGCATTAACCGTTCTAATAATTCTATTACTATGGTCACCACTCACTTTGTCCATGCGGTCCTGCTGCACACCAAACTTGCCCCCATAGCCATCCGAGGCCTTGGGCATGGAGGCCTGCTCCTTCTGCCTCAGGTCACTGTGCTCCGATGACACGTTCTCACGCAGCTTGTGGATACTGGAGAGGGGGGGGGGGGGGGGGGGGTAGGAGGGAAAAGATTTGGAGGAGGGAGAGAAATAACAGGGTAAGAATGACTGAGCTTCACTGGCCATCCTCAAAAACCTGATGACAGCCCAATAAAAATAAAAATAAAGTTAACTGAATAATGAAACGATTAAAGATGTAATATCGTCAACAGGTAGACAATGTGAAGACCATGATTAGAATGACATTGAAATGATCATGTTAGAAATGTAGTGACGCTGATGATGAAAACTGTTGTTGATGACAAGGATGATGAAGCAGCGGTACTTACTTAATGTGTTCCTGGTGACCGGAGCCTTCCACCGTCTTGGCCCCCCATCGCTGTTCCTTCTCTGAAATGTCATTCTGTTAGCACGGAAATAAGGAGCAAGGGGTCAGCGGGGGAGGAGAGGAAAGAGGAAGACAAATGGGGAAAGAGGGGAGGCAAAGGGAGAGAGAGAGGAGAAGTAGTCAAAGAAAAAGATTTAGTGGGCATAGGGTAAGGAGGGAGGAGAGGATATGGTGGTGTTAATAAGATGAAACAGCAAAAACAGCCATTGCTCTGGATTAAAACTGAAATGGGACTTCATGACCATGGTTGACTTACCTCAAAGTCTGGATCTGTCTCCCAGTCATCACCTCCATCATCCACCGCCACGGTGACGGATTGACCTGCTGCTGCCTTCCACATCTGGGGAGAATATGCTGGTTATATTGGCTTGCACAATCTCTCACACACACCATAATGTGACTGCCAGAAATGCACTTTCCTGGGAGCGGTTAGAAACAAACATTGCGTTGGCATATCACTATTCAGACATGCATCTTCCTATGAATTTGATAGATGGGTTTCAGGTCCTGAATATCATAAAACATTATCAGGCAAATGAATAACCAGTATGAAGTCTTTCAAAAACTGGGATTGTGGTGTATCTGTATTTTTTAGGCTGCCTTTGGCCATCATCCAAGTCTCAGCAAGAAGGGCCAATTTTAACTAAGACCTAACTCAGCACAAGGCTGGCATCTGTATTCAATGAGCGGGTAGTACGCAACGTGGCTCCATTCATTCCGAGATGGGAAAAGGAGGGAGGATGCATCCGTTTACATGGGACTCTCCCTCTCTGAAACAACAAAATGGTCTTCCTTCTGGCGCAGTTGTGACATACATACCATACCACACCACACCCCATGTGTAGCAAAGCACCTTAAAAAGCTACAAAACCGACGTCTGCGCAACTGTGGTGCAAAACAGACGGAGTTGGCTTAAAATGTTGACAACATGTAAACAATATTTCGTCTCCAATGTTTATTGAAAACATACATACATTTGCACAATGAACACTTGTTTCTCAAATACACCGTTACAGTTGTTGGCTAGCTATCTAGCGATTTTTTTTGCCATATCATTGACGTGAAATCAGTCAAAACAAGCCATGGTATCAAGTCCAGGACAAGATTAAACCAGTTTAAAACGAGCCACTTACGATTCCCCACACGGGAGTTTCTTGTTCCCGATCTGGCCATCCAGCGTCAAAACTATTCACGACTTCGGCCCTTTTGAAACGTGCGCATTGTTTCAGTGTTGTCAGCTAACCGATCTATTCTAGCGAATCCAAGTTAACCACAATAGTCACTTATTGTATTGCCCATTGACGAGGAGTAGTCATAGAATTGAAGGCTGCCAGCACCACCACACATGTAGATTGAGTGTTTCGTTAGAAAAGCTACGTCCATAATACAAATGCAAGACAATTGGCTTAATTAGCTAACGTCAGCTAGAAAGAAAGAAAAAAATCCAGGCAGCTGTGTATTCAATGTGGTTAACTAGTATTTCTGCGTGTATTAGCTGGACTGGTCGACTGGACCACTGTAGCAACAATAGTCATTCAAATGTGCTGCCTTGTCAAGTGCACATGCGAGAGATTAAACAAATAACATTGACATAACTAGCTTGTAAATTAGCTACATCACTAGCATTTTCTTGATTGCTGATCTTTGTGACATCAAACCTTGTAACATTTTAATTTGCAGTGATAACAGTGGAATCAGAAAAGACGGTGCAGGGAATTATATATTTATATTAGACAATGACAGATATGAAGAACAATCTTAGCTAGATGTCTAGCTACTAAACATGAAGATGTTCATTGTAAATTAATAGTATTTCCTGTTCCAGTTACTGGCTCTGCTTGTATCGAAAATTATTTTGGCACTGGTCGAGCTCGGATTGGTTTTTCAATTCAGCCTGCATTTCATCCTGCGAGCGCGTAGTAAATACTTTCATGTTAATCTAAATTACTTACTTTTTATGAAAATTTCCTGCAGTCAAAAATATATATTTGAGATGTGAAAATAATGCACCTCTTGACAATCCTCGAGGTGTGATGGAACATTCCTTTTAGGCCCGCTCTCTTCCGGATCTCCTAATTTCCCACTTCCTGCTTGGGGAGCGACGCGGTTCTCATGGAGGTAGACAGAGGATTCTGCCACGTTCAAAACAACTCAGAACTCAGATATCTACGACTTCATTGCGTTCAATACAACTGGGAACTCTGAAGAAACGAGCTCCGATTGGAAAAATATTGATTTGAACGGTAATCCAACTCGGAATTCCAAATCGGAAACTCAGAGTTCTGACCTGAAGATCACTGACATCATAATTTAAACTCTTTCTCCGACGTCCCAGTTGTTTCGAACGTGGCACTAGTATCTGTACCATTATAGTTGCATGGGCAGTGTCATTGAGGCAATCTCCATTTTGAAGTAGTCCATTTTCTTCTTCATGGTTGGCTGATCACTCCTGATGACCAGGAGGGTCCACCAATGAAGTTAGATGTCCCACCCAGTTGACTACTTTAAAATGGTGGAAGCACTCAATTGCGCTGACCATGATAATACAGCCTTTTGGCCACTAGAGGGGCATAAAAAAAGTGACATAAAAAAAGAAGAAGATATCTATCAATCCAAACCATCCCACGTCTTCAGTCACAGTTCTAATCACATCCCTACACAGGCTCAGGGACATGTGAGGACGGAGCATTCAATCAAAGGATTCCTTGTAGTGCCTCTGCTGTAAAATCCCTGAAGCCTCATTCGCAATAACCATAAGCATTCAGCAGGGTTGGGGAAGTAACGCCACGTGCACACTGCTCGCATCATCACGTTGCTGTACAGTACATTTTATGCAAGTGTCACAACCCATGCTCTGCATCTTCACAGTTGAGATCACACAAAGGGAAAACACGCCTTCGGGGAGATGATGGAACCCCTTCCACCATCTCCCCGAAGGCATGTTTTCCCTTTGTGTGATCTCAACAGCTTGTTGAGTTAGTAGGGAGGAGTGTGAAGACGGTCAACGTCAAAGGTAGAGGGGAAGGACGGAAATGGCGTTTATTGTTCAAGTGATTAATTGAACTACCCGAACGAGCAAGAAGTCCAAGAAGCTGTACGTAATTGTATCTGCAGCTGCAAGGTTTTAGGGCATTCAGGAATTAACAGCTGAAACATTGTAGGGAATATTGACTGAAGATGATCCCCTCCCAGGCCCCTGAGCCTGTGTAGGGGTGTGATTTGGATTGGACTATGACTAAAGGTCTCCCGCTCTCTCTCTCTCTCTCACTCTCTGTGTGTGATTGTGTGGGCAGAGACAGGTGTGCTAGAGTCAGAGCAGATTCCCACCAGCTGCAACCTGTTCCATAATCAAGACCTCTACAAATACTCAGCCCTGCCACTTCCACGCTGCCAGATTGTAATATCTGCTCAGTCAGTCTATGTTTCTAGCCGTTTGTTGCTGTTCAGATCATGTTGTGCCTGGTTTCCTTGCCTGACGCTGTTTTCCTCTCCGCTACAGTTCTGCCTGCTCTGACTCTGGTCCTTGTCTCCAGTCCCACGTCACGTCATCCTGCTACTCTGTCCTGGATTCCCCACTCTACTACTCCCTTGTATTCCTCTCCGGACCTGCTTACCCTGTCTCAACCCCTCTCGCTCCAGCCTCAGCCGCCGCACCTGGTTTCTAACAATCTGCCCGAGCTTTCCCTGACCTGCACTCCATCTCCCCCAAATACCTTGGTTACTTCATCCCAGTCTCCTCGTCTGAGTCTGCTCTTGGCCTCTTGGTTCCACTCCGTGTAACAGTGGTGGCATGGGCCTCCCGGGTGGCGCAGTGGTTAAGGGCGCTGTACTGCAGCGCCAGCTGTGCCATCATAGACTCTGGGTTCACGCCCAGGCTCTGTCGTAACCGGCCGCGACCGGGAGGTCCGTGTCTCATCGCGCACCAGCGACTCCTGTGGCGGGACAGGCGCAGTGCGTGCTAACCAAGGTTGCCAGGTACACAGTGTTTCCTCCGGCACGTTGGTGCGGCTGGCTTCCGGGTTGGATGTGCGCTGTGTTAAGAAGCAGTGCGGCTGGTTGGGTTGTGTATCGGAGGACGCATGACTTTCAACCTTTGTCTCTCCCGAGATAGTAGCTACTACAACAATTGGATACCACGAAATTGGAGAGAAAAAGGGGTTAAAATAAAAAATAAAAACAGTGCACATTAAATTAGCATGGACGCCAGTATATCAGAGGAAGAGATCATGCAAAATTTTATTTTATATCACTTTGTAGAAGACTGTTGACTGCAACCACTGTCTCTGGCATTTTATCGCAATCATGTCATTCATTTGTAAAATAACGTCCCACAAGTGGGAATATGACAGACAGGGACAGCCAGGTGCAGGGAGAGGACAGGGAGAGGCAGAGAAGACACAGGTGAACACTTGAGGTCGCTATACGGGAAGGGCCTATGTCCTCAGAGTAAACCCCTATGCTGACCCTGAGAACCACTCAAGCTACCAGACTTCTGACCCCAAGCACCTCTCAAGTCACCCAACCCACTAGACCCCATACCCGGAAACCCCAAGCCCTTAGACCCCTTCCCAGCAGCGCATTTTGACTACAATCTAAGTAGAAGCTCATGGCCTGTCCGTTCCAGCACCACCTGCAGTTGACGAAGATTCGCTTTTTACCCAAAGTATTGTACCATCGCTGAAACGGCTGTCATTCCAAAAGAACTTCATTACCAAACACCAAAATTCACCAGCTGCTCTATGATGCAGCCTTTACTTGTAAGTAGCTAGGTTTTTGATAAGGGTGTTGATTGTGGCCTGTGTAATGTTGTCCCACCCCGCTTCAGTGGCTGTGCGAAGATGCAAGATATTGGCGGAAACTGGAACACGCTGTCGCACACGTCAATCCAGAGCCTCCCAAACATGCTCAATGAGTGACATGTCTGGTGAGTATGCAGGCCATGTTTCAGGAATTGTGTACAGGTCAATATCATGCTGAAACATGAAGTGATAGCGACGACTGAATAGCAAGACAATGGGCCTTAGGATCTCGTCATAGTATCTCTGTGCATTCAAATTGCCATTGACAAAATGCAATTGTTTGTTGTCCATAGCTTATGCCTGCCCATACCATCATCCCACCGCGACCATGGGGCACTCTGTTCACAACGTTGACATCAGCAAACCACTTGCCCATCCAACGCCATCTGCCCCGTACAGTTGAAACAGAGATTAATCCGTGAAGAGCACACTTCTCCAGCGTATCAAAGGTGAGCATTTTCCCCCTGAAGTCTGTTACGACGCCAAACTGAAATCAGGTCAAGACCCTGGTGAGGATAACGCACATGCAGATGAGCTTCCCTGAGACGGTTTCTGGCAGTTTGTGGAGAAATGGCTTATGGTAAAGAAAATTACATTTAATTATCTGGCAACAGCTCTGGTGGACATTCCTGCAGTCAGAATGTCAATTGCACGCTCCCTCAAAACATGAGACATCTGTAGCATTGTGTTGTGTGACTAAACTGTGCATTTTAGAATGGCTTTTTTTGTTGTCCTGAGCAAAAGATGCACCTTTGTAACAATCATGCTGTTTAAATCTGCTTCTTAATATGCCACACCTGTCAAGTAGCTGGATTATTTTGGCAAAGGAGAAATGCTCACTAACAAAATTTGAGAGAGAAAAGCTTTTTGTCGTATGGAAAATTTCTGGGATGTTTTATTTCAGCTCATGAAACATGGGACCAACACTTAACATGTAAAGTTCATACTTTTATTCTGTATACTACTCACATAAAAGTTGGATGGAAACCTGCTTACATTTACATATTGACACACAGTAATATTATTATTCTCAGCTTTCCTTTATGACTCAAATTTAAAGTGGTGTGTGTATATGCAGTGCATTTGGAAAGTATTCAGACCCCTTAAATATTTTCACATTTTGATACGTTACAGCCTTATTCTAAAATTGGCTAAGTGTTTTTTCCCCCTCATCAATTTACACACAATAGCCCATAGTGAGAAAGCAAAAACTGTTTTTAGAAATGTTACAAAATGTATATAAAATGAACTAAAATATTACATTTACAGAAGTATTCATACCCTTTACTCAGTACTTTGTATTAGTTATGACACTACAAGTTTGGCACACCTGTATTTGGGGAGTTTCTCCCATTCTTCTCTGCAGATCCCCTCAAGCTCTGCCAGGTTGGATGGGAAGCGTCACTGCACAGCTATTTTTCTCTCCAGAGATGTTCGATTGGGTTCAAGTCTGGGCTCTGGTTGGGCCACTCAAGGACATGTAAAGACTTGTCCCAAAGCCACTCCTGCATTGTCTTGGTTGTGTGCTTAGGGTTGTTGTCCTGTTGGAAGGTGAACCTTCGGCCCAGTCTAAGGTCCTGAGCACTCTGGAGCAGGTTTTCATCAAGGATCACTCTGTACTTTGCACCGTTCATCTTTGCCTTGATCCTGACTAGTCTCCCAGTACCTGCCACTGAAAAACATCCTAACAGCATGATGCTGCCATCACCATGCTTCACTGTAGGGGATGGCACCAGGTTTCCTCCAGATGTGATGCTTAGCATTCAGGTCAAAGAGCTCAATCTTGGTTTCATCAGACCATAGAATATTGTTTATCATGGTCTGAGAGTCCTTTAGGTGCCCTTTGGCAAACTCCAAACGAGCTGTCATGTGCCTTTTACTGAGGAGTGGCTTCCGTCTGGCCACTCTACCATAAAGGCCTGATTGGTGTAGTGCTGCAGAGATGGTTGTCCTTCTGGAAGGTTTCTCCCAGGAACTATGGAGCTCTGTCAGAGTGACCATTGGGTTCTTGGTCACCTCCCTGACCAAGATCTGTGCCTCGACACAATCCTGTCCTGGAGCTCTACAGACAGCTCCTTCGACCTCATGGCTTGGTTTTTGCTCTGCCATGCACTGTCAACTGTGGGACCTTATATAGACAGGTGTGTGCCTATCCAAATCATGTCCAATCAATTAAATTTACCAGAGGTGGACACCATTCAAGTTGTAAAAACATCACAAGGACGAACCTGAGCTCAATTTCCAGTCTCATAGCAAAGGGTCTGAATACTTATGTTAATGTTATAAACTGTTGTCGCTTCGTCATTATTGGGTAGTGTGTGTAGATTGATGAGGGAAAAAAGTAATTAGTAGCTAACATAGTAGCTCACCAATGCCAACAGTTGGTCTAGAATGTAATTACATGTTAGCATGGCTAGTAGCTAACGTTAGCCAGCTAGAGCTAGCTAGGTACTGTAGCACCGGTCCTGCATATGATGTTGACAATAGTGCATTGTGGGTAGTTATGAAGATATCCAAAAATAAATATTTCAAAACCCAAAAACGTAACAAATTTTGGGAGTAGTAGGTAACCACACCGTGACTAAAACTAAGTCTTTCACCACACTACTTTGTTACTTTGGTGAGAAAAAAAAAACTCATGCCTTCTACCCTTTAAGTTGTTTAATAACATGCTAATGTACTACCAAGTATTGCAAATCTATTTTGGAATAAACCCTAAAACGCTGTATTAAGGTTTAAAAAGTAATTGAGAATAACAATAAACAATAGTTATTTTTGGAAATGTAGTGTAGATAGGGAAAGTTCAGTGAAGTCAAAGATTTGAGAAATTGAAAGAGGGGGATTTGCACACCAAATTATTGGTGGTAAAGAAAGTTAATAATTGTAATTTTACAACAGTTTTTGGTAATAACCTTTCTACAGTATCTGGATTGTAAACATGTACAGACTGAGAACCATTCAATCAAGGAGATGTAACAATAATGGGATAACTATTCAATGTAAAACAGTAGTCTTCTGCAACAAGCAATATGCAGTAAATATGTTTACCTCCATTAATTTCTGAATGGTTTCATGAACTCTTTTTGATGTTTCAAGGAAGTTGTAACAATTTATTTAACCTTTTATTTTGATAGGGAGTAATATTAAGTGAGATCAAGATGTCACGCCCGGTCTGTTTCACCTGTCTTTGTGATTGTCTCCACCCACTTCCAGGTGTCTCCTGTTTTCCCCATTAGTCCCCAGTGTATTTATCCCTGTGTTTCCTGTCCCTCTGAATCTTGGAGAATACCTCCCGCAGGTAATGGTATACCTCCAGGATGTTGGGCTGAAGGGCAACCATAGGACTCAACTGACATGGAACCACAGGGGACAGGGAAGCTGGTCCTCCGGTACTTGGGTGACCAGTCTGTAATTCTCATCCTCTACCATGAGATGGTAGGGTTATGGCATTGGAGCCAAGGGAGGCCAAGGATGATCTTGTGGACTGGTGCACTGGTAATGAAGAAGGGGGTGTTGTCCTGCTGAATGGACTCCCTGGTGAAGGTGAGGGGCTGAGTGATGTGGTTGATGGTTCTGGATCCTAAATGCCGACTATCAAGGTAGGAACCGAAAAAAGGAGAGGAGAGCAGGTATGAGATGAAGTTAAGGGAGGAGGCAAGGGTCTGGTCAATAAAGTTCCCCGCGACACCAGAATCCACTAAAGCTATAGACACAGTGCATGAGGGACAGTCAGCTAGTGTGATGGACACCAAAAAGAGCCTAGCAGACAGTGATGAAGATGGAATACTCACTCCTGCCACAGGGGGTGGAAGATCACTTGACCGTCCCTCTGCTCTTGTGGATCCCAGATTCGGACATGTCGGACACCTCTGGAGCTTGTACCCTCCTTGTCCACAGTACAGACAAACCCTGTTTGTCAACCATATGATAGATTTTCAATTTTCCAGCTGCTACCATCGTTTGAGTCGGTATTATGTAACAGAGACGATGTGAGTCGAGAAGCAGGTGAAATGTTTTTAGTAAACCAACAACCCTGAAACGAGAAAACATAACAGTGGCGATAATGCATGAACACAGGACCAATACTGACTGAGGAATGAACCCAAGGGAGTGACAGATAAAGGGGAGGGAATCAGGAAGATAATGGAGGTCAGGTGAGTATCATAATGACCTGCAGGTGTGCGTAATGATGGATCCCAGAACCAGTGGTTAGTATCCCTGCGACGTCGAACGCCAGAGGGGAGGAGCAGGAGTAGACGTGACACTCTCCATGGCCTTCAAGGTTTCATATTTCTTTTCGATGATAGATCAACCTTCTTCCGCTAAGCCCAAGTTTTGTTTTGAGGACAGAAGGGACCATCTTCGTATATGTTCACAATAATGGAAAAAAAACTGTTGCACTTGTTTAATCAAACCAGGCACCTTAAACAAATCTCGCCACTTGAAGCTAAAGACAGGCACAAAATAGTTGACCTCTGTGCAAGCTTTTGAAAATACATACGAACTAACAGATTTGGTGGCATTTGTGCAGTTGAATTCTAAAATTGTCATTTTGGAGTGTGGACTATACGCTACTGAAAGGATTCTTATGGCTTCAAATCATCTCACCCGCAGACTTCCTCTTCCAATGCGTACCCAGACAGGGATGTTCTACTCAGGGCATGTTCGATCTGACATTTGCTCAAGATAAGACTTGCTCTTTCTCTCGTGAATCTCAGGAGAAAAACTCCCGGTTATTGGCTGAAAAAGGGTGTTGAGGCAGCTGTGTATAAAAATCTAACCTGTTTAATCATCCGGTTGGAAAATGTAACCCATATGGCCTTCACTCATATCAATCCCACCTTTAAAACAATCAGGTGCATCACAAAGAATGGCATCAATGGTTTTGTCATTGTGGCCCAGACATGAATGACACATTACACCTAGAATTAGTCTAGGAGACATGTTTTCTATAGTTTGTGGTTTATCTCTGAAGTTTCTTGTTGCTCGTAGTGTTCTACTGTTCACTCGTCGTCCAATCAAAATGCAGTTCAGAACATTAGTGTTTGATTTTAGTGTGAATATAGAAGTTTGTTATCGTGTGTAGTGGAAAGCAAAGCTTTTTGTTGATGATCAGACCTGAAATTGCTTCAAACACTTACGTATAATCAGCAGACCTACCTTGAAATTACTTTTTCATTCTACAAGGGGTCACAAGCTCACTACACAGCAGTTCCTTAAGTTCACTGCAAAAATTACCCAACTGTTTCAAATGTTCAAACACATTTCCTTAAGTTCAGCAAGGTCACTACACAACACATCAATCACCAGCCCATTACTTTTTATTTCAAACGTGCTTTACTTCAAAGAAACAGCTGCAGTATCAAGTTACATAAGCACACACTAAACAACATGAGAACATCCGAACAGGATGTCCTTAAAAGATCAAACACCCTGACACAGGAAAATCAATCACTTTTTGACATCAACCGTCTACTATACTCTCTCTGCAATCCTAGCTAAGCACACCATAGGAGTTCCCATAGTATATAGACACTTCGGAATACACAAAATGTAATGTGAACAGGGGAGTTAAGCACTATGGCACTATGTTAAGGAATGTACATATTTTCATATGATTTGTTCATAGACCATCTATCATATTCTTAATAGCCAACTAGCTTAACTGAAATATATTATTTTATCATTCTTGTATTACTAAATTCTATATATATCCCATATGTTTTTTTAGCAGTCTCAGGCTAGGCAATTAGGCTCCTCTAGTAAAGTCACAGTGAAAGTAACCTTTAAGGCAAAGAACACCAAATTCACCTCAGACTACAGTAATAAGCTGTTGGGTCATCTCATCACCAAATGCCATTCTCTGTGCTCTTACATACAGTAGAGACCGTCTTGTTCCCTGTGCATATTCAAAAGTTAACTTCTGTATATGGAGGAGCTACACTTTTCTGTGCTGTAAAAAACAATTAATATTGTTTTACTGTCCATGTCCTCTATTCAACATTCCTATTCTTTCTTGCTTGTGTTCCTATTGCCCAGTCGCAAATCAACCACTAGCCCCCTAAACCCAACACACTCATCTTGATGCCCACTTGAAGAGCTGATCGAACTGAATACCCTTGTAGGCAACATGGTAGAAATTTCACCCCCACCTATTCTGCCTCACTGATCCAGCCTTGCTTCATAATGTGACAGTAAGGTGTTAGAGCGCTGTGTCCTCGGACCCAAACAGTTTGGTAGCGATGGCCTTGCAGTCAGTGAGGGGGGCTTTCCCGTCGAAGTCTGCAGGCAGGATGTCAGCGTCAAAATCATTCAGGTAGCCATCCAACTCATCACCGTGAACAAAGACCTGTCAAGAGGAGGAGCCACAGACCAAAATTAGAGGAGAGGAAAAGGTAGGTGCACAATACGTTCATAATTAACCATTTCAGAGACATGGTTGAATACCAACATTTCAGACACTGAGTAAAAAATCCAGGGTTACATATTATCTAGAATTGATAGGTGCACTTGAGGTGGGGCAGTAGCAACCTATATCCTCGATTAATTACTTTCTATGAAGATTTCACCTGAGATTATTCCTTTCGATATTGAAGGTTTATTTATTAAAATAACTACAAGAGAAAAAGTAATTGATGATTGTTTACATTTAGTAATATCATCACCACTGTTAATTCAATGTATTGGTCAAATAAATGTATAATCTTAAGTGAATTTAATAAGATTTGCCTCGATAAATCCTTTGCTCTGGTACAGACTGAAATTTAGGTTGGGTGGGGAGCGTCGCTGCACAGCTATTTTCAGGGCTCTCCAGAGATGTTCGATCGGGTTCAATTCCACGCTCTGGCTGGGCCACTCAAGAACATTCAGAGACTTGTCCCGAAGCCAATCCTGTGTTGCTTTGGCAGTGTGCTTAGGGTCATTGTCCTGTTGGAAGATGAACCTTGGCCCCAGTCTGAGGTCCTGAGTAATCTGGAGCAGGTTTTCATCAAGGGTCTCTTTGGCCATAATTACCATTGTTATGTTTGGAGGGAAAAGGGGGAGGCTTGCAAGCCGAGGAACACCACCCCAACCGGGAAGCACAGGGTGGCAGAATCATGTTGTGGGGGTTGGCAGAATCATGTTGTGGGGGTGCCTTGCTGCAGGAGGAACTGGTGCACTTCACTAAATAGATGGCATCATGAGGTAGGAAAATTATGTGGATATATTGAAGCAACATCTCAAGACATCAGTCAGGAAGTTAAAGCTTGTTTGCAAATGGGTCTTCCAAATGAACAATGACCCCAAGCATACTTCCAAAGTTGTGGCAAAATGGCTTAAGGACAACAAAGTCAAGGTATTGGAGTGGCCATCACAATGCCCTGACCTCAGAAATTGCAGCCCAAATAAATGCTTCAAGAAACAGACATGTCAACATCAACTGTTCAGAGGAGACTGTATGAAACAGGCCTTCATGGTCGAATTGCTGCAAAGAAACCACTAATAAAGGGCACCAATGAGAAAAGATACTTGCTTGGGCCAAGGAACACGAGCAAAGGACATTAGACAGGTGGAAATGTGTCCTTTGGTCTGGAGTCCAAATTGGATATTTCTGGTTCCAACCGCCATGTCTTTGTGAGACACGGTGTGGGTGAACGGGTAATCTCTGCATGTGTATTTCCTACCATAAAGCATGGATGAGGAGGTGTTATGGTGTAGGGGTGCTTTGCTGGTGACACTGTCTGTGATTTATTTAGAATTCAAGGCACACTTAACCAGCATGGCTACCACAGCACTCTGCAGCGATACGCCATCCCATCTGGTTTGGGCTTAAAGGGACTATAATTAGTTTTTCAACATGACAATGACCCAACACACCTCCAGGCTATGTAATGGCTATTTGACCATGAAGGAGAGTGATGGAATGCTGCATCAGATGACCTGGCCTTCACAATCCCCCGACCTCAACCAAAGTGAGATGTTTTGGGATGAGTCGGACCGCAGAGTGAAGGAAAAGCAGCCAACAAGTGCTCAGCATATGTGGGAACTCCTTCAAGGCTGTTGGAAAACAGTGCAAAGCTGTGTTCAAGGCAAAGGGTGGCTTTTTGAAGAAACTCAAATCTAAAATATATTTAGATTGTTTAACACTTTCTTGGTGTTAAACAAATCTAAATATTTCATAGTAGTTTCATAGTTTTGATGTCGTCACTATTATTCTAAAATGTAGAAAATTGTTTTTAAAAAATAAAGAAAAACCCTTGAATGAGTAGGTATTCTAAAACTTTTGACCGGTAGTGTGTGTGTGTATATGTATATACATGTATGTATACACAGTATAAATATATATATATATACATTTTCATGGATTATGTTTTAAATGCTCATAGAAGTGCGGTAAATGTGGATATTTTCCTGTTTCAAATATATTTTGTTAAAAACAAGCAGTTCAGTTACTCTGCCCCTCAGTTGCTGCCAGCAGCAGCTGCATGCAGAGGCCATGTGAAACATTGCCTCAATGACATGGCAGGATTTCATAGCATAAATTTTAACAGCACAAAGTAAATGGACCGTCCTGCGGCATTCAAATATGTATCAATTCAGCCAGAACTTCTGGGTCTGCTCTAGTCTCCCAATGAGTTGCTTGTGCCATGCGGCTTACTTCTACAAGTGAGACTAGATCTGCTCTATTAGGTACAGATGGCCCTAAAGCAAAAAGTTAATTGTAAATAAATGATCATAACAGTCATGGGAGCATGTGCACCTAATAAACCACACAACTATAATCGAACAAGAGTTGAAGGACAGAGGAATACACTAGCTAGAACCTTCTCATCGCGGATCTGGTAGGACAAAAAAGCATGGACAATTTGATTGTTTCCCCCCATGTTGTTCATCAGGTTCTAGTCTTCCTAAACTAATATCTGACTAACTTGGAAATATGAAGTTATTTCAGAATTAAAGTTAATTACTTATTAGAGCATCATCCTTTGTGACATGTTAGCTAGTTATCCCCACTTAGATAATGGGTTTTCACTTTTGCATGCTTGTTGCGTTCTCCCTGGTGAACTCGTGGGTTAGTGACATCAGCTGGCAGCTCGTTCTAAATAATATAATTTAATCTGTTCAAAACAGTGGCAGCATGTGCAGCAGTGATCATTCAGTTTTTTGCATACAAAAGTGAAATAGCTGTATTTATGCTGTTGTTCAAATGCACAAATCACTTTATATATATTCTCAAAGAAACTACCGGTAGTTAGAAAACTTGGATTCATTTTCCCATGCTGCTTTGTTGACAACTCCAACCACCTCGCGCATCTGGTATTCATCCAATTAGCGGCCGCCACTGATTGGTACCAATTTATTTTTAAATGTATCAACTTAGGTTTTCCTTACTATATACAGGGAAATGTAAGTATACATGACTCACACTACTTCTTTTGACAACAGCAGCAATTCCACAGGTACATCATGAGATTGGAGTAAGATCTTTCAGATACAAAGGCCCAACTGACTGGAATAATTTACCTATAGAAATCAGGGCATTAAATCACACAGTGAATTTAAGGAAGCCCTTTTTCAAATTTGGAGAAAATGTTTAACTATTAGAAACATCACCATGTAATATGTATGGCGGTATTACATATACACTTTGTTTTATTAGTTGTATTAATAGTTGTAGCAGAATTTATTTTTTGTTGTTGCTGACAATGTTTTTTTATTATTATTATTTCATTGTTGTTTTTATTATTATTATTATTTTGTATGGAACTACAGAACAACTATTACGCCAAATACATTGATTATGTTCCCTAATGCTGACATCTTGTGGTATCTAAGCTACAGTGCACAAACCTTGCCAAACAAGAAAATGGATGAGGCTGAAAGAGAAACAGGTAGCCTAGCGGTTAATAGCATTGAGCCAGTAACTGAAAGGTTGCTGGTTTGAATCCTCGAGCCAACAAGATGAAAAATATGTCGATGTGCTCTTTAGCAAAGCATAACCCTAATTGCTCCTGTAAGTCGCTCTGGATAAGAGTGTTTGCTAAAATAAAAAATAAAAACAGACTGGCACATGGGTCCCTCCTTTTACCCTTCTGCCATTCTCCTTTTCCTCCATCTCATCCTCTTCCACCATCCCCTTGCACGTCTATTTATACCCTCCACCTCCCCCACCTCTTCCTCCTCCTTACCCTCTCCAGCAGCTTGCTCTTCATGAATGGTTTGACCACGTTGTAAGTGGTGGTGAAGTACCAGGGCTGGTGGGTCACATGGATTGCCTTGAAACGGGCCGGGAACGAGTCCTGCAGTGCACACAACAGAGACCAACACAGGCTGGGTCAGACTCACATAGGCAATATGCACATTTAGCACATCTAAAGAGACATTCCAATAAGGATCCTAAAGCACATAATACAAATAGTATCGGGGATCATACTGAGTGGTCTTCATTTTCTGTTAGTGGGAAGTGGGACAGCTAGGCTGATCACATACTGCACATTGATCTTTCTGTTTTGTTTGGACTGTCTGGTCTGATCAGATCTGAGTAGTTCCTAGATGGTAATGTTAGAATGGACGAATGCTAGTGATGGCCCTAATCAGACCAGTGGCTTTGCCTTGTTCAGTAGGCATTCATTATTATAATTGTTTTAATGTACTGAAACAGATAGGCACTACTCGAACGGTAACACTTTACTTGACACCCAGTGTCATAACATGTCATAATAGCTAACGTAACTTGTCAAAACCTGTCATATGGTGATAACAGTGTCATGACCCATATATTTACACGTGTTGTGACATATATATTGCATTATTTTATGTATGGTTATGACACCTACATAAGAATGTCAAAACCCACATTTATTCAAATAGGTTTTTTCCCTACCAAGAAGTTTCCTTTTGTTTAAACGTTTGTTTCTTAAATCCTTTGTTGTTGTTGTAATAAGTTCTTTACAGTCATGTTTTTTTCATCACATTTTTAATAACTAGTAGAAAATACACTTTATGCCAGCAACAGAGCATTGGGGTAGGTTCATGTCTGACGTCCATGTGTGCGCAATTACAATAATTTAATATGGTCATCAACAAAAAAACATACTTTTGACACATAGGCTATGGTGTAATGGAAAGTTTTGCCTTGTGTGGTAGGTTTTGTGGGTTTTGACACTGTTATGCAAGTGTCATAACGAGCCATAAAATAACTACCGTGGTAGATTTTGTGGATTTTTACACTCTTATGTGGGTGTCATATGTCAAAAAAGGTCTAAATATACGTGTAATGACAGTGTTATTACCATATTATAAAAGGTTATGAGATGCTATGTCTGCTGTTATGACATATTATGACATGGTTATCGCCAAGTAAAGTGTTACCACTTGAACTGTCCCATTAAAAATGCCCATTTTCGTTTTTCGTTGCGAAATGTCTTTCTACATTGTGCCTTACTGAACTGCATCCAGAACTAACAATCTGTAGGTATAACTATTTTCTGTGTGAGGCTGCCTCTAAGTCTGATATTGTCTGTTGATTTGTGTGTGTTGCTGCTCTGACCTGCATCATGTCCACCATCTTCTTGAGCTCAGTGGGTTTGATGCCAGAGGCATGCTGCATGGTGAAACCCTTAAAGTTCTCAATCAGCACAAAACCATTGATCTGGGTCTCCTCATTCTCCAACAACTTCTCCAGGATCACACAGTATGCTCGCAGGGTCTATTACAGAGGGGTAGAGAGAGTGGGGGAAAATGGAGAAAGGAGAGAGAAATTCATAAGGCTGATTGTCTCATGAGTCTCTAACATGGTGCCGACAGACAGGGCAGCTCTGCTTCTAGCTCCTAAGCAACTTTGCAGTATTTTGTTTTTTTGTGTTTTATTTCTTACATTATCTATTTCTTACATGATCTATTATCTATTTCTTACATCTTACATTTTGTGTTATTACATACAGGCAGAAATAACTTTTGGATATCAGATATCAGAGCGGCAGTAACTCAACAGCATGACGATCAGGAATAAGACTTTCCCGAATTTGATTATTTGGTAGTACCCCCCAGGGCAATTCAACTTATCCCAGAGGCTACTCCAAGACCCCGCCGGTGGAGAAGAGGCATTCAGAGTGGACTTCTAGTCCGACTCAGGAGGCGTGCACACCATCCACCGCTATTACTTGCTAATGTTCAGTCTCTGGACAATAAAGTAGACGAACTCAGGGCGAAGATCTCCTTTCAGAGAGACAGGGACTGTAACATACTGATTCACGGAATCATGGCTCTCTCAGTACATCGCACAGACGGGAATAAAGAACTCTCAGGCAAGAAGAAGGGCGGTGGTGTATGTTTCATGATTAATCACTCGTGGTGTGATTGTGATAACGTACAGAAACTCAAGCCCTTTTGTTCACCGACCGAGAATACCTCAATCAAATGCAGACCGCATTACCTCCCAAGAGAATTATCTTCGGGTTATAGTGACAACCGTGTATATTCCCCCTCAAGCCGATACCATGATGGCCCTCAAGGAACTACACTGGACTTTCTGCAAACTCGAAACCACAGATCCTGAGGCCGCATTTATTGTAGCTGGGGATTTTAACAAAGCAAATTTGAGGAAAATGCTACTGAAGTTATATCAACACAATGACTGTAGTACTCGCCCTGGTAAAACACTCCACCATTGCTACTCCCCCTTTCAAAATGCCTACAAGGCCCTCCCCGGCCCTCCCTTCGGCAAATCAGATTACTACTCCATTTTGCTCCTCCCTTCCTATTTCCAGAAACTCTAACCGGAAGTACCCATGCTAGGTTCTATTCAACACTGGTCTGACCAATCGGAATCCATGCTTCAAGATCATTTTGATCTTGCTGACTGGGATATGTTCCGGGTAGCCTCTGAGAATAACACTGACGTATACACGGACACAGTGACTGAGTTCATCAGGAAGTGTTTAGGGGATGTTGTTCCAACTGTAACTATTAAAACCTACCCAAACCAGAAACCATGGATAGATGGCAGCATTCACGCAAAACTGAAAGTGCTTTTAACCATGGCAAGGTGACGGCGAATATGGTCGAATACAAACAAACAGTGTAGTTATTCCCAGTTATTCCCAGGTGGTGAAGGTAGGAAACAACACCTCCAATTCGCTGATCCTCAACACAGAGGCCCACAAGGGTGCGTGCTCAGCCCACTCTTGTACTCCCTGTTCAGCCATGACTGCGTGGCCATGCACACCACCAACTCAATCATCAAGTCTACAGACGACACAACAGTAGTAGGCCTGATTACCACCAATGACGATACAGCCTACAGGGAGGAGGTGAGGGCCTCTCCCTCAATGTCAACAGAACTAAGGAGCTGATCGTGGACTTCAGGAAACAGCAGAGGGAGCACACCCCTATCCACATCGATGGGACTGCAGTGGAGAAGCTTCAAGTTCCTCAGCGTACACATCACTGACAATCTGAAATGGTTCAACCACACAGACAGTGTGGTGAAGGCAGCACTACAGCGCCTGTTCAACCTCAGGAGGCTGAAGAAATTTGGCTTGGCCCCTAAAACCCTCAAACTTTTACAGATGCACATTTGCGAGCATCATGGCGGTCTGTATCGCCGCCTGGTATGGCAACTGCACCGCCCACAACCGCAGAGTGGTGCGGTCTGCCGAACGCATCACCAGGGGCACACTGCCTGCCCTCCAGGACACCTACAGCACCCAGTGTCTCAGGAAGGCCAGAAAGATAATCAAGGACATCAACCACCTAAGCCACAGCCTGTTCACCCTGCTATAATCGAGAAGGCAATGTCAGTACAGGTGCGTCAAAGCTGGGACCGAGAGCTACTATCACAAGGCCATCAGACATTTAAATAGCCATCACTAGCTGGTTTACCACTCAGTTGCAAAACCCTACATCTTATAGGCTCCTTCCCTATATGCTTCCCTTGGGCTCCCGAGTGGCGCAGCAGTCTAAGGCACTGCATCTCAGTGCAAGAGGCAGTCCCTGGTTCAAATCCAGGCTGTATCACATCCGGCCGTGATTGGGAGTCCCATAGGGCGGTGCACAATTGCCCCAGCGTCGTCCGGATTTGGCCGGGGTAGGCCATAATTGTAAATAATAATTTGTTCTTAACTGACTTGCCTAGTTAAATAAAAATACGTATATACATGGAATCACTTTAATAATTTTTACATACTGCTTTACTCATCTCATATGTATATACTGTATTCTATTCTACTGTATTTTAGTCAATGCCACTCCAACATTGCTCGTCCTAATATTTATATATTTCTTAATTCCATTCTTTTACTTTTAGATTTGTGTGTATTGTTGTGATTTGTTCGATACTACTACACTGTTGGAGCTAGGAACACAAGCATTTCGCTACACCTGCAATAACATCTGCTAAGAAATGTGTATGCGACGAATAGAATTTGATTTGATGTTTGTCCTAAGAGAAACTGCAGTGTGGTAAATTAAGTAGCTCATTGCTTTTGGCTTTCAGTTTGAGAGGTAAGCTTTCCTGGTAGTCCAGATCTTCTTTAACACCTCTCTCAGGCCCAAAGTATGAACTCTTTAGGATTGGCCTCATTGGTGGTAGTCTGAGTGACAGCCTGTTTGTATAGTCCCTGGGTAGCCCACCTCGATGGTGCTGGGGACTTGAGGACAACATTGGCTACACAGAACATACAGAACCAGTCTGCTCTTTGGGTTTGGATGAAGATTACAAAATTCAGCAAACTTTCCTAAAGTTCTCAGGATTTTCAGAAATCCTAGTTGGAGGATTCCCTCCAATTGGGATTTCTAAAATAAAAACAAAAAAAATGAAAGTTTCTGAAATTTTGCAGCAGTAGATTGTATACTCTACCTCATCGAATGTGACCTCCTCCAGGTCCCAGTTTTCGATGTTGAAGAGGAGCACTACACGGCCGTACTTGTCCCTGCTGGGCAGGACCACAGGGTAGCCTGCCTCAATGGTGCTGCGGACTGCCTCGGGGGTTAGGTTCTCAAACAGCTCAGGGTAGTCCCTCCTAAAGCGCACATAACCTGTGCAGAAACAGCCACAGATATGAAATCAATGAGGTTCCTCTTGAAGAGCACATATTAACATTGCCCGAACAACACCAATGTAGCCGGTTCCCAGATCTGTTTGGGCTCTTGCCTACTCCATTGGTGTCAGTTTGAAGCCAGTTTGAAGCCAGTTTGAAGCCAACATTGCCATGATAATGAGTGACAGAGGAATTTAGGCAACACAAAGTTGACTTACATTGTATACAAACAGACTGGCACTCAGGCTACGACCAATGAGGTCAATCCTAAAGAGTTCATACATGAACCTTAGTGAATACATTAACCTGACTGAAAACCCCAGCAAAATGGGGTCAATGATTTAACTACTCCTAACACCCGCAAATTCAGCTGAATGAAGTCCCTTCATTCAGTACAGTTCATAAGGCTGAAACCCCTACTTGGCTGTTTAAACCTGTCTGAAAAGATTCTATACTACACTGTGTATACAAAACATTAAGAACACCTGCCTTTTCCATGTCATAGACTAACCAGGTGAATGCTATCATCCCTTATTGATGTCACTTGTTAAATCCACTTCGATCAGTGTAGATGAACGGGAGGAGACAGGTTAAAGAAGGATTTTTAAGCCTTGAGACAATTAAGACAAGGATTGTGTATGTGTGCCATTCAGAGGGTGAATGGGCAAGACAAAATATTTAAGTGCTTTTTAACGGCAGTAGGGGCCAGGTGCACGCACTGGTTTGTGTCAACTGCAACTGCAATGCTGCTGGGTTTTTCATGCTCAACAGTTTCCCATGTGGCAAGAGTGGTCCATCATCCAAAGGACATCCAGACAACTTGAGGCTGTTCTGAGGGCAAAAGGGGGTGCTACTCAACATTAGGTATGTGTTCCTTATGTTTGCTTTACTCAGTGTATTTCTTTGTCAAAAAACATCATCTGAGCTGCATGCACTCCTTCCCGTTGCCTTCCCTGTAGACAGAATAAAACAGGGTTGGGTGGATTACTTGAAAAATGTACTAGTCTATCTGTAAACCTACTAATATATTTATTAATAAATAAAAACGTGCACATATTCAATAGCCTAGAACAAACTAAAAAACTGAAAGAAAAGTGTTTAACTTGAATAATTCATTTTCTTTCAATTTGCTCTAGAATCTAATTGTCAATAATACAACTAGGCCTACAATTTTCTTTGAAAAGTAGACTCAAACAGCATATGTTGAATAGGAATTGCCTTTAGCAAGACACTGTGGTTTGTTCTGGCCGATCCCCTCGAACTTGTCAGCAGCACACCGACTCCATCGAGGAAAGATTCATTATAATCAATCTGAAGACTTGACACCTGATTGGCCATCAGCAGGACAATTAGTCAATATCCCTAAATTGATGTTGCTCATCTGCTATTGTCTGCATGATTTTTAAAGCAGCTTCTTGTAAGATTTAACAAAGAAAGCAAATATGTTTCGAAAAGGCATTCATTTTTCTTTCATTTAATTGAGTCTTATGATGGAAACCTGAAGGTTTTTATTCTAGGCATGAAGATATTTCAACATCATGTCTAGATGATAAAAGGCTACACTGATATCTTGTGCTTGGCTGTCAAATGTATAGGTGTCAAAGTAATATTTAAATTGACCTCCCTCCTAATGAAAAGGCAGCCAATCCTGCTGACGTGAGTTGCTGAACAGCGCACTTGCACTTGAGATGCAGTCATGGGTGAGAAAGTAAACTTGCCATTTCCAAAAAGTTTGATGTAGTCCATTCATGTAAAATATGTGCGGAGTACTTGATTTTAAGAATCAATTTATCAAAAAAATGTATTGTTTTCTTGCTCTAACTGCAAACAGCACCTGTCAAACTATAATGTCTCGGAAAACCGCACAAACCATATAGGCTGTTATCATAGGATCTTGGAGTTTGCCAACAAACTGAAGTTTATTCTGTCTGGAATTGTTACTCTCTGCCATGTAAAAATTGCGATCGAAATAGGCTAATAAGAAAGCTGATCATTTTGCATGTGACATGACGGTGAGAGCCCAATAATAGGTTCCCATGCAGTCCCTTTAATCATAGGCTATTGGTACTTTGTGTCTCTAAAATCACAATATTTGCATTTCTATACAAATAGTATATTTTTTTTATTCAAATGTCGGCCTCTTACCAGATCCAAATATTTTCTGTATTATCACAGAGTTTAACTGTATTATCACAGAGTTTCTAAACCCAGAGGCACAACATCGCTCAACTTATAGGAACGCATGCGAAACAGACCAGGGCGGGGTTTGGGGTTTGAGAAGTCAGAGAAAAAAGTCAAACATTATTTCTTAGCTGTTCATTTTCTCGAATTTGAATGGCACAACCTAAGCCAACGTCTTAACTAACTGAACATGTTATTACTCCAACCTTGTGAAAAGTTACAAACGGACATGTTTTCATTTTCATAAAAATTAATAAATATAAAACAAAAAATATAAAACTTTATATCGAGGTTTGACTCAACTAAAAGCAGAGTACGCTCCACCACTAGTATTTAGGACAGTTTGCAATTGTAAACATTTGTCGCTGTGCTTTCGTATGGTGAGCAAAGACAATAACACCAGTGTTTCTCCGCTTCTCTCCTGCCCTAGCCCCTTCATACTGCAGAACCAATTAACCTCACGGTGTGTGTGTGCCTCGCCAATCCCTTTATACTGGACCACCAATTAACCCCAGAAACAAGTGCATTCCTCTTTCACATTGAACCCACAAGGAAAGAATGTGTATGTTACATAATCATAATATAATGCAACAAAAGTTACAACTATTTCACTACCTTAACCCAGTCCACTGTAAGAGACATGTTTATTTGCATGTCTCTCCGTAGCATGTTTATAGCCAGGTGTGTGTGTGCACGTCTGTGTGTGTACGTGAAAGAGAGGAAGAGGGATGAAAGCACAGCCTGTCTCTGTTCCCAGCAGAACACTGGATGCGTATCGGCTTAACAGACTTTCTGCCCTATTTGTGTATAAAAAAGCTCCTTTGTCCGGGGGACTTTGAAAACAACTAAGTCTACAATTAATTAACAGCCTTCTCTCTGTCCTAGTGATGAACAGGATTCAGAGACTCAAAACAGTGCAAAAAATATATATTTGGCCCTAAATTACTCAATCTTTTGCACAATGTTTATGACAGAGGAAACATGGGAGACCAGAGGTACAGTATGCGGTGTGGGACAGAGAGATGTTCATCTGAACAGGGGGATTCAGACAGGATGGATGAAGATGATGACAACACTTCATATGATGTCTTCCCAATATTCTTCTCTACAATTCTTTGATTCATTGACTGATAATTTACCACACCTTGAATTAATGGATGGATGGGTTGGTAAGTGAGTGGATGGATGGTGGGAGGGAGAGATTCACAGATAGATGTGGGTGGGTGGATGGATGGCATTTTTTCCTTTGAAGCCCCCACACCAGACAATTTTTGTGCTTGAGGCCTCCATTATTTGCCAAATAATGATCAAGTCAGACAGGCCCACTGGGCTGAAAATGGACCAGCCCAATTGGCCAATTCACTCCTGATGGATGGATTTAGCTAGTCTGATCTTTCCGGCCAATGAGAAAAGGAGCATCATTGCAGAAAACATGTATCCCTTAGAAATATAGGAGCTATCCAGAACCTAAAAGGGTTCTTCGGGCTGTTCCCATCGGAGAACCCTTTGAAGAACCATTTTTGGTTCCAGGTAGCACTCTTTCCACAGAGGGTTCTACATGGAACCCAAAAGGGTTCTACGTGGATCCAAAAAAGGTTTTCCTATGGGGACAGCCGAATAACCCTTTTGGAACCCTTTTTTCTGAGAGTGTACACAGAGTACGCAACCTCTCTACCTCTTATGCAGTTTTTCCAGAAATCCCGATTGGAAGATTCCAGAATCAGGAAGAAATCAGCAGAATATCGTCCAGTATTAATGGAAAACTTGAGAATTTTGTTTAAGTTACTGATATTTTTGCAACTCTACTCTTACTATAGCCTCTCCCACTCACCCTTCAGGAGCTCGTGGGCTCTGGCAACGTCAAACTTGCGGGCTCTGATGAATCGGAGGAGCAGGGAGTCGGGTTTTTCCCCGAAGCGCTCCTGCACCGTCTTAGCCAGGTCATCCCCATCTCCCGCCTTTTCTTTCATCATGGCCCTAAGCTCCTTCAGAGATGACACTCGCCTTTCCTCCGTCTCATTGAGTTCATCCTTCGCCTGGAAGAGACATGAGTGAATCTCATTTGGAAGGAATAGACGCGACTCTTGCTGTAACTCAGGGTGTTTTCACATATCGTCCTCTTTAAAAGAACCGATCTCAGTCCTCTTTAAAGTGAACTCTGGGGTAAAAAAAAGCTGAAGAACTCAGTTCTCTTTGTTTTCACACTGCCCTCTCCATTGAATGAGGACTCTCTTGAAAGCTCACTTCACCCATTTTGTGGTCTGAGTCCTCTTTACATTCATGTTGCTATGTTAAGAAAGGAACCAAGATCTTTTTCCAACATTCACTTAATGCTCTCTGGGTTTTTACGAAGTTAAGGACAAGCGATTCCGGGTTATCGGACAGCTATATATACCTACTTTCATTTTGGAAGCTAATAGATTGCATTTAGTTAAAAGATTAAACATAATAATTATAATCACAAGGTAATATTAACATGTAAATATTATTGGTAACAGAATAAACAGCAGAAGAATAACTGCAGATTTAATAATAATGTAATTGAAAATTGTACACCCAATGTAGGCTACTGCTCCTTTAAGAGCTAAGATTGATTTTGTACCCTATGTTGTGATTTTCTCACACCACTGAAAGCCCACAATTGAATAAACAGCTTATGAAGCTCTTAGCCTTTAGATCACATATTGCAAACAAATAATCTGAAAATTGTGTCAGTAATTTCTGTGCATCCTTGACAATCACTAACCAATACTTAAAAACAGTACTTTTTTTGTGAACCTGCTCATCATCTACTCTCTTTTGTGGCACCAACATGATGGGTTATGGAAGGAGAAACAGTGTCACCTTAGCCTAGTGTGTGGTGCAGGAATATTGCCAAGCGAACCCGGAGAGCTTTGTGTTCACATTGCCCGAAAAAAGGGAACCAGACTGCCGAATTCAAGCAAACCAACTCAGACCACCTCTTTTATTCGCTTCATGGGCTCTTTTGAGAGATCTAAGTTACTTTGCAGAAGTCACACGGCACAAAAAATTAAGAGAACTGCACTGAGTTCACAAAAAATGTCTGAAATGGACTGAAAGTGTGAAAGCAACCTCAATTGGCAAGAAAAAAGATGACAGTGTCCTTACTGACAGAGAGATAAGACTTTTAGCTGTAATTGTTTCGGCATTCAACAATTCTATATTGCTGCCTTAGCGAGACATAACCTGTCACCAACCACAATCACGGGTAATGATAGTGCTAACATTGATTACATACACTCAGTGGCCAGTTTATTAGGTACACCACGCCGTTCGTAAAAATGGTTCACTCCTACAGACTATATAAAGCAGGCAGCGACTTTGAGAGTGGTATATTTGTCGGTGCCAGGCACGCTGGTTCCAGTATCTCAGAAATGGCCAGCCTCCTGGACTTTTCACGCATGACAGTGTCTAGGGTTTAACAAGACTGGTGCGACAAACAAAAAATACCAGTCAGCGGCAGTCCTGTGGGTGAAAACAGCTCATTGATGAGAGAGGTCGAACGAGAATGGCAAGAATCTTGCAAGCTAAGAGGCGGGCCACAATCAGGCAAATAAGGGTGTAGTATAACAGTGGTGTGTACAATGACATCTCGGAACGCACAACTCATCGGTCCTTGTCACAGATGGGCTATTGCAACATGCAACCACACCGGCTTCTACTCCTTTCAGCTAAAAACAAGAAGAAACAGCTTTAGTGGGCATGAGATGACCAACACTGGACAATTGAGGAGTGGAAAAACATCGCCTGGTCCGACAAATCCTGGTTTCTGTAGCATCATGGCAGAGTCAGGATTTGGCGTCTGCAGCATGAGTTTATGGGCCCATCCTGCCTAGTTTCAATGGTACAGAGTGGTGCCAGTGGTGTAATGGTGTGGGGAATGTTTCCTGGCACACGTTAGATCCCTTGATACCAATTGAGCAGCGTCTCCATTCCCCAAAGAATTCAGACTGTTCTGGAGGCAAAGGGGTGTACGACCCGGTATTAGATGGGTGCACCTAATAAAAACTGGCAATACATAATTTTTTATAATACATATTTTATAAGGATTTAAAATGTCATAAACAACAAGGATTTAAGGTGTTATAGTTAGTACCTTCTGTATTGTGTGTACAGGCAGTTTGGGACAGGGTCCAAACACAGGCCCGTGGTCCTTCACAGTCAGATGCTCCAGCTTGGACCTCATGGCCTGCTCCTCCTCCGACACCATACGGAACGTTCCGGTCTAGACAGATGGACACAATCAGGATTTCACTGATAGAAGAACCTGTTTGAATTCCTTCATTCCTTTCCTCCGTCCTTATTACCTCCCTTCCTTGTGTAATCATTGATCCAACATGATTTAAAAATCGGTGAAAGTAACATTATTGAATCTTTGCTGTTGTCTTTTGATGGCCATATTTGAATACTTAAAAAATGCTTCATTCCTTTACTTAATTCATGGAAAGGTAATTGGAATGGGAAACCTCACCCTGTAAGAGAGTGTTTGGGCTCAGTTCTTTTTCAATTCATGTCAATACAGGGTGAATCTCAATGTCTACGGACAAACTGCAGGTGCAGACAAAAACATTTGAGAAATTCACATCAGCAGATACAAACAAACATTCAAGTGAAGACACAAACACATACACACAAATCACCCTGCACTACATCCCAGGGACAGACCACAAATAATCCAGACCAGTGAGTGAATGGAGTGTTTAATCTGCCTCACATGATTACAGGGAGGTATCATGTTTTAGGGAAGACCCAGATGCAGACAGTGTTGAAGTAACAGGGGGCAGGAAAAACGACAGGTCAAGGGCAGAGAGAGGTCAGGAGACAAAGGGCTGTGAGACATGGGTTTGACTTTTGACACATGAAAAGTGGGATGTATACGGAGGGTACGGGGCAACAGAAGATGAACAGCAGAGGGGCTAAAGACCTTGGAGATGGGCAAAGAGCAAATAACAATTTGCTTTACTCCACCTGAAGGGGCAAATCCCGGGTGGACAGCCATACCTTCTGCCCGAGACGATACTGGGGAGCCGGGGTCCGGTGGCGGTCCACTTGTCGTCGATACCTAGAGTCTACCAGGCACTCTACCGGGATCTCTTCCAGGTACGACGACAGCAGCGGACAAACATCTGGACCGAAGTTATGCCAACCTCTTCCTCCTGGAAGAGGGAATGCTCAAAGGGCAAGAGACCCGTGGTAGAGCAAGGAAGGGATGAACCAATGAGTGTGCAGATGGCCTTCCAGAACCGGGACGAGAACTGAGGACCCCGGTCGGAGACCATTTCCGGCAGATGTTCTGCACCATGAGCTGGGCCGTCTCTTTGGCAGATGGTTTGGGGAGAGGAATGAAGTGGGTGGCTTTGGAAAACCAGTCCACTACTGTCGAGATGGTGGAGGAAGACCTGTGACAAAGTCCAGGGATGTGTGAGACTAGGGATGGTAAGGGACTGGCAGTGGTTGAAGAAGACCAGCCGGAGCTAGCCGAGGAGTCTTGTTCTGCGCACAGACCGGACAGGCTGTGACAAACGCAGGGACGTCCGGGACCATGGTAGGCCACCAAAAGTGTTGTCACACAAAGGCCAGGGTCCGATGGGAGCCCGGGTGGCAGGCAAGCCTGGAGGAGTGGGCCCACTCCTCTCGGGGTCTGAGGGTGTAGCTGCGGGGCTATAGCGGCGTGACAACGCATCCGGCTTGATGTTCTTGGATCCTGGTTGAGGGAGAAGTTGAACAGAACGGCATGCAGTCTCAGGGTCAGGTCAGGCAGAGGTCAATTAAGTGTGGTGAGACAAGGTACAAGACGACAGGCAGGCTCAGGGTCAGGGCAGGCAGAATAGTCTAAACCCAGAAAACAGGAACTAGAAACAAACAGGAGCAAGGGGAACACCTCTGGTAGGCTTGACGAACAAAACGCACTGGCAACAGACAAACAGAGAACACAGGTATAAATACACAGGGGATAATGGGGGGAGATGGGAGACACCTTGTGGGGGTGGAGACAAGAACAAAGACAGGTGAAACAGATCAGGGTATGACAGAGGGCTGTTAAAGCCACCTCTTAGATTAGGAGGAGCCCATGCCAGATCCTGCATATTTTACAACAACAACAGAGTTAACGAACTACGTACAGTGACATTCATTTGTACCCCAAAAGGGGGAGGATATACAAACACGTCTGGTGCCCAAATTGATGACGTATGTCGCGCAGCTGAGAGTCAAGCGTAGAGGAATGGATTCAGTTCAGTCAATCGTCCTGATGAGCCCTTCCCAGCTAGCTAGTTTATGGTTGTGGCTTGAAACTTCAGCGAGAATTTGAAACTTGCCTGCCGAAGTTGGGACTTGGGAAAGTGTTCAGAATCATTCCATTTTTATCAGATACATTTGTTGTTTTTTTTACAAAAATGTAGACATAGTTGTACATTTTCAGTGAAAATCAATTCTATAAACGTGCTTTAGCCATTATCCTGGCCTGATACTGGCTCCAGGTGAAGGACACTGCGTCCCGTGTTGTGTGGCCGGCTTGCAGCGCAAACTCTCCCCAATTACCCCGGCCAAACTCTAATGACACTGGGCCAATTGGGCACCGCCCTATGGGACCCCCAAATCACGGGCGATTGTGATACAGCCTGGAATCGAACTAGGGTCTGTAGCACTGAGATGCATTACCTTAGACCACTGCGCCACTCGGGAGCCCAAGACTATATCATGGTAACATCCATGTTTACTACCAATATTACAAGTTATTTCTCAAAATTGGCCACTTTAGCTACCAGTCTAGACATTTGGCACAAGTGCCCGGTGGGAAGCAACTGCTGTCCAGTGGGAAACAACTCTTGTTGGCAACCCAAACACCTCGATACAACACCGTTGCACTGGTTAAGCCAGAAGTAGACTGCCACTCTAGCTATAAAAGCCTTTAGAATAGTTCACTAGTTGGCTAAAGTATAAACAGACTGGCATCCAGGCTTGTAACCTTTTGAATAGTTACTAAATCAACTTACAGCAGCCATTGTCACAGGGTCTTGCAGCAGCTTCACTGACACTGAAGAGAAAAGAGTTGGAACAGAGAATACATTGGCTTACTCTCCAGAACACTTAAATTACTGTGCTCCCAGAAAACCCATCTAATCATTTTTTTGTTGTTCAATACAACAATCGTAGATCAGCACTCCTACTCTGAGAAGCTTGATACATTCGGCCCCTTTCGCATGAAAACAACAGTAAAGTTAAGTGATGAAAGAAAGATCCTGGGGTAAAATAATCCTATTTCATGCATCTTCTCTTAACTACAGGGCTACAATGAGGGGGCACTGGGAACCCCACTCTGAATTAGAAAATGTTTTCCAATCAGTTCTGTAATCTGCCATGTATTTATACATACAAAATACATGTAATACAAACTGTATTATTGACATATTACCATGTATAAAAATTCAAAAATTCACATTGCATTACAAACGTGGTGGTCAAAGCTCTCTGAAAAAAAACAGAAAATGATGCATCACTGAAGCACCAGCCGGAAAAGATTAGTAAAGCAACTTCCTCTATCATCCACGTAACAAAGACATAACACAGCACTTTGTCATATAGCCAACCCCTAATAGTTATTCTGATCAACCAATGTTTCTCTTTCAGTACATTTTTTGTTTAATCCAACAATACAACAATTAACAATACAATTAATACAACTACATGTGGAATTTTAAGAAGAGAGCACATCACTGTGTGCATTACAGCTAGATTTGCATTTGACTTTTCTTAAAACTCAAATATTGTACACACTTTTTTATTTTAACATGCAGTATCCAGACAAGTTTGGACACACCTACCCATTCAAGGGTTTTTCTTTATTTTTTACTATTTTCTACATTGTAGAATAATAGTGAAGACATCAAAACTAGGAAATAACACATATGGCATCATGTAGTAACCAAAAAAGTTAAATCCAAATATATTTTATGTTTGAGATTCCACCCTTTGCCTTGATGGCAGCTTTTAGCCTGTCTTTTGAAACAGTGAAACAAGCTCTTCACAACTTTTTAGATTGTATCATCATCATAACCAGGAAGTCAACACAACACATGTTTCATCACAATACTCTTAGAAAAAAGGGTTCTGCGGCGGTCCCCATAGGATAACCCTTTTTGGTTCCAAGTAGAACCCTTTTTGGTTGCAGGTAGAACTCTTTCGGTTCCATGTAGAACTCTCTGTGGAAAGGGCTCCACATGGAACCCAAACGGGTTCTACCTACAACTAAAAGGGGTCATTCAAAGGGTTCTCCAATGGGGACAGCCGAATAACCCTGTTTGGTTTTTCTAAGAGTGAACAAATAAAAAGAGACCATTTAAAGTTCTTTACAGACACAGCCAGGAAGTAAACCAAAGCAACCTCTATGAATGTGTTTTAGCAAGCGATTTGTACACTCCTAGAAAAAAAGGTTTTATCCTGAACTTTAAAGGGTACTTCGGTTGACCCCATAGGATACATCTTTTCTGTTCCAGGTAGAACCCTTCGGGTTGTATGTAGAACACTTTCCACAGAGGGTTCTATATGGAACCCAAAAGGATTATCCCGTGGGGGCAGCTGAAGAACCTTTTTTTCTGACTGTACTGTATAACCTATGCAGGTACCAGCAGCACACTAAATAAAGTGTATTGTCTCTTTTCTCCTGAACAGAGACAGTACAAGCCTTACCTTGGGGATGGGGGTCCGGTTGCTGCACAGGCAGGGATGGAGTGAGTAAGAAAATGAGCGAGAGAGACCGGGTGGTAGAGGATAAGGCATGCCGGAGTGAGAGAGGAGTGATTGGATTAACTTGTCACACTACATTACTGTGACATAATGAGAGCGAGAGAGCGAGAGAGACTCCTGAGTTCTTCTGCAAAAGAAAATAGAATTAGAGTTGGATAAATGTCGATCAACTAGAATTTTTTCACAAGGACTTATACAGGATACTAACCTCAACATTAAAACCTTCAATTCAAATCAAACTTCCATACCTAAAACCTTAGTTTTGGACACAATTACCGGAATGGACTATTACTACCAACAACTATCAAAACAAAACGTTTAACAAACCAAAACCTGCAGAAGAAACATGCAGAACCTAGAGATACCATCCAACATAAAATTGAGTGAGACATTTTCAGTCTGAAGCTACTTCTGAAGCCAAAAAGTAACAGAATAATCCTTAGGTAATTTTGTTATATAAAGCTAAATAAATGTATACTACGCTACAGTACCAAGCTGCTAGGACAGAACCGACCTGGAGGTACCTTCAATTAGCACTGAAGTGTGAAGTCAGACGTGTGAAAACTCTTGAGCCAAAACAATGTCAGGAGAGTTTCACAGCCCCCTCCCCCCCAAATGCAGAGGCCTTTGAACCCCAAATGGCTTATCCCTGTCCAGAGGTCATTACAATACAATACCCCATGGATATTAAAAATAACACTGCAAGGAATAAGGGAAATAAAAGAAGTTCCTCAAGGATAATCCAGAGACACTATTTGCGGACTGCTGCAAGGAGAACGTAAGCAACTTAATGTTCCACACGGACCATCCCCTGGCATGCCACAGTGCTATAAGAGCACACGACCCCTATGTCAAGAGAGAGGGTATTGGCCCAGGGTGGTAAACTTAGAATCTTAACTTCAGTCATTGAGTTTTACATAACTGTTGTTGGGACTTGCACCTACTGTATGCAAACAACCCCTGTCAAAGTGTACAAGTCTGGGACAATAATGGTGCAGGGCATCCTCATGCAGTTCCAGCTGGGCTTTTACAGGATCAAAGAGAGAGCCCAGCAGGATAAGGTCTCTATGATGACTCCCCCATCCTGACTGAGTCTGATCACACCTCTTCAAACTGTCCTGCAGATGAGGATAGTCCCCCCCCACCCACCCAGGTCCCACATCTGCACTGCTCCTCCATCATTGAGAGGGATACATTCACAGAGCTGGAGAGAGACATGGTGGAGCTCAGAGAGCTAGTCCACACAATCCAGACAGAAAAACCCCACAAAACAAACCAACACAACCCCCCCAACAAAATCCGTGGGGCAGAAGGTAGAGATGAACAGCTAACTGAGAGAGCTGGCTGCTCTACGGACTGAACTGAAGTGAGAGAACCCAAAGAGGCACACATGGCACTGAAGGACGAGGTCAGAAAGCTGAGGTGTGCCAGAGAGCAGAACACTACCCAAGACAGAAAAGCCCACTCCAGACCCGGACCACAACACCACAATGGGACAAAAAACACAGGACCCACCAACCCCACCCTCTGCTAACAATCCTCCAGTCAGCTCCCCCGATAGCCCTCCTGACAACCCCCCATCCACTGAGGACACAAAAAAGCCAGAGACTGATTTAAATGGCAAATGCATGCAAGAGGATAGACTTTTTCCTCAAACACAAAGTGGCTAAACTCTGGAGCCCAAACAGTAGGCATGCCCTGGAGCTGTTGTCAGAGAACAGACTAGGGTCCCCCAGCCACATCATAATTCACACGGGCACAAATGACCTGAGGGCCCAGCAGGAAAGGTTGGCAACAGCACTCAAGGGAGTGATTGAAAAAGCTTCTTCCACTTTCCCCAAAGCACAAGTGGTTTTCTCCACCCTGCCACCATACAGTGGGTGAATTCAAGCATTATGCGAGACTGTGCCTCAAAACCTAATGTATACCTGGCCCAGCAATCCACCCTGGACTTGAACATCCTTCATGACCAGGTCCACCTCTGCAAGGCAGCAATCCCAACCTTTGACAGGACCCTGAAGGACGTCATCCTCAACTGTAGCCCCAGCACCTCACACAGGAGCAACAGAGCAATGGATACCCCCCCCCCCCCCAACCAGCTAAGACCACCCCAAGCAAACCCTGGCCACACCCTATATAGGCCCCCCCATATCAGACCTATGCCCCTTCTGCAAAGCCCATGTCCCGCCCCTGCGGCAAGGACGTCAACATGACAGCAGGACATATCCCCGTGCCGTGAGCAGAGCAACAGGCCCAACCCCCACTATTACACACACCCAAGCCCCATCCTGCTACCTAAGAGGTATGTATCAGATGCTCAACATGCTCTGCTCACATCCACTGTGATGGCCCGGGCCTACACCACACAAAAACAACACAGACACTATGGAACACAAAGATTTTACTATCTCATCCTGAAATGTCATCCTACAAGAAACATGGTATAAAGGAGACTGACCCACTGGTTGCCCTCTATTTTTTTTATATATATATTTTTTTAAAGTACCTTTATTTTACTAGGCAAGTCAGTTAAGAACAAATTCTTATTTTCAATGACGGCCTAGGAACAGTGGGTTAACTACCTGTTCAGGGGCAGAACGACAGATTTGTACCTTGTCAGCTCGGGGATTTGAACTTGCAACCTTTCGGTTACTAGTCCAACACTTTAACCACTATGTTACTGGTAGTCCCATCCACCAAACTACCAAGTGTGAATCAAGGAAGATTCTCAGGGGGTATGCTAATTTGGTATAGAGCAGACCAAACACATTAAAATTTGTCAAAACGGGAACATTTTACATCTGGCTAAAAAATAAGGAAACTCTCTCAACATTGAAAAATGTCCTCATGTGTGCTACATATATCCCCCCAATAGAATCCCCATACTTTAACGATGACAGCTTCTCCATCCTAGAGGGGGAGATCAACCATTTCCAGGCTCACTAGTCTGTGGCGATCTAAATGCCAGAACTGGACAAGAACCTGACACCATCCGCACACAGGGGGACAAAGACCTACCTGGAGGTGACAGCATTCCCTCCCCCATATGCCCTCCTAGACACAACACAACCAACAAAAATGGGTCACAACTCCTGCAGCTCTGTCCTGACGCTGGGTATGTACATAATCAATAGTAGGCGTCGAGGGGATTCCTACGGTAGGTACACCTATAGCTCATCTCTTGGAAGTCGTACTGTAGACTACTATAGCACAGACCTCAACCCATGGTCTCTTAGAGCATTCACAGTCAGTCCACTGACACCCCTATGAGATCTCAGCAAAATCACATTACTTGAACAGAGCTAAGCTCAATCATGAGGCATCAAAGCCAAAGGAACTGAATAATATTAAGAAATGCAATAGTTGTGAGCAAAATAGTGTGGAAATCTACCCTTCCAAAATTAGACAACAACAAATTCCTTCTAGACAGTTTCCTAGACAAAAATGTTTCACTGTAATAGTGAAGGTGGAAATTTGGCAGTAGAAAACCTAAACAGTATATTTGACCTCTCAGCTTCCCTATCAAATCTAAAAAATTGCAAGCAGACAACCTAAGAAAATTAACAATGACAAATTGTTTGATAAAGAATGCAAAAACTGAAGAAATAAATTGAGAAACCTATCCAACCAAAAACATAGAGACCCAGAAAACCTGAACCTTCCTTCACTATGGTGAATCACTAAAACAATACAGAAATACACTAGTAACAAGAAGGAACAGCACATCATAAATCTCAAAGTAATTGAAGAATCCATAGAATCTAACCACTTTTGGGAAAATTGGAAAACTAACCATGAAGAGTTCTATCCAAAACAGATGTATGGATAAACCACTTCTCCAATCTTTTTGGCTCTAAAACAAAGAACAAACAGCAAAAACATATGCATGATCAAATACAAATCTTAAAATCAACTATTAAAGACTACCAGAACCCACTGGATGTTTCAATTACATTGAATGAACTACAGGACAAAATATACAAACCCTCCAAGCCAAAAAGCCCTGTGGGGTTGATGGTGTCCTAAATTAAATTAAATATACAGACCACAAATTCCAATTGGCTATACTTAAACTCTTTAACATCATCCTCTGCTCTGGCATCTTCCCCAATATTTGGAACCAAGGATTGATCACCCCAATTCACAAAAGTAGAGAAAAATGTAACCCCAATAACTACCGGGGGATATGTGTCAACAGCAACCTTGGGAAAATCCTCTGCATTATCATTAACAGCAGACTTGAACATTTCCTCAGTGAAAACAATGTACTGAGCAAATGTCAAATAGGCTTTTTACCAAATTACCTTACGACAGACCACATATTCACCCTGCACACCCTAATTGACAAACAAAACAAAGGCAAAGTCTTCTCATGTTTTGTTTATTTAAAAAAAAAGTGGTGTTGGGGGAAAAAACATACAACATTATAAAATCCATTTACATGAACAACAAGTGTGCGGTTAAAATGTACAAAAAAAACACATTTCTTTCCACAGGGCCGGGGTGAGACAGGGATGCAGCTTAAGGCCCACCCTCTTCAACATATATATCAACGAATTGGCGAGGGCACTAGAACAGTCTGCAGCACCTGGCCTCACCCTACTAGAATCTGAAGTTAAATGTCTACTGATCTGGTGCTTCTGTCCCCAAGCAAGGAGGGCCTACTGCAGCACCTAGATATTCTGCACAGATTGTCAGCCCTGGGCACTGACAGTAAATCTCAGTGAGACAAAATTAATGGTATTCCAAAAAAGGTCTAGTCGCCAAGACCACAAATACAAATTCCATCTAGACACCATTGCCCTAGAGCACACAAAGAACCTAGACAAACCTAAACATCAGCGCCACAGGTAACTTTCACAAAGCTGTAAACGATCTGAGACACAAGGCAAGAAATAAAAATAAAATCACATTTGACATAATTAGGATCTGGCTAAAAATACTTGAATCAGTTATAGAACCCATTGCCATTTATGGTTGTGAGGTCTGGGGTCCGCTCACCAACCAAGAATTCACAAAATGGGACAAGCAAAAATATCCTAAGTGTACAACATAAATCACCAAATAATTCATGCAGAGCAGAATTAGGCCAATACCCACTAATTGTCCAAATCCAGAAAAGAGCCATTAAATTCAACCACCTAACAGGGAAGTGATTCTCAAACCTTCAATAACAAAGCCATCACCCACAGAGAAATTAATCTGGAGAAGAACTCCCCAAGCAAGCTGGTCATGGGGCTCAGTTCACAAACACAAACAGACCCCATAGAGCCCCAGGACAGCAACACAATCAGACACAGTCAAATCATGAGAAAAATATATATATTTACTTGACACATTAGAAGGAATTGAGCAAACTAGAATGCTTTTGGCCCTAAACAGAGAGTATACAGTTGCAGAATATCTGACCACTGTGACTGACCCAAAATGAAGGAAATCTTTGACTATGTACAGACTCAGTGAGCATAGCTTTGCTATTGAGAAAGGCTGCCAAGGCAGACCTGGCTCTCAAGAGAAGACAGGCTATGTGCACACTGCCCACAAAATGTAGAAACTGAGCTGCACTTCCTAACAAATGTATAACCATAGAGACACATATTTCCCTCAGATTATACAGATCCACAAAGAATTTGAAAACCAATCAAATTTTGATAAACTCCCATATCTATTGGGTGAAATATCACAGCAGCAAGATTTGTGAAAATCAAACACCATTGTAAATATAACCTATATGTTATTTATTTTCCATTTTGCACTTTAACTATTTGCACATCATTAAAACACTGTATATAGACATTATGACATTTGAAACATCTTCATTTTGGAACTTGAGTGTAATGTTTATTTCACTTTAGTTTATTATCTATTTCACTTGTTTTGGCATGCGTTTCCCATGCCAAAAAAGCCCATGAGAGAGAGAGAGAGAGAGAGAGAGAGAGTATATTTGTTCTATCCCCTAACCTGTTATAACACCCACAATGATAAAAATTGATTGATAGATCAATCCACTGTTAAACACATCCTTAAGAAACATTCACAATTCCTGACATAATTATTTGGTTGGTTATATGACTTTCTTTTTTTTCTCTTCCTACCTTTTATTTAACTACGCAAGTCATTATTTACGAGGGTAAAAAAAAACATGCCCTGTTAAGAAATCTTTTTATTTTTTTCAATATTTTTTATATATATTGACTTTCAATATGTTGTTCCCTGTCTTGTGAAATGTCAGAATAATAGTAGAGAGAATTATTTACTTCAGCTTTTATTTCTTTCATCACATTCCCAGTGGGTCAGAAGTTTACATACACTCAATTAGTATTTGGTAGCATTGCCTTTAAATTGTTTAATGTGAGCGTACCAAGTAATTAGGCGTCACTCTAAAGCAGGAAGGTGGAATAAACGAGTCAGGAAAAAGGTTTTTCTGATTGAACACGGTTCTCTATTGAGAGTATTTTGTCAACAAAAACATTCAAACATAATCAATGAAAAATCTTCCAAGGAAAAACACACATCTTCTTCTCCAGATGAAACAAGAACACAATAGGATAATCTTTAAACTACAACAAACATAAATCACGGTTTTGTCACCGTCTTAGTGGTTCTTTCAGCACAGCTTCTCTCTCTCGGTGGCCATCTTCCAGAGATAGTTTCCCCCCCCTCTCTGCTGGTTCCATTCTCTCTTTTATAGGGGAAGGAGAGTATCTCATTAGTACCGTCAGCTGTGCTTAATTGACTCTGGTTACCTTGTCTCCCAGGCTCCGTTGGGCAACTATCCATGAGCCCAGCCTGCCCTCTAGTGGTCCGTCCACATTAACTTGGGTCAAACATTTTGGGTAGCCTTCCACAAGCTTCCCACAACAAGTTGGGTGAATTTGGCCCATTCCTCCTGACAGAGCTGGTGTAACTGAGTCAGGTTTGTAGGCCTCCTTGCTCGCACATGCTTTTTCAGTTCTGCCCACACATTTTCTATAAGATTGAGGTCAGAGCTTTGTGATGGCCACTCCAATACCTTGACTTTGCTGTCCTTAAGCCATTTTGGCACAACTTTGGAAGTATGCTTGGGGTCATTGTCCATTTGGAAGACCCATTTGCGACCAAGCTTTAACTTCCTGACTGATGTCTTGAGATGTTGCTTCAATATATCCACGTAATTTTCCTACCTCATGATGCCATGTATTTTGTGAAGTGCACCAGTCCCTCCTGCAGCAAAGCATCCCCACAACATGATGCTGCCACCCTCGTGCTTCAACGTTTGGGATGGTGTTCTTTGGTTTGCAAGCTTCCCCCTTTTTCCTCTAAACATAACGATGGTAATTTTGGCCAAACAGTTCTATTTCTGTTTCATCAGACCAGAGGACATTTCTCCAAAAAGTATGATCTTTGTCCCCATGTGCAGTTGCAAACCGTAGTCTGGCTTTTTTTTTTTGCGGTTTTGGAGCAGTGGCTTTTTCCTTGCTGAGCGGAAAAAGGTTATGTCGATAAAGTAATCGTTTTACTGTGGATATAGATACTTTTGTACCTGTTTCCTCCAGCATCTTCACCTTTGCTGTTGTCCTGGGATTGATTTGCACTTTTCGCACCAAAGTACATTAATCTCCAGGAGACAGAACACGTCTCCTTCCTGAGCAGTATGATGGCTGCGTGGTCCCATGGTGTTTATACTTGCATACTATTGTTTGTACAGATGAAAGTGGTACCTTCAGGCATTTGGAAATTGCTCCCAAGGATGAACCAGACTTGTGGAAGTCTACAATTGTTTTTTCTGAGGTCTTGGCTGATTTCTTTTGATTTTCCCATATTGTCAAGCAAAGAGGCACTGAGTTTGAAGGTAGGCTTTAAAATACATCCACAAGTACACCTCCAATTGACTCAAATGATGTCAATTAGCCTATCAGAAGCTTCTAAAGCCATGACATAATTTTCTGGAATTTTCCAAACCGTTTAAAGGCACAGTCAACTTAGTGTATGTAAACTTCTGACCCACTGGAATTGTGATACAGTGAATTATAAGTGAAATAATCTGTCTGTAAACAATTGTTGGAAAGATTCCTTGTGTCATGCACAAAGTAGATGTTCTAACTGACTTGCCAAACCTATAGTTTGTTTACAAGAAATTTGTGGAGTGGTTGAAAAACGAGTTTTAATGACTCCAACCTAAGTGCATGTAAACTTCCGACTTCAACTGTATATGCCCTCCGTCTGACTCACCATATTTGAACAAATATCGTTTTCAGACTATTCTGTCATGATTCATTTTTCAGTCAGTTGGCAAAGTAATCTAAGGAGGATCTAAATGCTTGAACTGGTAAAGAAGCAGACTACATAGATTTAGAGGGAAACACCCATATATATCGTATTACATCAGTGTATGAATCACAACTGATTACAGAGACAGAGCTTCGACAGTATTGTTAACAAAAATGGGAAACAAGTTCTCTAGCTCTGTATAAGCCTGGGTCCGTACATTGTTAATGGCAGGACTCTGGGTGACTCTGGGTAGGTTGACTTATTGCTTTGCACTAGTAAACAGTTTTGTCAACTATGCCATAACATATATGGAGCAAGAAAGATTGCAGGCGAAAACCTGAGGAAAATCCAATCAGGAAGTGCCTCTTATTTTGAAACCTCTCTGTTCCTATGCATGCCTATCCTCCATTTAAAGGAATATCAACCCGATTCCTTTTTCTATGGCTTCCCTAAGGTGTCAGTCTTTAGACATAGCTTCAGGCTTTTATTTTGAAAAATGAGCGAGAAAGTTCACATTGCGTAAGTGGATAGGTGGGGGCTCTCAGAGTGAGTTTTGTGTAACAGAGTAAAGCGGTGATTGTTTCTCCCGGTCCTATTGAAAAACCTACACTCACGGTTGATATATTATCGAATATATATTTTATAAACAACCTGAGGATTGATTATAAAAAACGTTTGACATGTTTCTGTGGACATTATGGATATTATTTGGAATTTCCGTCTGCGTTGTCATGACCGGTCTTTCCTGTGAATTTCTGAACATAACGCGACAAACAAACGGAGGTATTTGGATATAAAAATAATCTTTATGGAACAAAAGGGACATTTGTTGTGTAACTAGGAGTCTCGTGAGTGAAAATATCCAAAGATCAAAGGTAAACAATTAATTTGCTTGCTTTTCTGATTTTCGTGACCTAGCTACTTAATGCTTAGTGTACATAATGTTTTGTTATGCTATCGATAAACTTACACAAACGCTTGGATTGCTTTTGCTGTAAAGCATAATTTCAAAATCTGAGACGACAGGTGGATTAACAAAAGGCTAAACTGTGTTTTGCAATATTGCACTTGTGATTTCATGAATATGAATATTTTTTAGTAATATTATTTGACTGTGGCGCTGTGCTATTCAGCAGTTGCTGATGACAATTATCCCGCTTAAGGGATGGGTAGCGTCAAGAAGTTAATGAATCGGCGGAAACATGTTGGAAAATCCCCAAAATCATTGTAAACCTTTTATGGTGGTTTGGGCCGGCCATGACAGCATCCACCTTCCTCTCTTCCATAATGACTCCTTGCGGGCCAATCTGGTGACCCAAAAAGGAGACCTCCTCCTGATGGAAGTGGCACTTCTCCGCCTTGACGTACACGTGGTTGTTCAAGGACTAGGACTACTCGGACGTGAGTGATGTGCTCCTCCAAGGTAGCCGAGTAGACCAAGATGTCAATATACACAATCACCTGGTCTCCGAGCATGTCCCGAAACACCTCGATGACGAATGCCTGGAACACTGTCGGAGCATTGGCTAATCCAAAAGGCATCATCAAGTACTCCTAGTGACCAGACATCGTGCTGAAGGCCGTCTTCCATTCATCCCCCTCCCAGATGCGGATCAAATTGTAGGCACTCTGCAGGTCCAACTTCGTGAAAAACCAAGCCCCGCAGAGTTGTTCAATCGCAGCCGGCACCAACGAGAGAGGGTAGCGGTACTTCATGGTCATGGAATTCAGATCTCTGTAATCGATGCACAGACGCAATCCTCCGTCCTTCTTGGCCACAAAGAAG